>NC_044244.1:26173594-26476094 GCF_003957555.1 Calypte anna
TGCAGGGTCGATTTAGGAGTCTGGTGGAAGACCTCATTTTCCATTTCTTTGCCAGGCAATGGAAAGATTTGTCTCAGAAAGACAAGGCCAGCTTTGAACAGGTCCAGAAACTTAACTATAGTTCCTGGGACACAATGAAATTAAAATTACAGTGACCATGGAGGCTGAAATTTGACTGTAGTGAAGCAAGGATTACAGAGAGAAACATAAACATATAGAGCCTATCTTTAGCTCCTCCTTAGATACCTATCCCTACTCCTTTAATATATTCAGTCCTTTATCTAGAGAACTCAAGAGGTGAAATCAGGGCAGTGGATATAAATGAGCCCTTCATTTTCAGTATTCATACTGCAATCTCTGGTAATGATTTAGATCCAAATTCTATTTAGAGCTAGGGAGAATATCTTTTACAAAGAAATCATTGTACATTTTGGCAATTTTTGCATCACTTACTCACAGTCCTTTATTAAACCAGCGTTGTAAATGGATAAACAATATTATATTAATAACATCCAGCAGATTTTTTTTCTTTTTTTGTAAATGAATAATTACCTATCTTGAAATTTTCTGCTTGCTTAAGCAGGCCTTACTCTCAGATAGAGATACACCACTAGTAATACTACAACTGGAATATGTTGAAAGTCCAAGTAAAAAGTATTCAAAATTACATTTTCAAGTGGTACATAGACATTAGAGCATGCAATGCCTATTATGTTTCATAAGAACTGAGCTGGTAAATCCTCCCTTCTGTATGATCTCCAAGAGTGTAGAAGAGAGAGGCACCTTTGGTATTGAATCCAGTGTTAATCTGCATTTTCTCTCTTCTCCATGGTGGATCTCAGTAATTCCTCTCAGCTCTCTAGCTCACAGAATATCTTGAATAGCTTGTGTCTAATGCCATCACCATATAAAGCTCCTATAAATCCTCCTGCTGGACTAGATAGCTATGAAATGTGCTGCAGGCTGTATTACATTCCCTGTTTTGAAAATTTAAGGGCAAATGCTGTGATTAAGTTGGGTGTTTTGACTACCAATAAGCTGGAGCACAAAGGTGCCATGATTTATAGTACTGCAAGGAGCAGTGACACTGAACTAGGTACTTCTAAATCGAAAAGTGATATAACATCAGCTGGTTCTTCATTCTCCAGGAGAAAAATGAAACCCCTGGATGAATTGTGCTTTACAGGCTTACTGGCACTTGGCATAATAATGCGAACCAGCACAGACCTAAAAAAAAGGTGGCAAAACTGAATTTTCTTAATCACAATACTGTGAAATATTAAGGAGTGGTGCTATTTTTCACAAGTACCAAAGGTGACAGTCTGTGCATAAGTCCCTGCTACCTTCTTTCTCTGTGGAAGAGCACAGGTAAGTCCTTGGATGCTGGTGTGAAGGAACAGTGTGTGGGGCACAGCAGTGGTGGCCCAGGAGCTGCCTTACCCCAGAGTAAGCTGATCACCAGCTCTGATTTTCCAGTGTCTTTCTTCCAGAACTTGCCCTACCTTCCCCTTCCAGTAAGAGGGAGAGAGAACTCAAGCCTGACCTACCCTTTGCTCATTGTCTTTTAGACTGCAAAATTCAGTTCTGCTCACTGTCCTGGTAAGTCTTCAAAAGGCTCTACTTAGAGGAGCCTTAAAATAGAAGGGAATCAGGCCTGACACATTTTTACCTGTATAACTAAACAGCAATGTATTCAGCAGAGAGAGGCTATTTTTGCTGGATCCATAGATTGATTTCCATGGGAATTCTGTACCTAAAAAGGTGAAAATCTTGCCTCAGCAGAGATACAGAATAAAGGCTGTGAACGGTTTATGCCACAACTTGCTGTTGATGCTTCATATCTGTTTAAATATGTTTGCAAGTGCCTGCAGACAGGTGAATTTCAATCAAAGCTAGCTTAGGATCAGGTTATAAAAATAATGGATCCAGTTACCCATTGCAGGTCTGCAGTAGAAGCTATAGCTTGGTATTTTAATAACCACATTCTGCATAAACATAAATTAAATGAAAACTATACTGAGCTAAATTTGAATCAGAAAACTGACATGAGCTCACAAAACTTAAAAAGAGATGGAAACAGACACATGGAGTAAACTTGAATACAACATTTTTATATTTTTTATTTGTGTTTACAACTTTTTCTGCATGAAAGGATTATAATTTAATCTACACAAGAACTTCAAGTTGTACAAAATTTGTGAGGGATATGAAAATTTCCTTTTCAGCTGTTCCAGTCTATTGGATCTGGCCATATTTTAAAACCACTTAATTTCTTGCATCAAGCAGCAGATTTTCTCAAAACATTTGAATGAGCATAGTTTTAATAATATGTAACAGCAAATAAAATTTTTAATAGCATATAATATTTTTCTGGATCTGCACCTACACATGGAAGGTCAGCTGGAGCTGTGGGGAGCCATGGGGACAAAGCTCCCTGCAGCCCTCTGGCCAGGTTCACTGCAGTAGCCAGGGCAGGGCAGGACCTCAGCCAGGATCTGCAGCCTCGAGTCAGCAAGTGAGTTCAGGATGAGGTCTGAGCCAGATTTGGTCCAGGACTCAGCTAGTTAAATTCCTGGAAAGGGAGGTCATTCAGGTGCCTTGCAATATTAACCTGACTCGCTGACTTGAATTCATAGAATCATAGAATCAGCTGGGTTGGAAGGGACCTCTGAGATCATCAAGTCCAACCCTTGCTCCACTACCACTGCTTAAGAAGATTTTTGATTGTTTGCTGGCTAATGCTGGCCTATTAAAAGCCATATTAATAAAAAGCTACAGTGATGACTTTTCAGAACTATAGTATTGCGTGAGAAGAAAAAAACGTATAGAAGTATTTTTATACTTCATATACTTGCATCAAAAGTACTATTTAAAATATTTTTTTTTAAAGTATCCTTCACTCTTTTTAGAATCACTATGCGTGGCTGTGTGCTGTGTGTGTCCTTGCAGAGGAAACTGCCCCTTTCCTGACACTTTCTATCTTTTGAGCTGGCCTTCAGATGTGAAAACAAATCCTCCCATTTCAGACAAACAGCAGGTAACAACTGTGTTTCGTGGAGTCCTGACTGCTTGAATACTGTTGGTCTTCATTTTCTTGTCAGAAATATCATCTTTGTATCAAATTCATAATAAAATTGAAATGGCTGTCAACCTCAGAAGCAGAAGTATAAAATTGCCAAGTTGCTCTCAAAACGTGAGAAAGGACATTTTCAGCAGAGCTGCCACCAATGCAAAAGCTCAGGGCTCCTCTAGATGGCTACAGTCTGACTCTTCACAGGAGATCTTGAAGTATGCAAAACACATTTAAATAAACCTGTGACTGGAATGCTAAAACATCCTGGGGGATGTGCTCTTTCCCTCCTTGGGATCCATGGCTCAGCACTCTTCATGCCTGTGACATCAGCCTACTGAGAAGAGTCACTGCTTTTTTGGGTTTTTTTCTGAAATCATCTAATTACCAGTTTTGAATTCTGGCATGTTGAATTCAGTCCCCCAAACAAAATTATCCCTTACCAACTTATGGTGGAAACTTGCAATTTGGTGTGATTTCTCTTATTTGATGCAAATATCTCTTTGATTGTCCTTGTGATCCTCCTTGTGATCCTCAAGGTGTAGAATAGGTGATTTTTCAAGGGGAAAAAATGAGAAAGATATGACAAGTAGGAACTCTGGGTCACTTGTTACAGGTTCAGACCATCCCTGCTCCCAAATCCTACATGCAGTGTTAAGAAATTAAATCATCATAAATAGACACTCAAGGAAGTGTTATCCAGGACTCAAATGCTTGAAGTTTGGACTGTTGGAATTAGTCATTTCAATTTGTCTTAATACAAATCTTAGTGAAGTAAGCAGTTTTTAATATTTTGTCACAAATAATATTTTGTCACAAAAATACTTTTGTATTTTACTATGGGGCCAGAAAGGGATTTAAAAAAATTACTTCTCCTGTCCCCAGTGCAGGACCAGCTGCAGCTGTGTAATTCAGTTCCCTGGCAGGTTGGGTACTGAGGTTCCACTGATGCTATTGCACTGAGCTGTGCCAGTGCCCACACCACAGAGCTGGCACAGCATTTTCAGGAAAGCCACGCTTTTGCCAGCCCACACTCTCCCAGACAGCACTTGGCATGCTTTGGGAGTCCCAGCATGCGAGGTTCTGACCACAGCAGACCTACTGCAGGTAGAAAATTACTATTTAAAATTCTACTGATAGGCTGATGACAATTCTGCAATTTTAGAAAGCCAAAAAAAAACCCTAGCAAGTCCTTTCTTGTCCTATGGTGATGATTAACACTATTAAAATCTATAAATTCACTTACGGGCTTTTGAACAGAAATAAATCATAGAATCATAGAATGGTTTGGGTTGGAAGGAACCTTTGAGGATCAGCTAGCCCAGCCTCCCTGCAGTGACCAGGGACATCTTCAAATAGACCATGTTGCTTGGAGCCTCATCCAACCTGATCTTGAAAACTTCTAAGGATGGGTCTCCTATCACCTCCCTAGGAAACCTGTTCCAGTGTTTCACCACCCCCATAGTAAAACATTTCTTCCTTATATCTAGCCTTCCTCTTCCTTACATCTACCTTCCTCTGGTTTAAAACTATTACCTCTTATCCCACATGCTACCTGCCCTACTAAAGTCTGTCTCCAAATGTCTTCTCATTTTTAAAAAAAACACCCTTCTTTTAATTATTAAAATAAGACACCTCCAGAAATTCACAACCATTAAAAAGTAAATAGTTAAGTAATTAACAAAATTAAAATATCCTCTATTTTTTTCTTATTAATTATTCCATACCTTATGAATCAATTTAATGTAAACAGCATAAAATTTTGTTCAGATTTATAGCATATATTGTGACCTCAGTTGATTGGGAAATGTACTTTGCAAAGGGCAATTTTGCTTAAAAAACTACTAGAATTCTCTAATAAAGTTCAGTAACAGAAAAATATCATTGAATAAAACTCATAGATTAGATACAGCCTTTTCCTCTAGGAAAACATATTTCATGTATTAGTTCTGTGGGTTTACAAAACGTGAAGATATAGGAGTTAAACTTGTACTTTGACAGCAAAACCACCATACATACCACCTGCCCAGTATCTAATTTATAGAGGCAGAAACTTTTAGAAGCAAATATATAACAGTACTACATGATTTTCAGAAATGTCAAGAACTGCTGGTCACACAGCATTTTTTAATAATGCTGTTGTTTTCTGTAATGATTTGGCAGATTAACATTTGTCACTTAAAGATAGACTGTTCATAAAATGCATGGGGGGATTTACCTTATTTTGCTGATATTCCCATCAGTGTAAGTATTAAGTTTCAGACTACAAGGATTAGACAGAAATACTGTGACACAAAACTGGGGGGAAAGGGCAAGTAAAATAAGCAATTTAATATTTTGCCTGCTTTCTGATATTTATTACTCTTGATTTATTTGAAAAAAATCTTATCAGCTGGGGTCCTGAAATATAATTTCTAAAGGAGGTAAGCTAAATTGCTCATCAGCAGGTTATCTGTCATCATTTTGCTCCAAACTGTTATTACTACCCATAGCTGGTAAAAAATGTTTATCAAAATGGATTTGATGGAAACAGTGCTATAAAACTAATTAGGAAAAAAATAGGAGAGAAGCAGCTTGAACTTTAAAGGAATTTAAGACAGCTTAAATCTCTACTAATCGGCATCTTCCTTTATGTTGTATGTTACAACTGTGAAAATGTAGTAAGACAATATAATAAGAAAATATAATAAAAAGGGTAGAAGTACGGATTACTTTTCAGTAATTAAAATTTCAAAGTTAAGCTTTTTGAAACTCCACACCACAGGAAATACTGAAAAAAATTTTTTCTTTCCCTGATAAAAAAATTCAAAATATCAAAAGTTTTGACCATCTATTCTCCTAGATAAATAGATGCAAAATGGAGAACAGAATACTATTTGCTAATTTTATCAGTTAGCCAATAAAGACTGGAAAATGAAGCAAGAAATAACCTATGTTTCTGCTCCTCATATGCAAAGCAGATAGGAGAAATAAAACTGTACTCTATGCTTCCTCCAACTTGCTTTTGTTCTGTCAAGATTCCCACCAATAAATACCAGACATTTCTTCTTGGGTTTTGGTCCATACATTTTTGCTGAGGTATCTGAGGCTTTCTCTGCAACTAAAGAGGTCCATTTGTTTACAGTGAGACACCTAGGAACTTTTTCTGTCTGCAGGTTATGTTCATTTTTTGAAAACATCTCTTTAGGGCATCTTTAAAATAATGTGAATCATATACTGTCTAACTCCATTTTTTCTGTCATCAGTTTAATAGCCAGCCCAGCCTTAAACTCTGACAGAAAAATTGAAAGAAATTTTCTTCACCTTTGGTGCCTACTTCCTTTACATATTTACAGTAAGTAAGAAAGACAGTCCTGTGTCTTTTCATCTTTTGATAGGCCAGAGTGGGAAAAGTAACTTATTTTAGGGTTAGATTACTTGACCAAAAACTCATGCTTTTATATATTTGATTAGCCATCTCATGGAAGCTGTCATAATATTTCTCCTAAGTTCAAAACAGTTTATCTTTCAGGGAGAATGAACAAAAACTACCTTGAATTTACCACAAGAGAAGTGCAGGCAAGCAAACACTAAGCAGAAACCACTTTATGATAAATAGTAAACCTGCATCCTCACCAAATTTGCAGTAACTCATTCACATATCCACATCCTAAGACTCCACTTTCATTACAGCACCTGTTCAGTTTTCCTTTTTTTAGGAATATTTTCACATATGCACTTGAATATACACTAAGAATACCTTTCTGTTGATTTGATTTCTGTCCATTTCTATCATATATGGAAATATTTTGCATGTGCTTCTTTGACAGTCATATCCTTTAAGTGGCTCCCAGGCATTCTGTGGTTGACTTCCTCTCACAAACTTCACCTTTTCTCATTTGCACCTCTTGTATCCCAAGGTTATGGCAGTCATTCTTTGTCTTAGTCTCCAAATGAATGACCTTACACTTAGCACTGCATCTTACCCTCCTCTTCCTATTAATCTGGTCCTCAAGGTCATCCAGCTCTTCCTGTATGATATTCTGATGCTCCTCTGTATTGATTGCTGCTCCCAGCTTTGTGTCATCAGCAGATTTCATCAGCACATAGCTACTCTTTGTGCCAAGGTCACCAATAAAAACATTACATATAATTGGCCTCAAGACCTATCCTTGAGGAATTACACTAGCTACTTTCTTCCAGAAACACTGTTCTCTTTTTAGCACTCTCCCTGCTAGTCAGGTTTTTCCCAGCTTTACAGGTCTTGTGTTGTGCTTTATCATACCCAGAAAACAGTATTTAGGGACAGGTGAATTTATCCTTCAGGATTTTGCTCTTTCCTTTGCTTGTAGTGCTTGCTATGTCAACAAAGACAGAGATCAGGTTGTTCTGGCCTGATCTGTCATACATTATCCCCCATTGCCTTTTTTTCCTGTTTTCCAGCTGCCTCTCTTTCAAATGTTTTAAATGTTTCAAATGCTTTAAAGTTTTACAGACTATTCTTATCAGACTGTCTGATATATAGTAAGAGCTGCATATAGAACTATGAACTTGCTTGTAATAATGAGAAAATGTAAATTTAAATTATTTCCATGGGGCACAGTGGTACAGCCCACTCAGAAGCCCTTGCTGTTATTAAAACAAAGCCCTAAAGTCTTAAGTCTTTTACATTTTCCTAAGAATTCTAGCTACCACTCTAGTGGTCAATAGGCAACAGGATTTACTCTTCCTGTCACTTCTCAGAATACAAAAATTTCACTGCAAGTGTTGGAAAGAAGTAAGCTCAGTTCCTTTTTATGAAAGAGGTGACCATGTCTGGCTCAGGGAGATTAACTGGCTGTCAGAGGCAGGATGTAAACACTTTCATTCTCCTTTGTATGTCTGCTTTAACAAAACCCTTTTTTTTTTCTTTTAGGTGTATAGCTTTCTCCTTGCATTATACAAGAGAGCATGGATTTTTCACATTGAATTGTGAATAGCATTAGGTGCCAAAACTCCCTAAATTTACTAAATTACTATCAATAATCCCAACAACATTATTGTTGTTGTTGTTGTTATTACTATTACTATTAATATTTCCATTCCTAATGTGATCTAGAAAATAGATTCTTTAAAACATCATAGAGTGTATTCAATAGAAAGGGATCATTTTATCATCACCTATGGTAAAAGGTTTCCCTACTTTTAAAAAAAGAGAAAAGGATAGCAACGTATCTTTTCAAGATTGCAAACCTTCCATGGCAAGTGTCAAACTCAGTGTATGGTATCGTCTCAGCTCCAATATATGTTACAGAGTTGATTTTATTTTGCTTTTGCACAGAATACCAAGAGGCTCACCTCACCTTTATAGTATTCTATCCCAAATATATTTTAAGGGGGTTCAAAGGCACCCACTACATTAAAGCAGTCCTCAAAGTTCACAGGTATTATTTGCTTGCCTAGTCTCACAAAATATACTCAGAAATGGGCTCATTAATCCTCCCAAAATTATCTGTGAAGAAGTCTATGATATTAAGGTGGCATTAATTCATGCATGATTGCATCTTTCTAATATTTGCTTCTTTCTAATATTTGCTGCATTATTTCAGCTGGTTATCCCTTTAGAAAAGCTCTCACACATCGATCAGATGCAGCTTTATGATCTTTTTGCGTGTTCTCGAGAAGAAAATAATTTTAAAACTTCTAACCTTCTTCTAGACAGAGCAAAAAATAAAACTCATTAATCATGTCCTGCAGAATGTCACTATTTTAGACGCTGTGGAGAGTTGCCACAGTTGCAGTAAAATATTCATATTTTCAGAAAACCAATTACAAGGTACAGTAAATCACTTAAACGTGTTATTGGTGATATTCAGAAAGCAGTGAGAATTTCCTCCCGTATACATAATTACCTGAGGCAACCACTGCTTTTCATAGGCAGTGAGAGGAAAACGACAGCTGATGGCAGGAAGAGCAAATGTGTTTGCAGAGATACTTCCTGGCGTTAAAAAGCCACCATTTTTCACCCTTGATTTAACAGGACCTGAACACTCTTCAGCTGCGTGCTTAGCAGAAAGTCAGCTCTAAAGATCTGTTGTAAAGCCTTGCCAATGGCCTACTGACAGGATTTGATTACTCTGACATCCTCAGTAGAACTCCTGTGCGTTTGGTCTGTCTGGGCTTCCTGTAAAAACAAGCTTGAGATTATTATTAGCACTATGAAAGGACTTACTTTGTTTTTTCTCTGATAGCAGTCCTTATTCTTATTAGTATTGCTCAGTTTCCACATGAATGCAAGTTTATGAGAAAAAAATTATATATAAACATTTCTCATGGTCTCAACTTTTTAGGTTCTAAATCCTACCTTCACAGCTTTTACTGCCACAATGCTGACAGCTCGCTTGGGGGTTGAGGCACTCTGGGTTGGGGCATCTGTGACTGGTTTATATACATGTGAGGAAACCCATGTTTTTTGCCTCTCCTGCTGGTTCTCTGAACTAGAGAACAGCCTTTTCCTGTTGTTATGTTTTCTAGCCCCATGGCTGTGTACGTTTAGACTGCTGACCAATGCTAGGCAGGTGTAATTCTTGAACAATGAATTCTTGAACACACTTTCTTTGTCTGTATTCTGCTAATAGTTACTGTGGAAATGTAAATTAAATAATCGGTGATGTGTTGGACTATAAAAACACCCATAGATATCATCTGCAGTGCCCGCTTTTTAAAGTCAAAGGATTTTGCATTAGATCTAAATGCAAGAGGTGTTTGCCTGGAACACAACACAAGAGATCTGTCATCTTTACTGAGCTGCTCTGTACACAGAACTCCCAGAGCTGAGTGAGAAGATATATTCATTTTGGCAGAAAAGACAAAATTTCTCTCTTCTTCAATCTCTCCTTGATTTCTTCCTTTTTTTTTTTTTTCTTCTTCTTCTTTTCTCTTTTTATGTTCTTTTTGTTGTTGTTTATTTTTCCTTTAGGTGGATTCTTTTGTTCTCTTTGAGCTCTTTTTCTCAAATATCATTCCTTTACTCTTGCAGCAGAAACTTTGTGGAGTTAAACTGCAAAGTTGCCGGAGAATTATTTCTAGGCACACTTGCCTGAGTATAATTGCTTTTGCTTGACAGCCCCTTTAAATCTCCTTCCTGTTCTAGACCCCCTTCCTTTGCCATTAGTGGCTTGATCTTCATAACCTCCTTCTTTTGCCCTGACAGTCCTTCCAGAAAAAAATGGATTCTTCAAAGTACCACTGACCTTCTTTGACTATGGATTGATTGTGCAGTGCTTTCCAGAAAAATGTGTCACCCAAGAGCCAGCAGACAGTAACCTTTGGTGCCAACCAGGTTTATTCTCTTGTGTATACACTGACATAAATTGTAAATAACCCCCCTGAAGCCAGTGAGTCAGCTTTGTGCATTGGTACATATCTGAAATGAGAATCAGACCTCATAGGTTATTATCTCTATAGGTTGTTAAAAGCTTCCAACAAACCTACTGCAGTATAAATTCTACATGGGGCAACTTTAATACCCACGGGCAGAGTGCTTACTTATTAAAGTTAACTGGAATTAAGTGTCTAAATAAGGTTAGGCTCTCTGAAGATCAGATATAGGTTTCCATTGCTTCACTTCTGTTATCACTGTTGTGAAGTAATCCTGTGATTGCTATCATTGTGAAAAGTTACACGACTTTGCTTCAATAGACCTAGAGCTCAGAACAGAAGTGACACTTGGCAGCACACTGACCATTTCAATTTCTTGTGGCAGCACCTTGTGAGATATTTATAACATGTTAGTCCTACACACACAAACATAAATATAAAATATTTGGCTTGTAGTTAAGGCTTTTCATATATATGAAAGCTCCCTTATGCATAAAATGAACACATCCTTAGTGCTGCCCTACAGGACTTGAAATGCATACACACACTCATACACTGACTACATGGGCAGAAATGATGGCATCATATCTCCTTTTTTTCCACACAAGTAAAAGGAGGAGAGGCTGAGGGAGCTGGGGTTGTTTAGTCTGGAGAAGAGGAGGCTGAGAGGAGACCTTATGGGTCTCTTCAACCACATCAAGGGAGGCTGAAGCAAGGAGGGAAACAGCCTTTGCTCCTTAGTGGACTCTGATAGGACCAGAGGAAATGGATGGAAGCTGTGCCAGGGGAGGTTTAGGCTGGATATTAGGAAACATTTTTTCCACTGAGAGGGTTGTCAGGCATTGGAATGACCTGCCCAGGACAGTGGTGGAGTCACCATCCCTGGAGGCATTTAAAAGGTGTTTGGACCTGGTCCTTAAGGACATGGTTTAGTAGTTAGCTTATGGTGTTGGTCAAAGGTTGGACTGGATGATCCTGGAGGTCTCTTACCACCTAAAACATTCTGTGATTTTGTGAAAACAATTTGATCAGGACTGTCCATAGTTGTGTGTGCTCATAGGTATACACACACACAAGCACATGCACAAAACCCCACAGACATGCATCCTTTACAAGGATTTTGTTACTGACTTCAGTGAGAGAAACATTTCATTTGTGTGAAGGTAAACTGGAGGCAGACAATAAATAAATAAGAGTTTCTTTCCCTTTGATATTCTCTAACTTATGACTGTGCTAATGTATCACTCACGGGAATGCCTGCAACATAGCAGACCTATTAGTCCCGCAAAAGACATCTGAAAGTGTTTTTAAAAAGCCTTCAAAACAAGTGTTTCCTCTTCCTTCAATATGGCAGACTTTCAGCATCCAAATAAACATTGTATTTCTGCCTAACTGGTTTAATAATTTATTTTCATGGAACCTCAAATGCTCCCATGAACTTTAATGCACTTACTACTTAGGTAACTTTGAATCTTTGTCTTTAAATCAGACAGAAAAATCTGTGAGACTGTACACTGCTAACACAACCAGTAGGTACTTCATAGTTACACATTTTGATATATGCAGGATTAAAATGTGACTATTTGATACTTTAAGGGCTGGATTTCATATCCAAATTAAAAAAAATAATAATAATTCTTAATAGGACAATTGAATTACTAAACTATTTTTTAATTTGATACTTTCTGACTGCTGCAGCAGAAACAATGAGCCTGCTGGAGCAATTAAATACCAAGAACTGAGCCACTGTAATCCCTAAAGCTTTCAAACATCAAACATGCATTTATTGTTATGACATTACAGTGAATATTTATCAATATTTAAACATAAACTGTAAATTTAACAGAAATTATTTCAAATTATTTTCATAAAATGTCTTCCTGTAGAAATGCTGTTGACTCAATCATAAACAAATAGACATATTTATATATTTTTAATTTTATGGTACTGTGGATTTTCTCTGATGTTTGAAAGTGAAAATAGGTGTGTAAGTAAATGTTTTTAAGTGTCCACGTAATCTGAGTGAGGGCTATAAAAACCTGAATGTGACAATTCTAATTACGCCTGAGAAGAAATTCATTTGGATGTGAGGGGATGCAGCTACGTTTGGATGTGTTTGATTATAACTTTTCACGGGATGCAAAGACAAAGAGCAGTAGTTAGCTTTTGTATTGTGATCAATAATCCCATCTGCATTGAATGGTGATGCTGAGCACAGTTAGGAAATGTCTTGAATTACAATGTTAACTGTAAGCATTTGGTCGTGAGTGTTGCAGTTCTTAACATACGATGTTCCAAGAGCTCACAAGTGTTTTAGGAACCAGCTAAAATCAATATTAAACTAACTATACTTCTTCAGTGATGAGAATATTGTCCTTGACAGATTGAGCAGTATTAAGTTTATCTGTCACAATCTGAGTTTTCTGAAAGAGCAAAAATGCAATTACCACTGTGAGGGGCTCTACCTTTCCCATTAAGTTCTGTTAATTGAGAAAAATGCATGGACTTTAAATTTAAATTGTGAAAAAAGGACAAAATTCTATTTCTGGATGTGGTGCACCTGGGAGTAAGTGTTGTGCCTGTCTGTACACCCAGCACACTTAGACACCATTTTCCAAGGTAGCCCAGGAACCCCTGCACATAAATAGTTAAATGAGCTTGTTTGATGCAGATGCTGACTTGAAAGATGGTGATTAACTGCACTCCACAACAAAGCATTTCATTAATCCTTATAGGAACTCTCCAGGTGGGAATTTGGACAGCCACTTCCTCTGGGCAGCTCCAGCTGTGCTTAGTCCAATTACTTGACACTATTTTTGTGTTTAAGATGTGCTGATTAACTCCCTGAGTGGAGAAACTGGCAGTCCCAAAGATTCCCCAGGCAGTTTCTGCCATAGAACTGGCCAAACTCTGTATAGATTATTTTAAGCAGTCAGAAGCACTTGTTCCTGAAAATTCAGAAATGGTTACACAGGACAATATTTTGTATTTAGTTAAGATAGGACATTTTTTGCACATAATTCAAGTCAATCAAGATTAAAAGTTCACGCATATGCTGGACTATAGGACCATGACACAACTGAATTATAAGAATTCACTGGAACAGTTCAAAAATCTCATTTAATATAGCTGAAGGTATCAGTTGCAAGGAACATTTGTAATACACACTCCTGTCACCTTCTGGACAATGACTGACTATCACATTCAGGAAATCTGACTACATGTACAAAGATGTCATATAAAAGATCTTAGGAAATCAGGATTTTTAACAACGCTCTGTTCACAAGTATCTGTGCAAAACAATAGGTGGGTGATTCAGTTCACTCCTTTCCATAAGCCCTGTGGATATTACTTGTACTCAGAATATTATGTCCCATCAGGGTATGAACTAAACTACACTCTGACCTGGTACTTGTAGTTCTCAGAAGCACAATTCTTACCTTTCACCTGGCATTTTCTGTGCTGTGTTTTCAAAAGAGGCCAAACAAAATCAGACCTCAGTGCATCTGCTTACAAATTCTGTAATAAGTTTCCACAGCTAAGAATTTACATACATACAAATATATTTCCTGGCCAACAGAAGAATAAGAAGCAGTCTTCAAAGGAGTTTTAAATTCCAGTAACTTAAGTTTAAAATTTGCAAGAAGCAGCCCTTTAAGAAAGAGAAGTGTGTATGGGATTGCAGTGCCAGGAAAGCAAATGGCACAAAATCTTTAGATTTTCTACAAATGCCAGTAATGAAAAAGACTATTCTATCCCATGACAAACAGATCAGGGTAGTAGGTGCCAGCTGTGGAATATTGGAATAAGGAATGGGGGTGGACAGAGACTACATGAGTTGCTTCCATCAAACAGAGCAGAAGGGAATTCAGAGCTAAAGAAGAAATGGGACAAGTTCCCCACCAACTCATGTGAGGGATTCTGAACCTGAGGTCCCAAAATCATAATAGCTGAAGAGGAGACTTCATATATCTGTCAACACTGGGGAAATAAATGTAAAATTAATGAAAAATTGAAAATAATTCAGTTCCTAAATGAGCTCTGTATGACCACAGTTTCTTTGTTTGTTTTACTGCAACCATTATTTTATTTATTTGAGACACGATACATGGCTTTGTGTTGCCGTTTTACACATCAAGATTTTACAAAATGTAGAAATGATTAATTACAGAAATGCCTGTTACTTCTGTTTCCTTATTAAATTTTAAAACAAACAGTGGTCAAGAATATTTAGGGAAGATACTTGCCAACAGCAGAAAAAAAATAAGGACAGAACTCTTCATTAGAAAATAAAAAATTATTATTCTAGTGCATTCCATTACCTTCTTTTACTACCAGTGACTGCTCCCCTTCAGCTGCTTCATTTAAGTTGCCTTTTTAATCACTTGTTTTATCAAATATAATTTATCTAGACATAATCATGTAAATTATAAGCAGTAAATCAGGTAACAAGTAATAATTACAGATAATGCAGTTACTTTATTTTATTCTCCATGCAACACAATGATATGGCTTTTTCAGAGAAAGAAAACAGAAGGATCACCTGATTTGTCAGTAGTCTGTTCATACACAAAACGAAGGAGGAGACTGGAATTTGGGTCACAAATTTTGTTGTTCCTCTACAAACTTAAACAGAGTCTGGAAGAATTGACCTCAGAATCTTGAGACTAGAAACCAAGATTAGCACTGATCAGCAGCTGAATACAAGAGCTGAGGCCTATCTGGTTACCTGAGAGAAATTTTAATTTTTTTTCCTAGGAAGATGCAGTAACTGGAATTCTGAATGTCTCTGCTCTAGACTCTTCTCAACCCACACCTCTACACATGCAAGAAATCAAAAGAATCAGGGTAGGATTGAATTATTGGACAGGTTCACAGGGTAAACACATACATAACCAGAGCAAAGGCAAGAAAAAGTTCTGTGAGATGCTAGACTCAGTCACTTCTGTCAGTCAAATGACCAAATAAGTTTCATCCAGCTATTTTAGCAGTCTTCCTGATGAGACTTAAGAACAGATCCTAAGGAGCCTGTTCTTTGACTATCTTGACAGTTTAATTTTATAAGTAGTACCTCTCCACTTCTGAATACTTGGGAATGTGATATGGGAATGCTGGATTATTCCCCTCACAGATATTGAGGTATTTGAAAGTCTACTGAAAACAAATACAAAGGGAAGACTGACATACCCAAAACAAATATTTTTTTTAAGATCTGGCACACAGCTCTGGGTCCACTATTTTTTTAAAAAGGTGCAAAATTTGTGCATCCATAATACCTATACTTTGTCCTGAATAGCAGAATTGTTCAGGATGATGATATGCAATAGTTGTATGAGGCATGAAATGTCACTTCTGAATAAATGTTTTGAGAAAACAAGCAGTGAAATACAAAGTAAATTATTGTGGTAGAATAAGGTAAATCCCATAGAAACTTATAGAAAGCAGTGTTGATAACTATCCACTTTAAGAGAACATCATGTTTAACTGAAATACCATTCACTTAGTCTTATCATTCAGTTCACATACACACAATGCACAGGAATATTTATTTGAAGAATGAAAAAGGACAGCTACAAGTTTTCAGAATAAAATATCATCAGTTTTTTCATAGAAGCTGGCCAAGGATATTAAAACTTTTTCAGTAAAACTCTTCCCAAAACTGTATTTAAAAATTTCAGCTATGACTGATTTCCTGCTTTTTCAGTGAGTTATTTTGTGAGTGCACACAGCTGTAATTTAAAATTTTCTGTGGCACTTAGAATTCCAGCCAAGAAATAGTAAAATAATTTTAAGTTTCTAAAGACAAACACAAGTTTATAAAGAGTTACTTTCCATTCTTCTACCCCCAGCAGATATTACATTTTCCAAACATTCCAAGTGTAGTCTGATATGTATAGCATATTTCTATTCAATTTCTTGATATGAATTTTCATCTTAATCCTGCTAGTGGTGGGAATGCCCAAATAAAGTCCCAAAATACTGGCTTCAGAATATTTTGTAAAATATCCTAAAAGTTTCTCTGCTCTGGAACTCCTGACACACCCTGATAATCACAAGAAAATCAATTTGCTGGTGAAATTCCAGGAGACTTCATTGCACACCACAGAGATGCATAATGCCTTTTTGGGCTGTCAGAAATATTCACCAGAGTGTATTTCAGATCAGTTCTTAAAATTATTTCATGTCTGTGGTTCTAAGCCTCACTTGCTGGGAAACCTCTGTGGCTGCTTTGATAAAGCTTTAGTAACATCACTCTTTGGATGATGAAAGAATGGAACAGGATCCCTGGGCCTAAGTGTCTTTTTCTGCAGTTATTTCCATTGAACAAAAGATCTGAATTTCAAGGTCAGCTCCAGCAAATCCCTACATCCCTCAGAGGATACAGCTTCAGCTTCTACCATCTGTTACTATCTTGGGTGTACAAAGGCCAATATAATTATGTACATGTTTTCTTCTGGTCACTTTGCTGAAGACATTTTCAATTGAACCATCTTGTGCTAAGATTCAAATGCCCAAGGAAAATCAGGAAAAATTGTACAAACCAGTAATTCTTAAAAATAATACTCTGTCACAGAAATACACTGTATGTTCCTACATGACACTACTAGAAAGCAGTACATCAGTTGAGTAAATAGCCTGTTTTCTGCATACCATTTGGTGAAGACAATGCAAAGATGCTTCTTTACATCAGCAGTCTGTGAAGTAGGCCCCAGACCTAGACTGGATATAAATTCACCATTGCCCTCTCTTAGTTATGATCTTTATAAATCATTTGCCATAGTCAAATATTTTCATCTCTTATTTAAGATCACACATCAGAGCATCATTCTTGACTCACGTCTTTTTTTGGCTTTTTCTACTCAAAAATATTCAAAGCAGGTCCCATCCAAACATCTAGTTGAAAGTCTCGACAAAACTAATCATTCACTATTTCTGTCACTGTAGTATCTGTTTCATAGGTCTCAAGTAATGCAGTTTTGTTCTGCTCATGTCCATTGAGATTAGTACTGCAGAAATCAAATTTCAACCTAATCGTTCTGCTCCTTCACTCCTCTGTTTCTTCACTAGAACTTTCTTCTCTTCAGACTCAAACATAATTCAGTCATCTCCTTTTTCGAGGTCATTCTCCACTTCATTCTCCTGAAACTATCAAAATCCATTTGCTGGTTTCCCCATGATTTGTGGCCCACTTAGACACATAGTCATAACTGCAGCTTACGTTTGAGACCTAGAGTCTTTCTTTCTTATCGGTCTTAATTCTTAGGACTTTCTAATAACTCTCTTCAAACCTACTTCATTGGTGCACTTCCAATTCCCACCTGAATCCTCCTGTGACATTTAGAAACACCTGACATGAATTAGTTCTGTTTAATACCTTCAGTTACATCTGTCTAAACATTTTCTTCTGTTCTCCTTCTGTCTTTCTTATATGTTGTCTTTTGTTTTAACTTCAAATTGTGAATACTCTATCACAGACACGTTTTTATTCTGTGTCTTTCCACCTCTTCAGACAAGACCATTCTACCCATGACTGTGAGCTAAAGTAATAGAAGTAAATATTATTGATATAGAATCATGTCAGTTGTTTCATATAACACATACTAAATTTGAAAATTTAATTATGATGGAATGCTTTATTTTCCTATGCCTTTTTCAAGTTTCTCCTATCTCTAACTTCTCTCTACAGATTTCTGCATTTTTGTCAACTTTCATTGAGGAAGTTCTCTTTTTCTGTCTCTTGCACTGCTATTGTCTTGAGCTTGCTTCCTTATCTGTCCTTGACCACTCTTAATTTACATCTCTATTACACTTGCATAGCTTCTTTTTTCTCTCCCTCTTATGTTCAACAGCTACACTTGAAGCTTGTCTTGACCATAGCACAACTGTGGATATTCAGAAATTAATAAGCTAATTTTGCAATGCCTGTTTCACTAAGTGATCTGAAATATATGAACAGGGATCCAGTTTCTGCACAGCATCTCATCTTGCAGCTTTTGGTCTCCAGAGAGTTAAGTATGGAAAAGCAGAAACGAGTGTATGCTGCTAAGTATCCTTAGAGTATCCAACAGACTTCTGAGATGGGGCACCAATTTCTTCAATTCTATTTCTTTTTGTGGGTGTAAAGTGAGTTATTATGGTATTACAAAAGATGCAGAATTGCATTTATCTAGCAGTTAGTGTGTTCAGGCAGGTGTAGGATACTTCATGAATCCCTACCCTTCTCCATCTGTTTTCCTAGTTTTGTTTCAGCCTATGCTTATTTCCTTCAGTAGAGATAACCTGTGCAGAGATAGTTAGAAATACTTTTCCTCCTCTGGAAAAAATCAACTTTTTCTCTGTCAAAGACTAAAACAAATATATTTTTTCTACAGTATTTTAAACAGTAAGCTAGAGGCTTACTCTGCTGTTTTGCTAATATCAAGATGACCATAGGATGCCTCCTTCCTCCAAATTCCTCAGAACTCAATGGCTAGCGAACACTTTTAACTTCACCTAGTTGAAAACACCATTCCTAGTGAAAAAACTACTTCAACAGATTATTCTTCTAATCTATGAATGGTATCAAGCTATCAGATCAGATGAAAAATCAGGCTAAACTTTTCTCCTGTTCATGAATTATTATTATTATTATTTCATTTTTTACCTGAAAGATTTGGAAGTGCAGTTATAATATGTGATCATAAGAACCATTGTGGGGGAATTATTTAGGGCTGAGAGACAAGCATTGGAGCATGTGAAATAGTTAAGAAGTGTTAGTGGAGGTGTGTTTAATGGAAACAGCACGAGAAATCTGTAGAAAATCGGACTTTTTCAATGCTGCTGCCCACAGAAGAGCTTTTTCTTTCTGTAATACCATCTACATCAGTCTGCAGGGGGCTTGAGCTCCGACAGATGATTGCTGGTAAATCGGTGTGGTGGTTTAAAACATTATTAACCCCAGCTGTTTGGTTTCTTGCCTTTATTGAAGGCTACCACTCCCCACAGTAAAGGCATTAAAAAGCAGCCTGTGCCCACAACCAGCTCCTACTTCTAACAGCCTAAGCTGCTTCTGAAAAGGTGCTGAAACACCGGCTTGCAAGCTGCCTGTTTCTTGGCAGCCAGTGCAGCTGCTTTAGCAGCCTCTAGCAGAAGGTTATTCTGCTCCACAGGACCATCGTGTCCTCAACCACTACAACTCCTTGCTCAGCAAACATGATTCAGAACCTGTAAGCCACAAGCATCACAACAGAAATTGCTTTCTGGTCAAGGTGTTTGTTATGCTGCCTGATATATATTTTGTTCCACACAAAAAAGTACAAAATAAGAAAAGGAAAATGACATAAAATGTAGTGGACAGGTTTCACAGTGTGTGCTGCTGTATAAATCAGGACTGCGATTATAGAGTGTTATAACATGGAAATAAGGACAGGGTCACCATAATAATGATGCTGCTTGTTCTGTAATTGCTCTGCTCTGCATTGTTTCAGAATGTGGTTGAACTGGACCCTCATGCTGCATTGTGAACACCTGCAAAGCCATTAGGCTGTGACTAACATCAATTAACATAGCAGAAACACTCTGTGGAGAGAAGTGGTGTGTCCAAGAGCCCTCAGTGCCACCTGTGACCCCTGGGTGGACTTTCTGCTTCCTTTGACCCTTTAAGTGCCATCTTTCAATGCTGCTTGCACAGTTTTCTCCACTCCTTTCCAGCAAGAGAGGAGGACATGCAGGGGATCTGGGGCCTTGCTAGGATGTTCAGAAGTCCTGCTTTGTATCTGCATGCTCCTGGGTAAGCAACACTGAGTTGTTATGTAGCTAACCTTAAAAGCACCAGTCTCCAAGAGGGTTAAGGCAACCACAACTCAATGTAATTTCCAAGGGAAATTACCTGAAGAAAGGAAATTACACCTATTGCACTATCTGATTCAAATTGGATAAACGTAAAAGCTCTTGAGCGATAAAAAGTCTTCCACAACATTTTAAAGAATGGCTGATCTGAAAGCAAGTTTGGAAATTTTTTCTTACAAAACAAAGCTCCTCTATGGCTAGCATGATGAAAATCTAAGTTACTTTCCTCTCATGACAGATTATTGCTAGTGGCACTAATGGTTGCTGATCCACCAGTCAATATGCACAAAACATTTCCCTTCTGCAGTAGCAGCTCATGCATTTTTACATGCAAAATTGTATGAATTTTTACAGTAAACAGAAAAAAAGCCCCAAGCCCAAAATACTGCATACCCATCTTATACCTCACTTCAGAAAAGTGAACATACTAAAAAACTCTAAGCAATATTCAGTACTGTAAATTAGTTAATAACCAGAGTTAATTTAAAGAGTTATTTTCTTCCATATTATTTAAAATGAAATCACTATGAAGAAAATAACTATTTTATCAAATTACACTTTCTGTCACCTAAATGAGAGATTAAAACTGTCTTAAGATCTATACCATCTGTTGAAAGCTTGAAAATATTTGCCTTTACTTCTCTAGAGTTTGACCAAAAATTTTTCTGCTTTGTAACAAACAAAAACAACCATCCAGCAGGAGTAAGAGGCATAGGAGTCATTACTTATAGGTGCTGATCTTTTTATTCTTTTATCATTAGAATAAATAATACTTTAATATTTGTTATACTGTCTTGCACCACAGGACATTAAATCATGCATTGGAACAGCTGATAAAGAAATTATTAACCAAATATATCTTTAGAGAAGAACAGAAGCCACTTTTCCTAGCTGTGCCTCATGCTTCAGTGATGGAAAATGTGTCACACCATCTCTGTTTTCAGTTACTGTGGCAAAAAGTGGAAGCTTTGAAGGTAATCTAACACTCATTAAGGACAAAAAATAAATCACTCACCCCAGATGACTGGAGGAGTCAAATTTTGCAAAGCTGGCATTAATCTTGAGCCAATCACTTTTCTCCTTCTGATTACTTCATGCTGTTCTACTTTATGTCACCCCAGGCCCCTGGTCCATCTGGCCTAGAAGTAAATCTATCACTGCCATCTGTAATTTATGACATTTTTAAAAGGTGTGGTATATGTAAGAAGCACAAGAAAAACAGACATAAGCAAACTCTGGTTGATCTTTCCTTACTGAAGAATCAAGGCATTTTATTACTGACTCTTTCCTTTTTCTATAAAGAATAAAGAGGGGAAAAGAAAAGGAATATTAATTGTCTTGTTTTGAAAAGACATATTCTTGAGCATAGTAAATCCATTGCTAAAATATCAGCCTGGAAAGGGAAATAAAAATGGCACTTGCAATATTTAATTAATTATTTGCTTGGATTTACTTTGTCACCACCAGGAACTCTAGTCTGGTGCATTCCACAACTTTACTTTTTTCTCTTATGCATTTTTCTGCTAGGAGTCTTTCCCAGACATGGATGAGGAGTGACTTAAAATGCATAAATCTAAAACAAAAAATAAGAAAAACTGCCACTTTAGTCCCCAGGCTCCTCACTTGATATTCTCTAGCCCCCTCTAAGCTGGCCATCAATGCCACTAGCAGCAAAAGTGAGAAGCACTATGTTGCTGATGCTCACACCTCTGTGTCAAGTGGTGTAATATCCAGTGCCCCTGGGATAAGAAAATTTCTCCATGTTGCAAGCCATTAATGACACTGTTAAATGTTCTACTCTTAAAGCCAATCAGATAAAAAAGGGAGTCAAAAGTGAAATTTTTTTTTTTTAATTAAAAAAAAACATTTTAAAAAACAGTATCTTGAAAATTCAGGTAATTGTAAGAACACAGAGGCACCTTCACAATATTATTTAACTCCTTGGGCATCCAGCATTAAGTACAGCACATGTGAAGAAAAGCAAGAACTATGAGTCATCTGAGTTTGTGTAATTTCAAATAAATACTTGTTAAAAATATTGTGTAGAAATGGGCAAATTTGAAGTTATGTTTATGTAAACTTTCTAACAGGTTTTTCAAAGTGTGTTTGATAATCACACAGGAATGGACTTTCTAAGGTGGTTTCAAGATTTCATGGTCTTTATTGAGGTGATCATAGCTCACTTCACAGTCATCTTCTTTAACAGGAAAAGCTCCAGGATGGAGTGGTGGAAGAATGTAGCACAAGAACCCACCAAACTGCAGGTGAGATGTGGACTTGGTATTACCCATCTTTGCTGAGTTTTAAGTATTTTAAGCATGTTAATGCACAGCAACTCGTTATGGCACATAAGAAGTCTGATTTTGGAAAAATGGCAATATTGCTTCCATGTTCCTCTGGCAATATCAGGTTTGCAGCCTTTGCTTAAATCAATCAGTGGCCACCTCTGTTGTTCTACACATTGACTTAATCAAAACTCAACTGCTTTTATCTGCAGCCCATGCTACAGACACAATATTGACAAGCACAATGTAAAATGTAGGTTGAATAACACTGATTCCTTCCTCCCATTCTCACTTTTTCATCAGAGAGAATCCAATGTTTGTTTTTGTACTAAAATTTGCAAATACAATACGGTGTATTAAGAAAGCCTTTGTCAGAATACCATTCTGGTTTTTTAAATAAGGGATGCTTTGATCTTGAATACTGAATAATAAAAATGCACTTACAAACATAGAAATTTGCTATGAATAAAATGTATATATTAGAAATTAATGAACATTGTGATTGTATGATGCAATATGAAGTCACAAAAATACATTAATTGAGGGATAAATACAAAATTATTTGCGGCATAAACTACATGAAGAAGTTTAAATGAAACTAAGAGTCCCTAAACAAAGGAAATTAATATCTGTCATGCACTGAACATTTTAAAATAAATTTAATAAAAAGATTTACTCTGCACATTGATTATTTTTTCAATGTTAAAAAAGTAAATTTTTTATACTTTTTAAAAAGCTCTTAGAGAAAAAAAAATATAAGTTAACGTTACAACTTATGAATCAAAAATAAATACCTTTTTTCTTTGTAATTCATCCTTTAGTTATTTGTTTTTATGAAGAAACTTTCCTTTACATGGATCTCCCTCTACTTTTCTTCAAGGTTTCCTGCACAGTCCTTTGAAACTTTTAGAAAAGACACTTACTGGAGGTAAGAAACAACTCTTGACTGGCAGCTCTTTTTCTCAGCACTGCAGCAGTGCCTATCAGTGCATGGGATACCACCTGTGCAATACTCAAGGGATGGATTTCTTACTAACACTCCATCCACATCCATCCATACCCTATGCCCCACCAGAAAAGCTCTATCTGCAGCTGCTCATATCCCAGACCTTCTGTATCCCAGCTCCTGCCTGCTCCTGCCTTGGTGGAAATGCTGATTCTGTGTGGCTGCTGAGATGTAGCTGGACTAAAGTCTTATGGAAAAAGCTTTCACAGGAAATGGGAGAAAGGAGACAAAACTCAGAGATGAGTATTAAATCTGAAGTTTGGGCCAACCTCTAGTTAATTTAAATACCTAAGTATTCCTGGATGAAAGGGAAGCAATGGATGTGTAAAAACCATTATGATCAATAAAAAATCAGGGTAAAAATCTCTCAGTTGCAGGAAATAACTGCAGTGCTGGAATCTGTATGGAATAACAATTGACTATTAGACATATTTATAAATTAATAAACTTCCCAGTGCTAATCAGGAAAACAATTTACTTTTCTAAAATGTTACTGGCTGGAATTCTCCAGTTTTAAAATTAACTAAAACTTTCAAAATCCATTATTAACCATCAGCTTCTTTGCAAGCCAAATGTCTTAAGAAGAGGAAACATTCATAGATAAATCAGGCAATAAGTACAGGACTGACAAATCTAATGGCAGCTGCCATGATTAGCCTCTTCTTTATTTCCTTGTTTATTACAGCCATTTTCTATTTCAAGAAAACACTCCCATCTGCCTGCAGCACAGGTTAGAGCTAGAGTAAAAAACTCAGGTTTTTTTCTCACCATATACAAGCAGACTAACTCAACAATCATTACACAGAACAGATATGGAGAAGAGAAACTCAAAATGTCACATCAACAGCATCACATTTTCAGTTCCTGTAAATCATTTTCAATTGGACTTCTGCTCCCATCAAAAAAAAGCCAGTTAAGGGGCTTATGTCACCCTTTAAAACTGCATCCTAGTAGCTCCTATTTATTTCTATCCTATCAATAACTGGGTAGCTCAGTTACTGCAGGGCCAGTGTATAGCAAGCATTAACACTGGCATTGTAGGTACCTCAGGCCAGAATGCTAACAAAACTCATGGGAGAGGAACAAAGGGGAAATCTCTTGAAGATTCTCCAGATATCATCACCAGGAGGGGTGTGTGGTAGGCTATGCTCATTATCTTTTCCAGTCCTGTGACCCCTGTGGACTTGAGACCATCATGGGGGAGAAGCAAAAGACCCCAATTATCTTTGTAAGGACCCGATCACCTTTGCAGGCCTTCTAACTTTCCTGCAGTCCCCATTCCCCTCCCCTGCAACGCCCAGCAGCATGGCTTTAGTGTACTTGTCTGCCAAGAAACCTCACCTCCCTCAAAAGTACAGCTTTCCCAAGCCATCCCTTTGCATCCAGTATTTCTGCAGTCCTCTAGCAATTCCATTTTCCAGCTCCTTCACCACTTTCAATCCCCCAACAAACTATAACTGTTCTTTATTTGTATTCTGAGACATGCACAAACCCTTGGCCTTCTGCTTCATTACACAAAAGGTACCTGCATACACATTTCATTTTCCCCTTCAAATTATTTACATATACTTAGCTTTTCAATTCTAATAATTAAGGCTCTGGTTATTTGTCTCCTCCTCCTGCCATGCATCTCTTAAATGGCTTTAGTCTACATTTTTTTCACAGATATAGTTGATCATATATCCATATCTTTCTGCTCTAAATATTTCAGCTGCAACTGAACCCAATTTGCTTAGAAGCTAAAATTCTTGGATTGATATTTTAAACTTGCATTTATTCAAACATGCGTGTACTTTTGATCAACTTCTGGCCTTACTGAGTCTAAGATAAAAGGGAAAAGAAATGGTAAAGGTTAGATTCCTTTCTTTAAGCAAAAAAGCCCTAACTGTAACCCCATGTATTGATCCTGCCCAGGAGACTGTCATACATTTGGGAGTCAGTGATCCACACAGCTGCTAACCTGAGTAGGCACAGGGTTGCCTTGTTCTGCACAAATCCTTGGCAGCACAACAAGCCCAGCTCACTTTAACAAAGCCACCTCTGTGGCCTTGCCTTTACCAAACAGTGCAGCAAGAAGTTTTGATAAGAACATCCCTTATGCATAGAGTTGTTCACTTGTAAGGACATTCTATAAGAGGTTGAGAAGCCAAAAGGGAGAGCTCCTCCTCATGCACAGGAGCCATGCCCTGTGGGAAAACCCACCAGGGCTCTGCCTGATGCTGCAGAAATGCAGGGTGCTCACCATCTGAAGGGAAACACGATTTACTTACTACCTACCTCTCCTCATTCTATTTTATTGAAGCAGTTATCTCATTAAGCCATTGGTTGTCAAGCTTTTCTCATCAAGATGTAGAAAGGCTCCTGCACTGTCCCTCTTGTCACCTCCTCCCTGCCAGAGCTGTTGCTAAACACCCTGTGACCCCAAGCCTCCAAAAAATCCTAGGATAACAGTTCAATACCCTTTTTCCAGGAAATATATCTTACCAGTTCCAAACTTAAGCTTTACTTTTCACTTGTGATGGTCTAAACATTATGAGATACCCCATTGTTTTATGTAATTCAGTAGCTGAAAGTATTTAGTATGTTTATATGACCACATTTTCTGTCTATTAATCATATTTCAGAAGGAACATTTGTATAAGTTTTTATTTTAGGAAGACTGAAACCTACCAATTTTTCACAGAAAAACATGAAGCATTTCTTTGAATATAAAATATTACTCATTTTAAAATATTTTTCTAATTCTGCAACATAACTTGGGAAGTAAACAGCCCCAAATGGATTCCAACTGCTGCATTGTAACTTCTGCTGATTGACTTTTACAGATTTGAAGAACACTGATTCCTACTGAAGCCAAATGGAGCTTCAAAGATTCAGATCCTTGAAAAATCAGGCCACATCTAAGTGTAGCATATTCTCTTTTCCTTCCTGTACTTGTTTGCTTCTTTAATCCATACAGGATAGAGCAATATCTATATTAACATACTCTGTAGATTTTCTGGTGATCAGTTCCCTGATCCCAGTATTTCCTCAGGTCATATGTCTACCACTGACTAGATGTGAAGTAGCAGTACAGAGATTAAAAGTTATAAAAATATGTGGCAATGTTTGGCATTCATAAAAAAAAATTAAACAGAGTAGTTCAAAAGTCAGGGAAGATTTGTTAAATAATTTATAGTATTCTCAGATATAAAGTATGGGACACCCTTCCACTAAAAGAGTTTAACCCCAGGACTGAATACTCTCTGGTTATTTATGGTGGAAAAGCTGCAAAGTATTAGGACAACCCCAATGTTTCTGTAACCGTCTCTTAATCTCACCTAGGAGATGATAGAATAACAGAGTGTAATAGTAATTTTTATATCTTGTGGAAATTTGTTATTCTAACTTCACATCTTGGTATATCATATGGCTTTCAGGATAGCATGTGGCAAAAAAAAAGGTTCTTGCCAAGTATACCCTACAATCTCTTTTTACATTTAGAATAACATACTACAATGTCTAAGGAGGAAACTGTATGAAACACACAATTCAACTTCTGTTTACTTTTTAGTGAACTAAATACTCATACTTGAAGATGGAGATAAGAATGATGTCAGACATTCTCAGATTGAGTGTAGCACCTCAAATATCTCCTGCTGCAATGCTTTGGTTTCTACTGACAGTGATGTTCATCTGTTAAATATAAATTGTGAAAACTACTGGAACACAGAGTAAGCCCTGTGGAAAGACAAAGAAATTTGCTACTACAAGAATTACGTCTGTGCCATCATGTTATAGAAAAGGAATTACAAAAACTCTGCATTGGTGAGTACAGAAGCCCTGAATATCAGGAGTCATTAGTCAATACAAAATTCTCAGTTTTGTTTTGAGCTTATTGGAATCTGGTTGACAGAAGAAGTCATGGCAGGGGGAAGAGAAGCTGTCAAAGGAGCACCAATGTGTAATGAGAGCAGACGTTTCAGAAAATAGAATATGGCTCCATTTCTGCTTGTCAGAATTCATTGAGGCTGAATGGTTCTGAATTCACTGCTCAGAATGGACGGTGTACACTGATAACTAGTAGCAACCAACCATTCTGCAAACTACAAATCCATCTCAGAAGGGAATGCATGCCCAAGCACTTCCAAAGCACAGTGTCTGGTCACATAAGCCTGGTCTCTCATGGTGATTAATGTGACTTTGAAGTGGCAAATGTTTATTATCAAAACCTGATTTCCTCCATTTTTTATAGCATGTGTTGAAAAAGGAGTTAGTGTTCCCTCTCTTTGGCCTGCAAAAATGAAGTGTCCCTTGGATAAAGTTCATTACTGGAAAAATAGGAAAACTTGAAATGAAATACAGGGAACACTTCATAAATCTAGACAGATATAGACTATTATGCATGTCAGGGAAGTGCATCTTCAGTTAAATATAGTGTAAATAAAATTTATTTTTGCACTGTGCCTTTCAAGAAGAAATCAAGAAAATAAATGTTCTTTTCTCTGTATGATCCTTTCAAAGATCTGTCTCTGGTGAATCAGAGCCAGAGATTCCTGGGAGCTGAATGTCTACAAAAAAATGTATAAGATTCTTCTGGAAGGAAACCTCCAAGGCTAATTGGTCCAGTGTGCTGAATGACATTTTACAGACACGACAAGATACATGTCCTTAATTCTGATACAAGAACATTCTTTCTCAAATCTCTCATACAGACCTGAAAAAGCTATCTTGCCTAGAATTGTTTACATTCTAAGTCCTTCTACTGAGAAATAAAGAGCAAAACTTACACCAAATGTTATGTTGACCAAGCTGTTCATCAACTCTGTGTGTTGTTTTCACCATGAATGAGCAAAGAGGCAGCCCCTCTGCATCAGATCAGAATCACAACTAAAGGCATGTGCTGCATATCAAATTGTGTCTAACCCTGATATTTCAATGCTCCCACAAAGCCTTAGAAAGGCCTCTATGTAGCTAATGGGAATTTGGATTTGGCAGCTAAGGGTGGATAAGTACCTCAGCATGATTAAAAGACATACTATCAGTTCATTGTGCATCACAGAATTGCTACAGAAAGACCTCTAAGATCACCATGTCCAACTGTCAACATTCCCCACAAATAAAATCCATGTATCACGATCTGTATAACCCCCTAGAGCATGTCCCAAAGTACATCACCTACACGGTTTTTAAATACTTCCAGGGATAATGTCTCCATCACCTCCCTGGGCAGCCCGCTCCAATGCCTAACTACTCTGTCAGTAAAGAATTTCTTCCTCAGATCTAGTCTACACCTCCCCCGGTACAACTTCAGGCCATTTCCTCTAGTCCTATCTATATTTACCTGGGAGAAGAGGCCAGCATCCATCTCCCTGAAACCTCCTTTCAGGTGGTTGTAGAGAGCAATAAGGTCTCCTTTCAGCTTCCTCTTCTCCAAAGTAAACATTCCTAATTCCCTCAGCCCCTGCTCACAGGACTTGTTCTCCAGACCCTTCACCAGCTTGGTTGCTCTCCTCTGAACTGACTCCAGCACCTCAATGTCTTTCTTGTAGTGAGGAGCCCAGAACTGAACACAGGACTTGAGGTGCAGCCTCACCAGTGTTGAGTACAGGGGCACCATCACTTCCCTTCTCCTGCTGGCCACACTATTCCTGATACAAGCCAGGATGCTGTTGGCCTTCTTGACCACCGGGGCACACTGAATCCTAGCATAGCCATCTTCCACCCCACAGAGAGAAACAAGATAAAGAAGCAGCTGAGGCACCCTGGGCAGTCCAAAGATTTCTATTTTCTATCAAGAGGCACAGGAAGTGGTGTGTTCATAAACTGGAAAGACTGGGTGAAGATTTGGGTAGCCATATGCTCTCTTTCCTCAGTGATAAGTTAATATAAGCCAAGTAACTGTTTTGTTAGAGGAAAGTATACTTGTGATTACTCTGGATTTGGAATAATTTAGAATATGCAAAACATCCCTGTTCAAAACCTCCAAAGGAAAAACATGAACCTTGGAAGGTATAAAATCTTAAAGGGAAAACCAGGGATTTGGAAAGCAGAAACTCAGCACCACTAAGGAGGCACTACAGGGAGCACTGAAGTCCAGCCCTCTCCTACATATCTGTTGAGTGATGATCAGTATTGGCTCCATGGTGAGCTCACAAACACTTAGCTGAATAGCACAAAAATCATTGCTATCTCGTATTTGTGTTAGCCATTAAACAATGCTTCTATATTTGTAAGCTGTGCATATCCTATCTGCAGAGTTTCTTTGAGTGTGGTAAAAGGTGCCTGAACAAAGTTACCTGGAAAATTACAACAGACACAAAAAAAAAAAAATGAGCAATAAAAGAAAACTTAGGAGAAGAAATAGGCACAACTGAAAACAAGGTAAATAAAACATGACCCTTAACTAGAGAAGAATGTGTGCCCACAGCATATTTAGCAAAAGTTACCAAGAGAGGGGCTGTTGTGACTCCCTGCTGTGCAAGTTCTCTCCAATACATTATATTTATTTAAAAGTAACTATGCCCCATCAGGAGATGGATTTATGATGAGCACCAATAATATGAGATAAAATAAGCATTGCGTTTCAGTTTTTCACATGCATGAATTATTAATCTGACATTAACTATGTCTGCACTGTAGTTGCAGACAGACATCATTGTAGTTTGTATTTTACTAACTGGCCTGCATGCACATTGATAGCAGCCTAAGCATAGCAGGAATATTACAGCAAAAGGAGATAAATTCTGTCTACTTCCTGTGCTGAGCACCATGATACTGTAGTTAGACCTTTGTAAATGTTTGAATAAAGCCTGTATTACTGGATCTACACCGCAAATAAGCTGTTTCACTCAAAGAGGGCAACAAAGATCACCAGAATCACTTAAAATAAACTACTGAACACAGCTGAGAATGTTGCTGATAACAGAAGAAGGCCAGCAGGAAAAAGGTTTTTGGGACAGACTGCTGGAGCACTGCAGAAAACAGCCCCAAGGAGTGAGTGCCACGATGACAGAGAGAGACCCAGAGGCCACTTCCTGGCCCAAATCTGTGGCAGAGGAAGGAGTCAGAGTCAGAGTCTTACACACTTTCCAAAACTTTTCTGAAGAGGGGCAGTATTAAACCAGGGTAAATCTTGTGTTGCAGCCTCAAGGTAAAGGCTTTGTAAGAGCATGATGTCAAGAAGAAAATAATAATGATCAACAAACCAGCACTAAAAGAAGCGATCCAAGTAAGATGAAAAACAAATGGAAGTCAGAGAAGATCTGGAATGACTACGGAAGCCAGGTTAGTTGCTAGTCCAGAGAGCAAGATTTCCTTGGAAAAAAAAAAAACAAGCCAAAAAACCAATATATGCTGCTTCAATTTTAATAACTACTTCATTGATCCTTCACCACTAAGCTAATCAGATTGATTCAGCACAACAATTGGCCACAATTTTTTCATTTCCACCTTTGGACCTTTGTCTGGCTTAAAGAGTGCCCTCCAAATTCTTTCCAGCCCAAGCTGGTATCCAGTGCTCCTTTCTTGTATTCTTTGACTTGTCAGCCCTCTCTGGCACTGCTTTGTCAAGTTCCCATGTTTTCAATTAGTCCTTTCTCATATCTTGTAGGTATCTGCTGACTTCTTCAGCTAGTTGGATAGAATGATGAAATACTCCACAAACAGTAAGTGTATTGTTTCAGTGATAATGTCTTCCTGGCAATTTCTAGCAAAAAGGAAATTAATTAATAATAGCACTAGGTTTTTCGAAAGCAAATCTGTTTTCTGAGACAAGAGTTTAATTTTCTTTGGCAAGCAAGCAGGAAGAAATAAACTCATTTCAATTTGAGTTCTCATGAAATAAGGAGAAGTTTTGGAGAGGAACCATATATTATGTTTTTCTCCCTTCCACAGTTTTCTGTTATTCCTCTCTCACTGTTTCATTTCTTGTTAAGCTGTCACTTAGTATTTTTTCCCTCTGGAATGACAGCAGGGCATGCTGCTTACACTGGCTAGACAGATGTCTCCCCAGAGAGTAAGCATATCAGCTTCTGGACTGGACAGCCTGCACCAACATAGTATGTGTTCTTGACTTCAGATCTTTGGCATTAGTATATGTATCTGACAAGCTCATTAGTAAGTCAGATGGTGGAGAACTTATGCAATTCAAGTAACAGCTAAGGAGCTTAGATTACTTCCTAAAAAATAAAAAAATTAAAAAATTTAAAAATCTGGTTACTGCATAAATATAGTTGTCTGATAACTAAAACCAAGTCAGGTTCCTGCAGTGATATTTAAATGGTTAAAATGTGTCCATAAACCCAGAAATACTGAGAAATACTTATGGATTAGCCTGATCTTGAACAATATTTTAAAAGAGCCACATTATTGCTACTGAAGTGTCTTTTTTGCTGTGAGAGGCAATATAATGTTTTCATAAAGCTTTGCTGTTTGAGAGCAGCCTTGAAGGAACATTTTGCATCACTGAAACTTGGAAAAGATGCAGTCAGCCTTCCTACACCAGCATACAAGTCATCAATAAGAATGAGATCTCTTTTCTGCCAGCTTTCAAGCTACAAGGGTTGCTGCATTAATTCCATTCTAAGCTGCATGCTTAGAAGTCCAGACAATTCTATTGTGCCAACATTGGGTCCTCATTCCTCACTTTCACTGCTCCTAAGTCCATCCAGCTCCAGTTTGCCAACATCTTAACCAAGACTTAACATTTATCAAAAGAGAGAAAGGAGACATCCAAAGCTCTTCTGAGGGGCTGTTTTGACAAACTGCAAGTGATTATGAGAGATATAAAAGAATTCAAAGCAAAGGGTTCAAGTGCACAATTCGAGTTACTTTAGGTCAGATGGGCTTTCAGAATATTCAGTGACTTTATTGTAGTGTAATACAGTTTAACAAAGATTTCAGCTGAGCCACCACCAGCTTGGTTGAAGATACCACACTTACATAGACAAGGGGTTAGATCCACCTGATTCACCTCTGTAAAAGCTTACATTGCAGACATCTGCAACTGTGATGGTCTTGTAAATTTGATTGTTTATAGAGGGAAATTGGTTTGCCTTCAATGTAACTCCTCCCATCCTAAAGCATGTACATAAAATAGATCAGACGAGCCTTCCAAGTGCATCTCACTGCTACCACAAGAGCCAAGGCTGGCTACATCAGATATAGTTGTCTACATCACTTAACTCTAAAATCAGGTGTTATGAACCCCATCCTGGTGTCCAAGGAACATCTCTGGGACATCCACTTGACACCTGTATCAATGGAGAATTAGAGAGGTGGATTTGCATAACGATTTTGTTTTGCATTTTCACTTGGCCAGCAAATTGCTTCAGTTTTTTTTCTTGCCTGTGCCATGGCAAAACACATTGTCCCAGCTTACTGTCAGTTGCAGAACATGTGAATGGAACATTCGCAAACTTCAGAGAAAGTGCAAATTTCAATGAGCAAAGATTTGGCACAGTTCCCAGTTTATCCCAGTTGATTCTCTACACTGAGGCTCAGGTAGGTTGTCAGCCTTCAAGTGGGATGAGATCCATTTAAAAACTGTGACATCGCAGGTGTCAGAAAAATCACAGATTCTACTTGAAAACAACATTTTTAATTACATTTGGCATTCCCATGCATATTGCTGTCACTTCTCTACCACTGATGGCAATAGGCTTGGGAATGTCCAGCATAATTAAAAACTTTCATTTCTAATATATTCCATGACTTTTATGTACCTTCAAACCTTAGGAGTCCTGTACTGAGAAAAGTGGAATGGAAACTGTAAGAGTCTGACACCTCAGACACCACTTACAAAGAAAGATCATGCCCAAGTGTTGCCAAAAAGTGACTGCCAAAACAAAGCATCTGGAAGCATCTGACCTCATTCTCCCAGCCCTCTACAGAGCCTGAGTGCTTTCCTAGTAGTAGGTGCTTTTGAAACCATGACTGAAGGAGGGATAATGAGATGCTCTCCACATTCTTCAGAATAGCACTGTGATTAGGTCACTCACCTAGAAAGTGGAAAATGCATTTTAGGATCTCTTCAACCCAAGGTTTCTTCTTGAAACTTTCATGCTTCAAACTTCCCTAGAAGACACTCACAACAGGTTAACGTTGCTTTTCACCCCTCCGGCCAAAGTAGAGTCGTTATAAAACCAAGGTAGCAAGAGTTATGGGATCAAAAGTTGAGCAAATGAGGAAGATGTGGTCCTGATCAGTGCTACCAGGAGAACTTGTGGAGTGGACAATCATGTGAAAAACCTGGCATGATCCAGAGTGCAGAGCACTGAAGTTTTTATCCCCCATGTTTAATTACCTCACTCAGAAGAGCACAAATCAGCAGCAAAGGTTTTCATGGCTCTCCTAGGTTAGCTTCAGTTAAACCTCTTCCAGACATATACTGAAACCTTCGATTTCTCCACCAAGCAGCATACTGACAGTCTTCTACAATACAATATTCTCTCCGAAGAAAGCTTCAAATTCTGAGGATAAATATTGCAATTTGTTTTCAGGTGCTAATCCTGCTTCACAGGGCACCGAAAGGAGAATTCACTTTTGGTTGCTGAAAGTGAGTAGAAACATAAGTACTATGTCTCTTCCCTTCCTGAAGTAATTTATCATAGGGATGATCTCCAAGGTCAAAAGGCACTGTTGTATCACTCGTAAGTTCTTCTTGCATTGAATTAGGAGAAAGGACAAATTGGAATGACAGTGCAACACTTGGCTACTGGCCCTTAATATGATCTTCATGCAGCAAAATTTTAGAGTGGCTTTAATATCCAGTCCAGACCAACAGAACAACCACACGTTTTGCCTGAAGCATTTCTAAGACAGTGAGTCAAAGAACACCTGATATCACACACCCATCTTTTCTTGCCCTCTTCAATGTAATCTCTCTCCACCACAGACATCATCACAACTTCTTGCTTTACATGTGGGGTGTGCAAACCACCTTGTGCAGCCAGTGCTATACAACAAGCAGAATATGCTTCAGATCTTATTTTCCTTGAAAACTTAAACATTACTGTTGTATCAAGATTCAAACACTTTAGAACTTTCATTGTCAAACTGTTTTCTAATTTGCAATGCACAAGGCACCCACAGCTGTAAAGTTCAATTGTCATTTTTTCCCTTCTTCTTGTATCAGGGAAGACATCAGATGCTTCAGAACATACTCAGTTCCCTGAATGTAGATCCTAACCACCGATAGAGATGTGTTTTGGTGTGGCACCTCACTTCTCACTGCCATTCCAAGATGCCAAGTGGGCTGTCTGAATTAAAAGCTCCCTGCAGATGTCTTGGAATTGAAAGGTTCCTTAAATGGTCATATATAAATATGTTTCAGCAGATGAATTCAGCCCTTCAGTTAGGATTCTAGACTGATATCTAAATCTCAATTTGAAAGGAAAGTGAGATCACATAGGTAGGACATAGGTAGGACTGCTAAAAGTATTACCATGCCTATTATTGCCTACTATACTGGCAAACTCTTCCCCTCTCTCAGTAAGAAACCTTACAATATGAAAAAAAAAATTAAAAAAACCAAACAAACCAGGAGGTATCATAACTTCCATTTTTTAAAGAGTGAGGCTGAAGCAAACAGGATTAAGAGCTGACCTTTAAGTTTATGCTGGAGCAGTATGCACCTGGTGTTTTAGAAAGACAAGTGCCGATGACAAGGTCTATAGAAGTCACACTGGCCTCTAGCTTCAGGTAAATTGTCCAAAATTTTAGGACTCATAACCCACAAAGTTTGAGCTCATCCATTTGGTGGTCTACCAGCTGTGCATATCCTGAATTCTTGCCTAATAGTTCCAAGCAAAAGTGTTAACCTCGTGTCTATGCAGCATTGCTGTTCTTTGGACTGTTAAGAATCTATGGGGTTTTTTTTGAAAGTTTGTTGTTAAAACCTACTCTTTAAGTGTATTTAATTACTCAAAACCTTTACTGTACTGGGTATGGGTGCCCAGGTGTTGCAGGTCAGGGGGGGGTGGGCTGCAGGGCTTCCTCTGGGACCAGAGGCCAGGGCTGCCTGGGGCCAGACACAGACGGTTCCAGCTGGTTCCAGCCAGTTCCAGCTGGTTCCATCAGACCACTGCAGGGAATGCTGTGTCCAAAGTGGTGGGTGGTGTCTCTGGGAAACCAAATTTAAGAAAGGGCAAGAAGTTCCTGACATAGAAAGGAGGACAAGGAAACAAAAAGGTGTGAGAAACAGCCCTGCAGACACCCAGGTCCAAGGGACTCAAGTTGAGCCAAGGAAGAAGAGGGGAGATTTCAGTTTTTGTCTTTTTGCCACTATCCTACCACTATTAATTTGCAATAAACTAAATTAATCTTTCCCACGTTGAGTCAGTTTCCTCTGTGATAGTAGCTGGTGTGATACCCCTGTCCTTATACTCATGGTTTTGTCATCTTATCTACCTCCTTACACCCCCTCCCCCCCAGATCAAGTTGAGGAGGGGGAATGAGAGAGCAGCTGAGTGGGCAGCTGGCGGTCAGCCCAGGTCAACCCAGCACACGTGTTTATAATGAGCAGTACTTAGACCTGCTTCACTTTACAAATAGATCTCAGAATAGATTTGGTCAAAAAAAGCTCAACAAGGCAGCTACAAGTCCCCAAATTCTAGTGCCTATTTGTAGTTGTTTTAAACTATTCTGTATGTAGCAGAACTAGTTTCATGCATGTTCCACAGGGTCCCTTGCTATAATCACAATTTATTGTACACTCATGGTCCAAGCTTCCACAAAATTTTTTTACTCACCCTATGCAGACTGCTAAAATGCCCTCGAGTTGTCATCTCTTGTCCCCAGGCACTGTACTCAGAGCCCTTTGGTTCCTATTCCTTTGCCCCACTTTTGCTTCTGTCCTTCAGCTCCCAGCTCCCTTTTCTGTCCTAGATTAGCACTTCTTCCCCAGATATTCTGCACTGCAGGCAGGCAGACCTGTGAAGTGTTCCCAAACTCAACAAATAACCGTTCAGATCACGTATCAGCCAGGGCAGGCATTTAAATTGGTGTTTGCCAATGAGAGCTTTTATTCTGGTGTCTTTCCTCTATTTAGCCAGAGCTTTTTATGAGATTTGTAAGAGCTTAATATCCTTAGGACTTCACTTCAGTAAAATTTTGTGCAAATTGGCCAGTTACTTCAAAATAGAATATGGGAGAAATGACTGACAGAGACAAAATGAACTCAGAAAAAGGAAAGCAAGCTAACAGTCTGCTGAGTTATGGGTCTTTTCATCTTTATTGCAGAGGAAAAATCCGCAAAGACTTCAGAGACTATAGGTGTCATCACATAGCACTTCATCTTGATCTAAACAGCATGAAATTGTAAGTTTGTATATTTGTACCTGTGACTCCTGACATCTGCCCCTGAGATCAGGATGGAGAATTATATGCTGGGAATGCATATCACATTATGAAATTTTACATGCAGCAACCCTCAGTCTCAAGTGGACACACTTCAGTTATTAAAGATGACAGAGGCAGCAGTATTCTCCATCTCATTCCTGACATAAGATCTTCTCTCTCTGCAAGGGATTAATATTATTTTTTAAATAATTTTCTGTATCAATTATGTATGTAATATTTCAGCTTAGTGGAATCACTCTCTTAAAAAAACTGAACCATGCATCCAAATCATGTTGAAACAAAAAAATTGAAAGTTACTTTAAAATAAATGCAACCATCTTTTAGTCTTTTGTGCTAGAGTGAGTAAATAGTAGCCTTACCAGCAAGACTTCCTTGGGAATCTATTAAAATATGTAACTGTCATCATAGTGCTTCCTCCTCCATATCCAAGCCAAGCTATTTGTGCCCCTTAGCCTTCTCTAAGAAAGCCTTCTCTAGGAAAGTATCTTTCTTCCTTCTAAAATGGGAAAGCAAGACTGTGAATAAGATCAGCCTGTATTTTTATTGACACAATTTCAATTCAATGCTGTCTTCAAATATTAGTGAAGAAAAGTTCTTCCACGGGTGAGAGCAGAAGGGAATTGGACACCTGAGATCCTCACTCTGCCCATGTTCCCTCAGGCCAGTCCAACATTGGTTGTTCTGAAGGGGCCTACAGGAAAGCTGGGGAAGGGATTTTTACATGGGTGTGTAGTGAGAGGACAAGGGACAATGGTTTAAAACTTGAGGAGGAAGGATTTAGGTTAGACATTAGAAAGAAATAATTTCCTATGAGGGTGGTGAGACACTGGAACAGGTTTCCTTGGAAAGCTGTGGCTGCCCCCTCCCTGGAAGTGTTCAAGGCCAGGCTGGATGGGGCCTTGAGCAACCTGGTCTGGTGGGAGGTGTCCCTGCCCATGCAGGGGGGGTGGAACAGGATGATCTTTAGGGTCCCTTCCAACCCAAAACATTCTGTGGTTCTATGATTCTATAAAGGAAATACAATTAAATATGAGTTTTTACAGTACTGTTCACAGGCTTAATGCTGTCTGCTTAATACTCAGTAACAACAGGATATATCTGCTTTGAAGGAGAATTCAGGATAAATATCTGCACAATTCTGTTCTCTAGGATAACACAGATGGTTCTACAAAGTGTGCTTTGTGCTGCACTGTTGTATCCTAACAATCTCAGTCAACAGAAGGGGGAAACACAGCCCTCTTTGGTAGCTGGTTAGAAGTCAGAAATTCAGCCTTCTTACTGCAGAAGCCCTTACACAATTCATGTCAAAATGCAGGACAAAGTATTTTCTACAGTGACTTGACAGGTGTCATAAAAGTGCAAAACAGGAAATGGCTTTAATGGTCCTGCAAAATGCCCAGAATCCAAGTGGGGTCAAGATCCAAAGAGATTCAATTTGCCAATCCCATGGGATTTTAATGCCTCAAAGACATCCAGCAGACTTAGATGTATACTGTAGTTCACACTTTTTCTAGTTGGTCCAACTTCCTCCTCCCAACAGAATTAAAAATTCCCAATTTGGGGGCATAATAGGACCTTAGAGAAATTAGGAGATCAAAGATGAAGTTTCAGAGTTTACTTAATGTCCAGTGAGTGATTTATATGGTCCCTATAAACCCCTATATGGGGTTTAGAAATCGGGGCTGAGACTGAAAGGCCAATTTTGTCACACATCAGACACTCAGTGTGCTGTGAGGTAGTGTGTTCCTCTCATTTCTTGGCAAAAAAGCAAGCAAGTCCCCTGGGATCCCAGAAGCAGGCTTGGGTTAGTAAACAACCTTCTAAAGGTGAAATTGAATGCACAAAATATTAATTGCAACCCAAAGTGCTCCATATGCACCTACATTCTTTGCAGTCAGAATATTCGGCCACTGTGAGCAAGGCAGTGAGCTATTATTTTTGAAGATATGCTAGAAAATTTCTTCCTGCCTCGTTTCCTCCCCATCCCCAATATATGAGCAGAGCAGGAGTGTCCCTGATGCACAATTCCTCCAAAGGCTGCTTTTGTGGTACTTCAGCCAGTGCTTCTTGTCTTCCTCAGGGCTGTGCCTAAGGACACAGACTTGCTGAGAGGGCAAGCAACAAACATGTCAGCTTTGTAATCAGGCATAAGATCATCAAGCTAACTGAAAGAGCAATGCTGGCTTCACTGTCTGGCTAGAGGAAATATGAAGTATACACTGACGTCAATTTAGCTTGCAAAAATTCTTTTAATATTACAAGATATAGTTAGGTACCACATGGCTTTGTTTTTTGCACAGGGAAAGTATTTTAAGTATGAGCCTCATCATTGTGATGTCCATTTAAACCCTTATATATGGACTGTGCTTGCACAATTCCCAGTCATTTTGATCCTCAGGAAAAATTCTTTAAAGAAAGATATGACTGTCAATAAGGTATGGAAATAAGCAATTTTCAACAGGTTTAAATCTGGTTTCCTCTCTGTGCCTCCTAACACAAGTCTCTTCAGATTGTGTAGCACAAATGGAATGCATAATGACTTGTGGCATGAATTCCCATTTGATTTAAACACTTACACCTGCATATTTTGTCCAATAAAATAAAAAGAATGTGAAGAGCTTTAGAGGGGGGGGGGGAGGAGAGTTGTGTCACTATCATTTTCTCAGACACATACAAGCTTGTCTTATCCTGAAACCATATATGCCTGTGCTTACTGATGTTGTTACCCTAGACTGCAGTTACATGAGAATCAGTTATATGAGCTGTTACCTCACTGTGTCCTTGCAGGACTGTATCCAACAAACTTTAGAGAGGAAAACTGTGGGGAAAAAGCTCAGTGCAAAACATATTGGAGCGCTAAACACTGCCCTGAATAACAACCGATCGGGATTTTGTCGATCAGGTTCAATCTGCCCATTCTGTACATTTTCAACAATTTACCTCATCTCTTGTGTGTTTTAAAAAGGAAAGGAAAAGAGAGGCTTATGAAGGACACTTCGTATTTCTTGTTGCTGCTACTGACTCTAATGTAGCTGGCATCACACTGAAATGCTGGTACAGGATACAACAGGCTACATAATGAGGATGCCTTTTCAGAATGCCACGAGACAGATGCACTTTCAACATGTGTGCAGGATGTGGGGTATGCCAACAAACAGACAACTTCTGCTCAGTTTGTTTTTCCATTATTGAAGCATTTTTATTTCCATTTCCAATTTGAAATATGTTTCTTTTTTGGTCTATGTCAGTCACCATCACAACCAGCAAGTGTATGTGGCATATGCCAGCTCTGTGCTTTGCCTGAGGTCACACTGTTTTAGCATCCTTCCTGGGGCAGGTTTATAGCCTCCAGTAGTATCTGAGTGTTTTGGACATGTGTGAACATGAACATGTCTACAGATCCCTTTAATTAGAAGATGACAATTAGATTTTCCAAAGAATCTGATGTACAACAGGACTACAGGTGAACCAAAGAGGTAAAGAGGACATAATATGCATGAATAGTGTGCGACAGGCTGAGTCCTCAGAAGGTTTAAATGGGAGAACAGGGAAAGTGCTCTCAATGAATCTGAGATAACTAATTCAACATTTGCCTACCCATTTCAGATTCTGCTGCATATAAATGACTATATATTATTCATAATATTTCCTTCATTATGATTTGATCTTCCCACTCAACTCTTAATAAGTCTCAGTTTTAATTAGGCCACCTGCAACTTGTAATGTAATGGAGGCACAACTTTAAAAATATGAATTCAAAACAGTAAGAGCAGCGTCACATGAAGAAACTTACAATGAAAAATAATTTGACACTATTGTTTGAAGCTTTGCATTACTGTAATGTGATAAGTGAGAAAAATTTCCTCTGCTGTAATTCTTATAGGGCACAATGTTCTTTAAATACAGAATTTAATAGAACAGAAAGTGCCAATGAAATGGGAAAATATCAGAAAAAGATGCATGCAGCATGCATTTCAATACAACCTTTCCCACACATCTATTTTTGTTATTTCAGACCACCTGGTGACTAAATGCCTCATATGACTATCCACAAGCATCATTTACCAGTTGTGGCTGTGCCCCTTTGGTTCTTAGGAGTGACACTTATCATTTATTTCATTGGCTTCACAGAAGATAGCAATGCAATATTCTGAGAGTTGGTATGTATCACTGTGAAATGGTGCACTACTGAATTGTTCATTTCTTCTTTAAAAGCACAATAGTTATTACATTTCTTATTAAAACATGCAAGGGGTACTCTCCCTATGAGGAGAGGCTGACAGAGCTGGGGCTGGGGCTGTTCAGCCTGGAGAAGAGGAGGCTCAGGGGAGACCTCATCGCTGTCTACAACTCCCTGAAAAGAGGTTGTAACCGGGTGGACGTTGGTCTCTTTTGCCAGACGACTTTCAACAAGACAAGAGGGCACGGTCTTAAGTTGTGCCAGGGGAAATTTAGGTTAGATATTAGAAAGAATTTCTTTACGGAGAGAGTGATCCAGCATTGGAATGGGCTGCCCAGGGAAGTAGTGGATTCTCTGTCCCTGGAGATATTTAAAAAGAGACTGGATGTGGCACTCAGTGCCACAGTCTAGCAACCGCAATGGTGGTAAAAGGGTTGGACTCGATGATCTCTGAGGTCCCTTCCAACCCAGCCAATTCTATGATTCTATGATTCTATGATTCAAGATGTGTAAGTAAAATCTAAGCAGCACATTGGGATTCATAATGATTCACACAAACAAGCATGCTTCAAAAATAAGTAATTCGGTGGCAAAGACACTCCATGCAAACTGAACAACGATCCAGACATGAATAAAAGAATTCATTAATAATAACAATTCATAAACAGAATTAATTAAATATTCATCCACAAGTTGATAACATTTAGCTAGATATCTAAATTGCAATTCAGGCTTCTGAAAATACAGAATTTGGCAAAACCATTTGATGATTTGCTGCAGTTTCATTTAGAATTGTCTTTTTCTGAAGGACAAAGTCTTTATAAGCCCATGGTTTACTGAAATAGTTGTCTTTAAAAAGTAATGAGAACATGCTATGTGATAAATGCATTTGTAATTGTTTATCTAATAATAATATTTTGAGTGAGGAATTAGTTTTGGGAGCACAAAAACATGAAACAAGACATGACTATGTGACAGTATCAGTTTTTGTAAGGTCATGCTAATTGGATTGAATAAGTAGAAATGTTTTGACTGAGAAAAGACTTTTTCAATAGTAAGTTCCACTGCTGACAGATTTTGTTTCCGAAGCTAAATTTCCTACTTCCATTTCACATCATTTCAAGAAACTGTGGCAATTAATTTTGAAATTTTCCTTCTGCCACGTTTTAGTTACATGAAACAAAATTAACAATATGCTGCCTATCACTCACTAATTAGAACTGGTAATGTTATTAAGTTTGTTTGTAAAATTACTAAGTGATTACTTCTCGTTGTAGCAGAAGACTGTAAATATATTCCACTGTGAGTCTGAAGCAAGTCAGAAACTTTGACACAACATTTCAAGCCTATTGGAAGGCTTGAAAATATATGAAATCTTTTTCTCCACATCCAAGCCAGAAAATAATTTCTACAGTTAAGATTTTGGTGAGCATTGCATGATTTCCTTTCCTCTCATGCCTTTCCCCAGTCCAGAATCACTGCATTTCCTGATTGTTCCTCCTTTAGGTCTGCTACAAATTCAATAAAAATCTGTGAGATATTGCTTGAAGCCCTTCAAGTAGGCTTCAAGATGTGCCAAAGTTTGCTGAGACATGGCAAGTCAGAGCATCCTTACTGCTTCACAGTTTCAAAAACCTGGTTCACAAGTCCCCCAGAGACCTATTATCTGTGGATCACTGACACAAGAAACCAGAATAGCTTTCAAGGAACCATTTGGGTCAGCGGTACTGCTTTGTACATGGTACCTAGGGAATCTTTAATCTATCACTCATTGACACAATTCAGAAACATTCCAGACTACCAGGTTTTGTTTAAGAAGCTTTGAGGCAATAAATCTGTTCAACCTCTAAGCTCATCCTCCTAAAAATCCTTATTGATGTTTCCAGTTAAAATTATTGATGAGTCTGTGGATGAGTGGTTTCCTATGTGAAGTAAATTGATGTTTAAAGCATGTTCCTTCCATGACACAACTCTGTATACCATTCTGGCACCATCCTTGAGACCAAGAACTGTGTCACCTTCCATAAGTAACTAAAATATGTCCAGAGAATTTCTATCCCTATTTAGTCCCACAAGAGCACTAAGGATACTGTAATAAATAACCTGCTAAGGCTCAGGAACACCAATAAACTATCATTGACCTGGCCAACCTCTAACAAATCTTTCTCTACAGTTGCAGCTGTCATTCAACTCCTGCTCAGATTTTGGCAAACACACAGCTCACGCTAAGGCCTCGTGTGTGCTGCGAGCAGTGCCACAGGGACGAAGCAAGAGCAGCACATGGCCAGGACACAGTGCCCAGAGAGGACTAAGGGTCACTATGCAGCCACTGCCACCAGCATCTTGCTGACTCCTGCAGCCACAATTGACTGGCAGGGGCGGGTTTTTTCGGAATAAGCTAACTCACAGAAATAGGATAGACCAAACTTCCAAGCTGGAAAGTATAAATACATCAGCTTACACAAGAAGTTTTTGAATCAAATCCAAACAGCCACTGGACTGCTGAGGCTTCCATTCTTCCCAGTGTGATACAGCACATGCCCACACCATGATAGAGAAAGAGAGGATTAGCACTGTCACCATTGGCTAGGTAACTATTCTGCTGACAAATGCACAAGTTTGGACCTTTGGACCTTTACACATGTCCTGGTTAAACCGTGACAACACATTTGGGCCCAACATTATTTATTATCTTCATAAGTTTCATAAGGATTATGAGATCAACTGTAGCCTGATGAAGTTTACTGATGATACCAAACTGAGTGTGGAAGTGAACACTTCAGAAGGAAGAGCTACCCTTCTTACTACATGATTAAGGATGTGACTACATAGTCACAGAATATACTTTGTGGAAAATCTCACATGACTCACTTGACAGTATTAAAGTTTATAGCTCTTCTGCTAAGAGGAAGGAAATGAAGAGATGTTACAACGCTGCATACTCAGCAGCAAGTTAGTGGCTTGGAGACCCAGTATATGGAGAAAGTTGAGCCAACTGAAAGACAGTTTATCCAAGGTCAAGAAAATAAAAGACTATAGGTACAGTAATGGAGAGCAGTTGATTACAGACAAGGAAGATTAGGCCAAGGGAGTGCTTTATCAGCAGGAGGTAGAAGTATGGGACCTTTAGGTAATGGGAAATTTCAGCCTGCTGAATGTCTGGGGAAAGCAGTCTAGCAGGGCAGACTTGTCATATGCCAGTTAGGGAAATATGGTATTGCTCAATTTCCTACTGCTTGATGCAAAACTGATTGGACAACTGGAGGCTAGATAGCACCTGACAGTAGATAGCTGCCAGAAATAGATGGATGTATCAAAGTTCCACTGCAACCTGTCTTGCCTTTAGTACTAACCAACATTTTCATTAAGAGTCTGAAGTCTTCTCATGCTCTTTTGATTGCATTTTTATGATTATTATATTTGTTAAAGAAAAAACTAAAAGGGGCTGCAAATATCCTTGGAGTTAAATTACTCTTAACAAACCAGAAATGTTCTACTGAAGAACTGGAAACAATTCACCATGAATAAATGCAGTTTTCTATTCTTAGCAATAATTGACTGCACAAATGCAGGATGTACAACATCTGATTTAGCCAGCAGTTCTTCAAAGATTGATCTTGGGGATTACAGTGGATCACAAACTGAACATGAGTGAATTATGTTCTACTCCCAAGGAAAAGACAACAAGCCATGACGGGATTTATAATTACGACTATGTGAAAACAAGTGAAATTGTCTCCTTGCTCTGCCTAGCATGGAGGTTTCAGCTGCAACATGGGATCCGTATCTAGGCACAGTATTTCAAGAAAGTTTATGCAATCTAATCATAAAACATAAGGTATCAAGAAAAATGGAAAACACTGGTTATTTCATCAAATAAGATATTGCAAATTTGGAAGCGTGGCAACAGGCTTCATATACATTGAGAGATGCTGCAGGAAGGTACTACATGGGTTTTTTTCTGTTCATGATAGACAAGAAGTAAATGGCTTAAACTGTAGCAAAAAAAATATTCCCAGCAGGCACTGGGAAAATGTTACTAACTGTGGAGGAGCAAAGCCCTTGAACAAGCTGCATGCAGATGTCCTGAAATTCTCCATACTTAAGTATATCAAAAAGGGTTATGTCCATGCTTCTGCCAGAAGAGATACAATATGTCACAAAACCTGCCTTGGAAGTGGGCAGTCATTCTAGGCTTTTCATATGTTTAGAAATAAAGTACCACAATGCTGCAGGGAAAAAATAGTTTAAATTATTACTTTTATCATTGTTTTAGACCTTTCAATGTATTACAAAAGCAGCATTCATCATTATGATGTTTGTTCACTTTTCATCCATTTATCTTTTCCAGAAGTCTGTTTCTTCTTTAATAAAGCAGGATTTTTTTTTTTAAATTGTTATATAGTCTAAACATTATCACATAGATAATATAACTAGTAGTTAAGTAAGCAATATCTTTCCATGCAACAGGAAGAGTTAAAAAAAAAATTAGTAAGCATGTATCAGATTCAATATTTAATCTCTCAACAAAAGCACAAATAAATTTTGCATCCTCATAGTCTTAAAGCTGTATATCAACATTATTAGGTTATATATCATGTAAACTCTCAGTATGGTTTCCTCAGCAACTATATTTTGGGTAGCTTTGCTATGGCAACCAAAGATGATTGCTTATTTTACTGTTTCAATTAATAATCCATGGCCTTAACCATAAAAGCAATGCTTAGATCTACGAAAGGCTAAATAAACATATGTTACAAAAGTGCAAGCCTCCTGTAAGAGTTATTTCTCTGGTGTAGGAATAATACATAAGTACATCACTAATTAGTCTCTGTATTTCAGTGCTTAAAATAGAAACACTGGGCTCAATTCTATCCTTATAGAGAGGAGGGCACAATAGTGGGGTTTCCAACACATGTGACAATCATCTATTCTATGAGAATCACATTATGTCAGAACCAGCTCCTCATTTATGAAGGCAGGAGAATAAATTTCCCAGTCTGCCCTTCTGCCCCAGTCCTGCCCTCAATTACATGGGAACAAATCTATTAAGTCAAAGGAATCTCTCTGTAAAGCTGAAAGAGAGCTGGGCTTTTGTCAGTTTTGCTTGCAGAATTTCTAACCACACTTAGCTGATCCATTGCTTTGGTTATAAAATGGGCAATCTATGCTTCTGTATAACTTCATAAAACCAGTGACAAAACAGTCTCAATCAAAAGCATTTCAGATTTCAGGATGGGAAGTGCAAAAGCTGAACACATCTCTAAGTGAACATGGTTTTCTGTCTTTAGTTTGGACCCTATATAATGAGCATTCAGATGATCTTAAGCCTTTTGCAATTTCCATTTACATAAGAATGATTTTTTTTTTTCAGCTCTCCACATTTCAGCACTTTGTCATCTGACTATGAAAAGACTCCCAGACTTAATTATTAATACAGGTCTAGAAGCCTGGTTTATATTACCAGTCTGGGTTTGAACACTGCTTTCATAAACCTTATCTACACAAGACAATAAATTTTTGAGTCTTCTGAAAGTCCTACTATATGGTCTTACCACAATAATTCTGTCACCTCTGGATATATGTTATATTATGTCATAACTGCATGTAGAGAGCTAGATTCTGAAGGCAGTATTCAAGAAAACACAAGAATCTATGCAACTACATATGCTTTTTCTTTTTAGGTCTTGGTCCTGTTGCCTTTCGCCTCAGTCTTCCTACAGGAGCATCCTTCCTTTCTCAAAACATTTAAGATTTTGAGCTATACTTGTGGTGCAAGTGTGATGTGGTTACATAAATAGCTGTATTATTCCCCATGTCTTTCATTATTTGACTGCTCAACACCTTCAACTCAGTTAGATGGAAAGCCATGATCAGTAGAGTGTTCATATCCTCACAAAATAATTCTGTTATTCCATTTAGTTGGAAAGTTGAATAATCCTAAAACAACCCTAATCTTCATCGTGGTTTTTTTATAGTAACTTTGCTAGCTGATGCACTTTTCTACAGTCACTCCATCTCTTTTCAAAGAAGGTCAAACCAGGGCCCCCACTTTCTGAAGACGACAAAGGGATTTCTGAAGAGAACATTACCTCCTGAGCCATCTAAATGAAGGTGGAAATACAAATGGAAATAAAGGGCAGGTGCAGAAGTATCCACTGAATTTTCAAAATACAACACCTATCTACACATTCCATGAATGAATACTAATTCACATCACCATCACATTCAATGTCAAGATGACCTAATCATTTATCATCAAATTTTCCAAGTGCTCTAAAATCCATATGCTGACCCAGATTTCCTTGAAAATCTCTTAAGAGTCTGAGTAAGGCACAATATGGCTACAGCTCAAATATATATGTCGAGGTTTTTGAGGAAAGCAGTCATACAGTTATTGCAGTTTTTATTATGGTGAAACTCTGGATATCTGCAAACTCCATATAAAGCTGATAAATAAGAATTCTCTGAGCCAAGAGCTGTTTTAAAGGTAGCCTGGTGATGTTATGGCAGAGTGAGTCCCATCAATGTGTATCAACTGCAGAGTGCCTGTCATATCCCGTGAGACTGCATCCCCCAAAAGCCTGTTTACTAGGAACATGTTATTTTCCAGCTGTACTCTACAGCAGTAAATTTCTCCCAAGAGTAAAACTTCTGATTTAAAAGATTAATGGTGAGATTTATTTGCCCTAACTTCAGACATTTAAAAATTTAGACATCAAAGTTTGAGTTATGCAATGACCAGTGGAGATAAAACAACATCTAAAAATGTGTTATTTAGTATTGCAATAAAGTTATCTGAAAGGAGTTAAATAACTTCTAGAGATGTCCAGTTCCTCACTTCTGAGTAATTGGTGACAGAGTCAAGCTGATGCATGACTGTGGCACTGGTGGGAGCAGGAGGAAGAGGATGACTCAGGACAGATAAAGGTGGGGAAAACCAGAAGTGAGAGCAGTCCCTGTGTAAAAAGTTTTGTGCAGTAGGACAAAACTGAAGTGTTGACAAGTGAGATGCAGCTACAATACATTTGGAAGCTCCTGCCTTAAAGAAACAATATCAGCCACTGAATTTCCTTGTCCAGGTACTTTTCTCCATAGAGCAGGGCTCCAAGATTAAAACTTCTCCTGGATAGCAGTGCTACATCCTGTTCTTTGCAGATATGAGCACAACACGAGATACTGTTTTATACTTAACTTGCGCCATCTTATTTTCATGGCATTTTACTTGGGATTTTACCAAGAAAATTTTCCTTCTATTTCAAAATTGACAGTTATTCCACTGTAGATTTTTAAATGCATTTCATGTTTTTTATAAAAAAAACATTAGCGAATTGTAAATGGTTGATTCCACTGAAATTTCTCAACAGAATTGCAATTAAATCACTAAAGACAAAATCAAAAAGAAACTCTTCCAACAAATATTACAGCAGAATCACTGAAGTGAAAAGAAAGAAATAGGAAGCATTTTAGCAACCAGTGTAACTGAGGAGAACCTCCTACACATACTGGTTAACTTATTTTGAAATTAACTTTAGCACTTTTACATGTTTCAGCAGTAAATATTATCAATTCTAATTTTATTTTTTCATGTTTAATAGTGTAACTCTGGCTTCTAAAATCAATTCCAAGAGGAAGATGGAACTATAAATGCTGTTTGAGAATGAGCTCCCTGCGTAACGCACATATTTGTGTTGGTTTTCACACTCAAATAATTATCAAGCAACTTGCCAATGTTAAGTTTAATTCTTGCCAAAAGTCTTGTTCTTGTAGTAATCAATCAATGCTTGCTCTGCAGTACTTTAAGTTCCACAGAAACATTCAAAATATGCCACAAAATATAGAATTACTCGTGAGGAAAATGGTACAGAGGTAGCTAACTCTCTGATTCTTTTCTTGTTGACCTCATGACTTCAGTAAATATGATAATGGCAAAAATACTGCTTTGAATTCTGCATTAAGCAGAAATGTATCAAAATACATTTGATAGAATTATAAGTGGTAAGCAGGCAATTAAGCCTTTGAAATCAATTCCCTCACAGAGAAAAGGTTAAAAAAAAGGGTGAAAATCAGCAGATCTGTCCAGGCAATGAAAAAATGTTGCCAGCTGAACAATGAACTCTAGGGCTTCAGAGATTTGGACTCATCAAAGGTAAAAGATCTGGCTGAGAGAAAAAGTGCTGAGGAAGAAGCTACAATAAAAGAGTTCACCAACTTTCAAATTAATTATTGGACAAAAAAGCAATGAGCTGAATGCTACAGAGTGTAGTTTCTAAAAGAGATTCTATAGTGAGGAACCTGGACTGAGATATTAATGTCCTTGATGCAAAATGCCAGTGCATATTGTTTCTTAAAAATTATAAAGAAAGATAAGAATTTGAGATTGTGCTATGAACAGTGGGATTTTCTTCCTGATGATACAAAAATATATAAATGCCATCAATTATATATTGGTATATCAAGAATTATGATCCTAGGAAAAAAATAAATACAAGAAATAGATTTTCTGAGTTTCTCAGAGGTGGTTCATTAGGTGGCAATAAGACCACAAAAAAAACTTTACTAGCCTATATCTAACATAACTTCTGCAGGAGATTATTTAAATGTGTTGATGACTTCTGGATTATGCAGAGGAGCAACACCTTGCTAGTATTCAGAACTGGCTGACCTTAATAAGCAAAACTAAAATTAAGCAAGAACAAGGTGGTTTCCATTAAATTTACTTGGCAGCATGCACTGTGAGGAGTACAATGGAGTTCTCAAACAAATCCTAAAAAATATGGTAAAGATGAATATTCAAGAGCATCTATATAGAAATTTTTGAGAATGAAGTTGAACAATAAAGGAAATGCAGAAACTACCATTAGTTTAGAGTTATTCCAGGCTGGTTTGAAAGGGACAGACTTCCCCAGAGACCCAAGGCAATAGGAGAAAATAAACAAACTTGAAAACTTTTTCAGCTCCTAACAGAGTACACCATTAGTATTGTCTATGTCAAAATTGCACATCTAAGGCCTACACCTTCAGCAGCTGTAGATTACTTTGAAAAAATAGCCCTATTATTGCCTTCTTATGTGTTCTCAATTTAATAGCAACAGTGAACAAGATTGAAAGAAGATCTCTGTAATGTTATGATTGCTGGAATAAAACCTATTTCTTATACTCAGTCTTAAGCTATTACAAGCACAGTGGGAGGAAATCAAGCTGTTCCATTGAAAAAATTGGTGTTGAAGATCTGGGATCCTTTCAGTGGGTACAGTGACTCGTGTTATGGGGTGGGATGGCTTCTAGTCATGATGAGGCTCAACTGCTGCTGCCAAAACATATTTCTAGAAGCAGATTGGCACTCCTATCATCTGCAGCTGAACTCTGTCTATTAAGACCCTTAGTGGCAAGTGCAGACATACTGGCTATACACAGAACATTTCCAGGTTGTGATTTTTTTGCCGGGGTGTTCAACATGTGGGTGCCTACAGGCATGTCCACACCTCACAGTGTGACACTCCTGGTGTGCTTTGCTGTTTTAACTGCTTCTTCTGGCATCAAATTTGAGTCAAGCTGCAGCCTCTCTGACATGCAGTGGTACTTATGTCATATACAATATGAACATTTTTGTGCAAACCTCCTTAGCAAAGCCAGAGCTGTGTACAAGTGAGAGGAACTGTGCCAGAATTTCTCAAAAATTCACTGTCCCCAGTGAACTAAGAGGAAAATTTTTCTCTCTCATAGAAGATATTTCAGAAGGAAATAAAATATTTATCCATCTTACTGCAAGTGTTATATCCTCCTACTGCATCACTCAGGAAGCTAAAGGACAGCAGGATATCTTAAATCATATCAGGAAGGAGGCAATCTTGTCTCTGAATTATTTTTTTTTTAAAGCAAGGAACCAAATACCATATATCCTAAATACTTCTGTGCCTCATACCTGTCCACACAGTTAGGTACAGCCACAACCATAGTGAATGTTCCCAGAGGTGCTACCTGGAAAATGAGCACCGAGTGCCAGGGGGGCTGCTCACACACAACTGCCCTCACATTGAGGATCAGGAAGATTTTCTGCAGATTGCTCTTACCTGGCCAAACCTCCACCATACACTATTTACTGGGACTGAAATAAAAAGTGCCTCACAGCTTTGCTCCCTGCAATACGTCTTCATTCATGCTCAGCAAGGCACTGGGGTGAAGACCAGTACTGCCTGGAAAACCCAAGGAAAACTTTGCACCTCCCTTTCCTTCACACAGGGGCTTATGTGCTGGCATTTGCTGTCCCTGACGTCCCCAGTCTGTGCTGCCTCCACAGACCCCTCCAGCCCTCCTGGCATGAACGCAGGTAGGGTCTGAGGAAGTCAGCCCCTTCCCCAGGCAGAAAAATAAAGTCAAATTAACATATTTGCAAGGGTGTATCCAACAAAAGTGGGAAGAGAATCAGGCATAGATTTGTGCTTATCCACCTGTCTAAACACATACTGTAGAAAATGGTTTTATGGCACTTTGAGACTACCAAATGCAGAGTTCTACAGAAGTACAATATATTGTGTCATTATTATTTTATTGTTTGAAAAGTAACATGAAAAATGTCACTTTTAATATCCTCCAAGAGGCATTCTTAGAAAAATATCTTATTTATGGTAGCTTAGAAGTAAGAATAGCAGCTGTGAAATCCTTCTCAGAGCATCCCTCCTGTGACAGACCTGCTAATGGACATACAAAAGAAGCAGTGTTGCCTTTGCAGGGAGATAGCCATGACAGATTAGCTTCAGCAGATGTCTCTGCAGTTGCTAATGCAACAGACCTACCTGCAAACCTCTTATCATGGAAATATAGAGGAAATGCAAATCCCAGTTATTTGCATGTGAGCATTTGTTTGACCAGAACCAAATTAGAACAGGGGTAAAAACATCCCACCATCTCATACCTATTTAGTGTGTAATGATACCTTTGACATGCAATTGGTCTTTTAAGGAGGGGAAAACACCATCTGCATTTTAAAACTGTTAAAAAGATTATCCAGGCTGACATACCTTTGTGCTTCCTCTCTCATATGAGATAGTGGAGTCGACAGTAATGTTTCTTGGTGTCACAAACAGGCTGCAATCATCAAGCTGCCCACTTCCAGAGAGGCAAAAATTTACCATGTTGACATATTCTTCCTGGCAGTGTAGCTGTTTCATCTCACACAGAAGGAACAGACTGCTGTGTTAGGTTTTGACAGGTCTCCAGAAAAAAAAATAATGCACTTAGCTCTCAGATTCCATGCAGAGACATTACAACATCTAACCCACTTTCACGAAGACCAACAGAAACATTTTCATTATTATTGACAATATAATCATCATGATATGGATTTTCATTATAGCATCTTCTTGTTTGCAAGTTTTTAGTGATTAAAAGTTTTTTTTTCATTTTACATTTAGTATCTAATCTCTACCAAGAAATTAAGGACATCAATTACAAGCTCTTAAAACAAACATTTCTTACGATCATCAGTTTTATTTTGTATGCCAGTAACTGTCTGAAAGAAGTTTCAACACTTGCTACCTGTAGAAGACATTGCCATTTGAAATCTCAAGTCTAGTATTTTGCTGCATACGACCCCTCACTTACTTGAAAGAGGTTAAATATATTTAACTTCCATTGTCTTCATTCTCACATCTGAACAGAATTGCTGCACTGCTTAAAAGCAATGATCATATATTGTTAACACAAACATATTTTTTCTTGGAAGATCAATGCAGCGTAGTTCAGCATGGGTTTTATACTCACCAAACTAAACAACACGTTGTTATAATTGGGGGATAAATATTCTGCCCTGCTGTACTTGTTTCACTTTGTAGTTTTTCCTGATGTTTTTCTCTGGCTCCTGAGCCTATTGTTTGTCTTAAATGATCCTTGGAGTGATATCTAACACTATTTGCTCCACGCTTTGCCACACAGCCTGTGCTCTGCTCTTGGTTACTGAACAACCCTAACTCTTGGGAGCTGTAGTTGAAAGAATATATTGGTTATAAATAATAATAATATATGCATCACATTAAAAAATGGAGAACTAATGCTACTAACAAATTATAAGAAGAAATTGGAAGGGCTTATAGATAAATATTTTGGATAGTAGAAAGGCATAACTGATAATTATGTGTGATAATTATGATCACTTTGTGGTGGAGAAGCAAGAACACTACTGGGACCAGAACTGCCCCAGAGACAGCCTGCAAGGCAAGAGTGAGGTGCGTAGATTCAGTGACTGAGGAGTACTGAACCACTCAAACATCTCAACCTACTGGGGTGAGATGGACTCATTGAAATAACCCTGCTAAGATGATAGCACCCAGATAGCTTTTTTCTTATGTTAAAAATCCCCATTTGTTCAAATAATGGTGGATTAATGTTTTCCATCAATAATGTTTTCTACTTGATGCCGTTCCTGCTGTGCAGGCTCGTAATTCTAGTAGGACAGAACAGAATCTATGGTACTTTTGCAAGATTATGTACAGCAATAATAATTTTTAGCAATACCCATTCTAAGGAGAAATATTACATCTACGTTATACTGCCATCTAGAACAGCTAGACCTTAGTATACTGCACACCAGTTACAGAGCATGGACTGGATTTGCCATGTCCTGGAATGAAAGCGTAAGAGCCCGTGGTACAACAGATAGAAGAGTTTGTTGATTTGCTAACCAGGAAAGAAAACTCTATTAATCTCTGTTTGGGCCCTTCACTATGAAAACCTTCAAATCATCCTGATGAAGCAGTGAAGGGAAATTAATTATTATAATGATCAGAGGGATGGAGAACATCTCCTATAGAGAGAGGCTGAGAAAGGCTTTTGTTCAGCCTGGAGAAGAGAGAGCACCAGGGGGACCTTATAGCAGCCTTCCAGTAGCTGAAGAGAGCCTACAGGAAAGTTCAGGAGGATTTAAACTGGAAGAGGATAGATTTAGATTAGATATTAGGAATAAATTCTTCATTATGATAGTGATGAGACACAGGTGCAGGCTGCCCAGAGAAGCTGTGAATGCCCCCTCCCTAGGAGTTTCCCACGTTGGATGGGGCTTTGAGCAACCTGGTAGGGGGTGGTAGGGGGATGGGAAGTAGATGAGGCCTCTTCCAACCCAAATCATTCTATAATGCTATGATTCTAAATCACAATTTATCTTGGAAATGCTGCATGGCATGTTCATGGGAACCAACAGAAGTTTGGAGCCAGATCTCAAAAAAATACCCAAAAAAACAAAAACAAAATGAAACAAAAAATCTTAAAGTTCTGCAGCCCAGAGCACTGCAGCATTTTTTTACTTGGAATTCAAACTCCTGAATCAATTCTCCAGGCTTCCTCTGCAGTGAGCAGGGAGACCTGTAGCCCAAGAACAGGGCTCTTCATAGGAAGCTGGCTAAGGAGGAACTAGCCTAGTGCCAACCTTTCAGAAAAATCCATGGACAGACACATTTCCATCCTTGCTTCTGCCCATAAATTAGGCACTTCTGTGCTAGAGGTAAGTACTTCCCCACGCCATGCAGAAATCAGCAGTTCTGCACCTTTTCACACAGCCCATTTTTAATTTGTTTCACTCAGGTGTACTACATGAACATGGTTTTGGGTGGATGTGGGCTGTAGACCCACCTCAGAGCCTGCTGTCTGCAGCCTCACCATCCCAGAGCAACCCTGGGCTAGGACTGCATAGGCAGAGACCAGAGCATGGTGCTGGGGGGTGTCTGTGCACACACATTTCATCCTCCCCTTAAGAAAGAGAAATGGGGGAAAGCCAGATTTGGGGAAATGATAGCTTGAGCAATACTACCTTAACAAAATTCAAACATAGCCCCCCACTGACCCACACTTCACCTCCTAGGACTCTCATACATGCTTTCAAAAAATAGTCTGTAGCAAATTTAAATTGCAAATGAAGCTGCACTAATCTTATCTCATTTAAATACCTTACTACATGGGTGACAGATGATTAGATTTAGATTTCTTTCAAGTTAGTCTCATGACAACCATTTGTGAGATAATGCAATCCTTTTTTTTATGCGACTCTGAGGTAGGCTTTGGGAGTTCAATACACATTAAGAACACCATTGCTCCATCTCCTTGATACCCTGCCCAGCTATCTCTTCATTCCTAGTCTAGTGTCTCTGTAAACCTCTCTCTCAACAAAAAAATCCTTTTAGTCACCAACACTGTGCAAACTATTGCTAAGCATATAGCAACCACATCATCTACATAGACATTACAGTGTTCCGAGTGTTTAAACCCTCCTGGCAAAGCACTCTGAGATAATACTGCCTAAAACTAAAACCTACTGCATGCTATTTATTGGATAATCACCAACCAGTAAATTTCTTGGGACAATTTCTCGGTAAAACTACATTAAACTCAATTGAAACAATTTAGGGAATGAGATAATGCTCTGTGCTCTAGAAGTTTTGTATTTGAGTGTTTGCTATTGTTAAATTTTGTGTGGACAAGTAATATCAAGAGACATATTTCAAGCCCACAAATCTCATGCCAACTTTGCTAGGAAAAAATTTCCTCTGTTATTCCACATCTCGGTAGCTGCAGTGGGATTAAATCAAAGAGCAGAATTCTACATTGAACCATTATTATTTCCATTTATATATATAATGCAGTACGTAGAACTAAACCTATACAAGGAAAAAACAAAACCTGATTTGTTTTATTTTTGCTAGATCATATAATAAAAAGCTTTTATATCAATGTCAACAACATCTAGAATTTCAGAGTGAAGCTATCTTTTCTTTTTAAATGGTCTGACAGAAAAACCTATTCTTAAAGTAGAATTAATGACCCATGCACTAAACTCAGTATTGTTTCCATGCATTAGAAATAAATCTGAACTGATGAGTACCTTTAAATAAAACATCCTCAGCTATGTTGTCAAAACAGACATTTCTAAGATGACATGAGACTGATGCCTTAGGACGACTGTCATAAGAGTAAATTATTTTCGTACTATTTCCTACTGCTTCTACAGGTTTTGTCAGGGGAATGAATATATCTTACACTGCATTTTGTTCTTGAGTAGTCTGTCACAGGAATGAATTATCACCAAATTTTAATGCTTCAATACCATGCATTTTTTTTCTCACTATACTCTCCCTTTTTTCTCCACCTTGTGAGAAAAATTATAATAATAAAGAGAAAATAGCAGAACATTTATCCATCTATCCATTCTCTTGACATCCTTAAGATTGTAACTAGAAAAGAAAATTTTATGAAAATGATTTGTCCTTAAACTAAATATAGATGCAAAGAAAGAAAGAAGTTTAAAATTAATCAGTTTCCCCAAAGAAGATGAGTTCTTGGTCCATATTCAGTGCCCTAAAAGGTACTTCTACATTGAGCATTGTCACCAATTAAAGATATAGACAGTATTAAACATTGACATCAGGTGCTGTGATGTAGACTGCTATGAAGTCTACCTGGACTTCAGCAAAGCGTTTGACACCGTCTCCCACAGCATCCTCCTGAAAAAGCTGTCAGCCCACAGCTTGGACAGGAGCACCCTGTGCTGGGTTAGGAACTGGCTGGAGGGCCGGGCCCAGAGAGTGGTGCTGAACAGGGCTGCATCCAGTTGGCGGCCGGTCACTAGTGGTGTCCCCCAGGGATCAGTGTTGGGCCCAGTTCTGTTTAATATCTTCATTGATGATTTAGATGAGGGGATTGAGTCCATCATCAGCAAATTCACAGACGACACTAAGCTGGAAGGGAGTGTGGATCAGCTGGAAGGCAGGAGGGCTCTGCAGAGGGACCTGGACAGACTGGAGAGTTGGGCTGATTCCAATGGGATGAGGTTCAACACGGCCAAGTGCCGGGTCCTGCATTTGGGCCACAACAACCCCATGGGGAGCTCCAGGCTGGGCATGGAGTGGCTGAGAGCAGCCAGGCAGAAAGGGACCTGGGAGTCTGGATTGACAGGAAGCTGAACATGAGCCAGCAGTGTGCCCAGGTGGCCAAGAAGGCCAATGGCATCCTGGCCTGGATCAGGAACAGTGTGGCCAGCAGGTCCAAGGAAGTGATTCTGCCCCTGTACTCAGCCCTGGTGAGGCCACACCTTGAGTACTGTGTCCAGTTCTGGGCCTCTCAGTTTAGGAAGGATATCGAGGTCCTGGAGAGGGTCCAAAGGAGGGCAACCAGGCTGGTGAAGGGACTCCAGCACAGATCCTATGAGGAGAGGCTGAGAGAGCTGGGGTTGTTCAGCCTGGAGAAGAGGCAGCTCAGGGGAGACCTCATCGCTCTCTACAACTCCCTGAAAGGAGGTTGGAGCCAGGGGGGGTTGGTCTCTTCCCAGCAACTCTCAGCAAGACAAGAAGGCATGGTCTCAAGTTGTGCCAGGGGAGGTTTTGGTTAGATATTAGAAAGAATTTCTTTACGGAGAGGGTGATCAGGCATTGGAATGGGCTGCCGAGTGAAATAGTGGATTCGTCGTCCCTGGAGATATTTAAAAAGAGACTGGATGTGGCACTCAGTGCCATGGTTTGGTAGCTGCAGCAGTAGTGGATCAAGGGTTGGACTTGATGATCTCTGAGGTCCCTTCCAACCCAGCCAATTCTATGACTCTATGATTCTATGAAGAAAGACTGGAACTGGACATGTTGCATTTTGGTACAATGAGGTACTGAGAGAAGAAAGGAAGAGAGCTAGATTGCTGAACTATTTTATACAAGTATAGATATTATGAAATCTGAGCTCTGCAAGTCCTTGTCCCTAAATCAAAGAAGGACACATTTATGCTAACTATGCAAATATATTACATTTCAAGCTTTTTGGTCTTGTCTTCTTTTCAGACAGAATGAGATACTGACTATATAGTCATCTATTGACATATATAAAGGCATAAATTGACTTTTTTAGGTACATATTATTTTCATAACGAAGAAGATAAAAAAGGACCAAAAAGCTGTTTATTATTAGCATCTTATAAATTATACTATATAATACAACAGTATACTATACCACGTGCAAAAAATATTCATACTTTGTCTCTTCAAACATTTATATAGGTATATATATTTACATACAGACAACCCCATTATTGTATCTATATACAAATATATGTACAGAGCAATGGTATTTTGAGTAACAATAACTGGACAACTTTTTGCAGGTGAGCTGATGAGCTGGCAGTTAAGTATGCTCTGGTAACTGTTTGTTTGCATGTCTTTCCCAGAGATAAGTGTAAATAAAATTATTCTGTATGCCTGCAGAGTGGGAGTATACTCAATAGCAGTGACCATGGTCAAGTTCAAATTTTGTCTTTTTCTGACATGAGTAGTCCACCTAATGCTCCCAGTGTCAGGTCTGTGTTGTAAGACTCTCTACCATCACATAGTCAATAGCTATTCCTGTCTCCAAGAGATTATAAACCATATCAGTGAGAAATCAGAGGGGAAACTAAGGCACAAAGAGGCAAAATGATTGCCAGGGATATGGAAAAAAAAGTCTGTGATAAAGAATATGATCCAGGTTTCCTGACTGTCGTGGCAGTATCTTTTCTCTTTCTAGGCAGCATGACATAGAGTCATAGAAACACAGAGTCATGGAATCATAGAATCACAGAATCATAGAATGGTTTGGGTTAGAAGGGACAGTTAAAGGTCATCTTGTCCAACCTCCCTACAATGAGCAGGGACATCTTCAACTAGATCAGGTTATGCAAAGCCCTGTCCTAGCTGACCTTGAAAGTTTCCAGGGATCTTTCTAGGCAACCTGTTCCAGTTTCCCCACCCTAATTGTAAAATATCTAGTACAATTATATCTAGTTTAAATCTATTCTCTTTTAGTTTAAAACCATTGCTGCTTTTTCTATTGTTACAGACACTTTTTAAAAAGTCTGCTCACGTCTTTCTTATAAGCCCCCTTTAAATAGTAAAAGGCCACAATGAGGTGTCCCCAGAGCCTTCTCTTCTCCAGGCTAAACAATCCCAGCTCTCTCAGCCTTTCCTCCTAGGAGAGATGTTCCATCCCTCTGATCGCTTTCATGGTCTCCCCCAGAACATCTATTCATCAACCTGAAAAGCAAGATAATTTAATGATGGGAGATGATGTGAAGATTATTTCAATGAAATTGGTGTAGTGCATACAAATGTACCTGATGTTTTAGCCATCTTCAGAAAATGCTTCATACTTTTGAAAGTTCATCTAAAAAAGCCCAAACATTTTTAAAACTACAAGTAGCCACACTAAACATTCTGTGTATTCAAATTCAGATTAAAAGAAGAATGAATTGAGGGGCTGTGAATCACATCATTGGACAGAGAAGCTCAGATCCCCAAGGTGATGCTGTGAAGGATGCCACAGCCTGTTTCCCTGCCCTGGTAAATCAGTACATCTGTCCTGCCTCTGTTCTCTGCTGAGAATATCACACCTTGCTTCAAGGATGGTTAGTTACTATTAAAGTATATTCATTCTCTTGCCTGTAGTATATTCCAGTGGATTTTAAAAACATGAAAATGTGTCCCCTTAAATAAATAAGGAACTGGTAAATTAGTTCTAATCACTGTGTTAATGAACTCATTTCGATGAGTTCACACTAAAACAAACACATTCCCTGATTTTAAGGCAAAACAATGCAGCATAAAAGCTGTAGCTTATTATGTCACTTGGGTCAGATAAACCATGATTCTCATGGAAGAATGAAAATAAAGCCTTAGTTTGGATCTTAGTAAGTATGACATACAGTATCTGGCATCTTCTCCACTTCCTATGCATTAGTTTTGCTTAAAAATAAGCTTCTCTTATTGAATTCAGCTTAAATAGAGAAGTTCTTTTGCTGGCACTAAATTACACAATCTAATGCTGAACTAGAGTTTAGTAGGGTTATAAGAAATTCTCTCATTATTGGTTCAAAATGTACTTTTGTGAAAATACAGCAAAAAATCTTGTCGACAAGAAGCAATTAACTACAAGACTTGGCAGTGTCTCTTAGTAGTTAAAAGTTCACATTATCTGGAAAACTAGTAATGAAGTCTGTTAGCCACGTATCTGCATTGTAAGTAAGCTTTAATAATTTAAAAACCAACTAAGATGTCCATTATCCTCAGACAGCATGTAAATTATTTTCATATTAATACTACAATGGTATTATTACAGTACCTCAGTCAAGTTTTTTTCTAATTATGCACTCAATAATAAAAATAAAGGAAATATAAATCTATCAATATTCAGAAAGAAAATTGAATTATATGGTGACAGTCCATGGCAATTACAAAGGATCTTAGATCTTGTGGACAAGGAAAACATGCTTATCCTCAAAGACCTAAATTATGGAAACATGGATTGCCTAAAACCAGAGAAAGAAATCACAGCTGTCAGTTTCCAGTTCTCTTTTCCAAATTTGCAGTGAGGAAATGGCAAATGATTTCTTTCAGAAGGATTCCTTGACAGAACTATTTCTGCTACAATAGCTTCTCATAATTTCAAGAAAACTCAGGTATGTGGGTAGTATATGAGAAAATCAGTTCCTGGAAATATGAAAATGAAGGACAGTATAAATAAATGAAATTCAGTATCTGAATTTAAAACAGCAAACTTAGGAACTTCAGATTTTCAAAATCTGGAAGGTGTTAAAGAATAAAACAAGACCAATGCAAAAAGACCCCTCTGTATTCACCACAAAAAGTAAAAAGTTGACTTAACAACTGCTTCTTAACTCTTACAAAATGGCAAGAAACTTGAAAGAAATGGAGAGAATGAAAAGACTTAAGATCAAATTTGTGCGTATGAACTGACAAGAATAACTTGATAAAGCTTATCTAATGGTCAATAGCAGGGATATCAATGTAAGCATTTTCAATATGTAACAATATTTAGTATTAGCAGCTATTAGAGTAGGAAGAAAATTAAAACAGGAGACTTTAATTTTTGTTCTCTTAGGAACAGTTTAATTCCACCACTGAAGAGAACTAATTTTAAGTCAGATATGCAAATCTCCTGCAGGAGACTCTGTAAGGTATTAACCTGTACAAGAAATAGCTAAATAAACATTGGAATGAATTGTGAGAGAAAAAAAGTCAGACTAACAAAAAGATGCAATAAGAAAGTGCAGAAAGCCTCAGGGAAAACATCTGTAGCAACTACAGAGAAAATCTGTCAGCCTTGATTGGGGAGCAGTACACTATTTTAAGACATGATACATATTTTCTGTGAATATGAATTTCCCTCTGTTAGGAATCTGCAAATTGTTTAAAACCCTACATTCTCTGTACTCTTCAAAGGCCCTCTGCAGCCACCACCTTGTAGCCTGAGACAGAATAGGTCAAGATCTCCTAGAAGCACCTACCTCTGGCATTTCTGTTGTGCAATGAACAAAAAGGATTATACTATGGATTATTAGTATTCAGGAGAAATAAGCTCTTAGAGTAAAGAGATACAGCAAAAATGAGAGAGCAGAGGGATCTTTCAAGCAGATAGTTGGAGAATGCCAGGAGTCTGCCATGCTACACACAGCGTTCTAATACAGAGGGACTTTTGGTTTGACCCCTCACTACCTCACTTCCTGACCACAATGAAAACTGCTGAAGCCTCCTCCTCTTCAGCTCATCCAAGCTAAAAAACACTCACTGGGTCTTTTTGCTTCTCCACGGCCTGAAGCCTAGCAAATTTGCAGCACTAAGTCATCAATTTTCCACTATCACTTACTTGACCTCCCATTTTTGTTCTCTTGTTTGCTTCACTATTTATTGAAAGCCAGTTTATCTGGACATCTTCAGTCCTATCAAGTCCTATCACAGACCTTTAAAGCAGGATATACCTCCCTAAAAGTGAAAACCAGTTATATTATAATGCCCAGCTACTGGGCATTTGTACACCAACCAACCCTAAAAAGTCTTTGCAGGCTGGGAGGGCTCATCCTCTACAGCTGTCAGTAAGGGATCCTAAGCCTGGCTGAGCTGCCATCCCACACCAGCTCCATTGACAATGAAAGCAGCAATGACTTAATTCAAAGACTTTATGATTCCTGAGTCACTTTTGATCAACCTCTACACCATACCATGCTGTGTCCTCCTCTTGAATACTTCAACAGCTAATAAGCCTGTCTCCATAATTCTAGTTCTATCTAAAATTTCATCTTTCTGACCTTTCTTCAAAAATTCTCAAAGCTCCAACTCAGCAATGTGAACCAAGGTTATGCAGCAGGGCAGTATGTGAGTTGGGATTTGAAGCCCTGGACACAGAGCTCAGGATTCATCTGGCTGCATGAGTTGTATAATCCTGGCTATTCTTTGCCAACTTCTGTATCCCCATTTGCTTAATATTCATTCCTAGTGAAGGACTTTCTCCATCTCTCCCACAGCCAACATAATAACCTCAGGCAGACCAGCTTCATGTGCAGTTCCTTGCCCATTACCAGCTCCAGCTCAGTGTCAGTCATTTAAGATTTCAAAGTCCTAACAGAGCAGGAATTTTTAGAAAAGGAAAAATAGTTTCTTTCAAAGGAGAAAGTAAGATCCTCTGCTAGCTCTGGGGCTGGGATCATGTCTTTGAAGGCCTGGATTCTTAGCGAGGGAGCTTTGATGTGATATTCAACCCTTTTATTTTCTTTTGTTCATGGCCCATTGTACTAAGGGACCAAAGGGCAGCTATGGAAGTAAAATGATACAGGAAACATGGCAAGCTCTTAGCTTGACGTATCATGCCTCAAACCTGGTGTTTAATACAGTCCCTTGCTTAATCACCTGTGGCACAACAGATCACTAGCCAGGTGCTGCCTTCTTCTGCAGTACACATGGGACCTGGGTGGTCAGATTTCTCTCTGTCCTACCAGATGTTTATACAGCTCAGGGTTCTTGACATGTGTGACCGATTATGCACTCTCTTCATGGGAGCTTCATTTTTTCCTGCCTGACTGGGAGAGGAGAGGCTGCACATTAATCACTGACAAGCACTATTTCAGGTACACATGATGGAGAATTATAATGTTTGTAGTAAAGCTGCATTTGCCAGGCTTGGGTATTGTGCTTAAAAAGTGGTTTGCAACAAGGGAAGCACCTAAGCACTTCACTTGTGTTATAAGTAGTGAGGGAGTGAGCAAGTGGTCATTGAATCAGCACGAGCCTTTTGACAACCAGCTGTGATAAAATCAGGCCACAGGATTTGGCATCCACTGCCACTGCCTACAGGCTATAATATCAGAAAGTAGGGCTAATATTTAATCAGATTTATCAAATATTTTATATGGCTGATATTTGATCAAATTTATCACATATATTTATCAAATATTTTCTCTAAGACATTCACACCTGCAAGAATCTGGCAAACGCGCTGAGAAATACTGAATCCTGTTACACAAGTGTTCAACATCTTGTGAAGATGTTGGGTTGAAGGCTTTTCTTCAGAAAATATAATGTATATTTTATGATAAGACCTGCAAAAGGACATTTTCAGCTGGGGGAAAATGTAAAAGCAATTTAAACTTATAAGCAAAAGCAATGTATAATTCTAATTTTGGGGGTTTGAATGAAAATTAGTCAGAAATACAGAATGCAAGGGTATTTCATACTCACCCGAGGTTTTACCATTGTGCATGCTTCAGCAGAAAAGGAGAATCAAAAAGGTTTCTTGTAAAATCTTAGCTGTCTGTACTTGAAGGCTGAAATCACAACAGGAAGATACACAATAGATATGACATAGTGATATTCATAAAAAGTTTAAGAAGTTACGCAAGAAGTTACCTAAAAGTCATCAGTCCTGGACTACAATGACAATAAATATATGACAAAATACTCCACAAGTATATCCAGAGGGAGCTCTGAAAGCCTGTGACCACAAAGTGATTGAAATGAAACAGAAATGTTAATGCCATGATATCTAACCAGTTCTGATTTTTAGAACTTCTACAGTGATTGGCAAAAATTGGGTTTTACTACTGCATTTCTCCAAGACAGCCACAGTTAAGCGAGAAATTTTTCCTATCAAATCTGCCTTTGCCAGACATCTTATATCTGACAGCAGTGTCAGACAAAGGGTTTATAGCTTGGAGAACTTGAATTCAAGCAATTTAAAATTATATACGTGTGTATACACATGATAGCTAGTCTATATTAAGTCCCAATCCAGAGTCAAAAAGGTTAAAGCAATGGAGCAGTATCCAGGCAGTTTGTCTGTCTGTCTTTGGTGAGGGATGCCAGATACTGAGTCCTCCTCACATCTCCTGGGCTCTTATGTTGGTGATAACATGATGGGTTTGGATGTGATTTTCTGTATGCTTCACTGAGAAAGTGCGATTCCTTTTCCTCTTCCTTTACTTATTAAGGCTTATTCTGTGCCTGTTGACTTCTGATCTGAGTATCCTGAGCTTCCTGTAAATGGATTCTCTGAGATCCTGAAGACCTGCTAAAATAGGTATCATTAACATATTCCACTTGTCTGTTGTTCCTGCTGGTGCTTCTGCATTTCCATTCACTCTCCGCTCATATCAGTCTTCATCATTTGTTATAATTCCTTCCACAGATAATATAATAACAAAATTATATCAATGAATCATGTGCTGACAGCTCCTGACACTTTGCGGAACAAAAACAAAACACCTGCACCATTAGAAAACAACATTGAAGTTACTGAAGAAGGGGGATGATGAGATAAATCTGAATTTAAAAAAAAAAAAAAAAAAAAAAAAAAAAAAGGCCTATCAGCATTGTAGGAGCTGTCAACACTTCCTAAAAATTACCCTGGTCACCTCTATCCTTGTGGTCTTCTGGGTTCTGTGGTGCTGGTTTTGGTAGCAGGGGAGGGGCCCCAGGCATGGGTCCTGTAAGAAGCTATTGAAAGCTCTCCTGGCTCCAAAATGTCCATTCCACCTCTGGCTAATGTTGAGGCCAGCAGGGACTATGGATGTGCACCTCTGTGATTCACATATTGAAAAAGGGGAAACACCCAGTGATAAGAGCTCAGGGCAGAGGACAAGGGAAGAGGATAGAGTTTAGGAAGGATATCGAGGTCCTGGAGCAGGTCCAAAGGAGGGCAACTAGGCTGGTGAAGAGACCAGCACAGATCCTATGAGGAGAGGCTGAGGGAGCTGGGGCTGTTCAGCCTGTAGAAGAGGAGGCTCAGAGGAGACCTCATCACTCTCTACAACTCCCTGAAAGGAGGTTGTAGCCAGGTGGGGGTTGGTCTCTTTTCCCAGGCAACCCTCAGCAAGACAAGAGGGCACAGTCTTAAGTTGTGCTGGGAGAGGTTTAGGTTGGATATTAGAAAGAATTTCTTTACGGAGAGGGTGATCAAGCATTGGAATGGGCTGCCCAGGGAAGTAGTGGATTCTCCATCCCTGGAGATAATTAAAAAGAGATTGGATGTGGCACTCAGTGCCATGGTCTGGTAACTGCAGCGGTAGTGGATCAAGGGTTGGACTTTATGATCTCTGAGGTTCCTTCCAACCCAGCCAATTCTATGATTCTATGATTATAAGAGCGAGCAACACCAGGAGGGAGAGCAGCTGCAGAAGAGAGCAAAGCCAGAGCAGAGAGACCAAGGTGAGTGAGGAAGGAGAAGGTGCCCTGAACAGAAGTGCTTCATCCCGTGGTGAGACTGCACCCCTGTAAGCCATGGAGGAGCCCAGAGGAGAAAGCCCTGAAGGATCATGGAAGGATCACGGACCTGCAGCCTGTGGAGGATCACGGAGCACATGTTGTGAACCTGCAGCTATGGAGGGCCACATGGAGTAGGAATAGGAGTAGGAGTAGGAGTAGGAGTAAGAGACAACTGTGAGGAATCCTTCTCCCTGAGGAAGAAAGAGTGGCAGAAAACAATCTGGTATGTACAGACCCCACTTCCTGTCCTCCTGTGCCATTTTTTGGGGGAGGAGGTAGAGATATAGGGGCAAATTAATCTGAGCCTGGGAAAAAGGCAGGGGTGGGCTAAAGTATTTAAGCTCTGGTTTTTTGTTTTTTCTTTGTCCTGTTTTGATTTGATTAATGATAAGTTAAATTGATTTTTTACCCCAAGTTGAGTTTGTTTTGGCCATGACTGTAATTGGTGAGTGAACAAACCCTCATGGTCCCTGTCTTAACCCATGAGATTTTAGGTGGATTTCCTCCTCACCATCTCATAATGGAGGAAGAGTGAGTGGCCACATGGTCCTTTGTTACCAGCCAGGCTCAAACCACAACATCTGAAATGAGAAACTACAGTGACCAACAACTGTTTCTCAGAAGCTGCCCCATGGCTTATGCAAGAGTCCTTCTCAGCAGACAAATATGAGACAGACAAAGGTGTTTTGGAGACAGAGGAAGAGGAAGGACTAGGAAATGTGACTGAAATGGTCACCACAGACAGAGACCAATCAAAACTAATTGGCCATGGCACAAACTGATATCCAGACCTGCCACCCCCAGAAGCAGCAATGCTAAGGGACCAGGGACTCCCACTCATCAAAGAACAATGTTAAGATTAAAGGCACATGGCTAGCACAGGTATTTATTTCACTGTTTCTTCACATATTTATCATGGCGGAATATATTACTATTATTTTTAATAATATTAAAAGATGACAGCAGCAGATAGTGCTTTCAAAGACAGCTTCCCCAGCAAAAAGCCCAACTGCAGTGCAGCTGAGCCCCTGCAGCTCCATACTGCCAACTGGAGCCAAAGTCTGAGCCCTGGCAGATCCCCAGCACTGCACAGGTACAGGATACTGTATGTTTCTCAGACAGTGACTAGCTCTGGGATGTTCTTAGCTATGATTAGAAACTGATTACCAGACACCTAAGCTCTCTGCCACTAGTGCTGGGTTATGCTGGGGAATAATTCCATCCTGACACAGCACAGGCCTCAGCCTCTCCCTGCCCCTGCGCTGCAAAAGGTGAGGGGAGGCCAAAGACCTGCTCTACAAGATCCTCAGAAGCCATGTAAGACTTGTTTGCACAGAAAAATGGGTTGAGCTCAAGCTAAGCAGATGACCTCTCTGGGGACGTTCACTCATTTCTGCCTGGAATACCAAACTGTGTGTTTCTGTATCTTAAGGGCATTTTGCCTTTCTAAGAGAGAGAGCCTCTTGGCAACTGGGATGCTCCTGTCTTTCTTATGTGGAAAATACAAGTTCAAGTCCCTACTTTAAATTAGGCTCAAGTGAAGACTTAAAATTGAATTTTTGGGGAGCAAGCTCCATGCACTAATGTGTAAACTCATTGGCATTTACTGACCTGGTCCCTGGCCTGTGGCAAAATTACAACCAGCTGAAGATCACCTCAAGCACAGCCAAAATCTTGGGCTATGCTGACATGGTGGAGACCCCTTCAGTTGCATTGAGTTTCTAGAGTTGGTAAGTTAACATCTATCTTGAGAGATCAATGGAAAGCTCATAAAAAATGGAATGGTGTCAACTCACAGATGGTTCTGTAGACACCTGGTGGCAATATTATAGACACTTCTGGATTAAGAGACACCCAGGCAGTACCAATGAAGTGGTATTACATGAAGATACATACAGGATCTAAGTCTGCTTTATGACTCTCACCTGTATTGGCCAAGGTTATGGCTGAAGTGTTTTCATGGTCTGATATTTTGAATTTTCTATTGCTTTTCCATTGATAAATCTCTATCATTGATAAAACCATCAATAGTTTGCTTCAGATTCAGTTACTTATCATAATCAGATGTTACAACTGAAATGCTGGAAACAACATTCAGAGCTCAGTACAGTACTTCACAGAAAGAGTATGCATAAAGGAAAAAAAAAAGGTGCTATGCCAAATTTTTTTAGATGGTCACAGGAAAGATTAAAGAACATTAATTATCTCATTGCTTACCTCATTGTAAGGTCAGCTACATCTAAAGGCTAAGTAATAGGCTTTTCTATAACAATGAAATCTTCAGGGAAGTATGATTGATGCATCTTATCAGCTTGAAAATGTCAATTGGAGGAAGAGAACTAAACAAGTCAATAAGGTTTATTCTATATAATTATACTTAGAGCAGATACTTTAAAAACTGTTAGAAATAACAATAATTAATAATAATAATAATAATAATAATAATAAATACATTCCACTTCTGTGAATAAATTATGGTTCTAGCATCAGCTAGGGTGAGTAAAACATTCAGTACTGAACTTCTTCAACACATGAACTCCAGATAGAGCCCAAAGCATTGATCTCTGTATTAGTCATTCTCTGTGGTTTGTAATGCTAACAGATAGTAACAGTTTTCCTACCTCAGACTGACATCAAGGGCTTATCATTTGTCCTTTGTGTAGACAGCAGGGCAACTGACACACCAAAGAGACATTGTGAATAAAGACAAACACTGCAGGATTATTAAATAGTCCAGGTAACTTTCCTCATTGTCCAAAGAGCAGTTTTTGCACACTACAACTTTCTACAAATATAGAGTCATCACAGTGACTTCTGTTGAAATTTTTAGTCCAAGCACAAAGACAAAAAGTGAGAAACTAAGGACTGCAGCATGAAGAACTCTCAGTAGTAACTGCTGATCTTTTGCCATAGATAACTGTTTGAGTGGTGAAACTAGGAATGAGGATTTCTCTGTAGATGCTTAGGGGTTATGCAGCCTTTTATCTGTGTATTAATTCCATTTAAATGGAAAGAGGGTATATTTAGGTTCAATATTGGGAAAAAAATTCCTCATCATGAGAGTAGTAAGATAAGATAATGGAATAGCTTGCCTAGATAAGTTGTTGCCCCTAACCTGAAGTGTTTAAGGCCAGGTTGGATGAGGCTTTGTGCAGCCTGGTCTAGTGGGAGTTGTCCCTGCCCATGCAGGGGGGTTGGATCTGTATGATCTTTAAGGTCCTTTCCAAGCCAAGCCATTCTGTGATTCTGTGATTCTTATTCCCTCCCAGACCAACATTCAGCCACACTCAGCTGACAGTTACCCTCTTACCCTCCTATTAAATGACTGCATCATTTTGAGTTTGAATTAACTCTTAGCCTTCTTCTGAATTATCCGATATAATCCCAGTTCTGTGGGACCTCCCAAGAGAGCTTCAGATTCATAGCACAAGGTACCTTGTCCAGTACCAATGAAAGTTAAAGAATTGAATAGAAATTATGGCTTTACAGCAAGAATGGATGGCCTCCATCTGGCCTCATATCTTAAAACCAATTACCTGTTTTGTCTCCCATAGTATGAAGAATACAACCACAACCTGCAGCTTACAGTATAATCTACTCATATTTTCCACCAGTCACTAAATGTCAATAGACCTTGACATGGATTTCTCTTCAGATCAAAATCCAATCTTCTCACTCCATACTGATTGTTAAAATACCAGCTTGTGTTCCTGCCATCTCCTTCTTTGACCCATATAACCTTCTCCTTTATGGCCTCCCCATGACCTGCACAAATCTTTCTGATGCATCGAAAATAACAAAAAAGGTATAAAACAGAAGGACAATGTTTGTAAGGAAAGCAATGTTTAAACCAATCTGCATATCCTGATTGTGTTCCAAAATAGGCAGCCTAATGGATATATCCTTTCTAATTGCCTGCAATGATGGGTAAATAAGAGGCTATATTACTGCAGGCTGGTGAAGAGAAAGTGTAACATATTATCTCTATTTGGACTGTAAGTCATAAAAGAGTCAGAATAAATTTTAAATTCCTCAGTGCTTGACACTTCCAGAAGATGACAGATACTGGCAAAAGGAGACTCCAGAGACTGTGAATATGAGCAATTAGCACCACCTATTAAATATTTTCAAGATATTCTGCAAGGGAAACAGATAGACAATGTGTTTATAATTTAGTCAAAAGAATTATATCACAGATGCTTAGATAAAATTAGTTTCAAACTTAGTAATCTCCTGTCACCCCATTTTTAGGGGGTTATTCTTCACATCCTCTGAAGCATTACACATTAGAATTAATTTTCAAATGGTCTTTAATGTAATTGCCTTTTCTACATGTTTGTATGTAATTATGAGCATTGTTGTTTTGTACTCAGAGGTGTGCAATGGCATGTAAGACTGAGGCATAAAACCCATCTTCTACAGGCTGAAGATCCACCCTTAACAGTTAAAAAAGTTAACTTGCTTCAGATGAACCTGCCCTGCCAGGGGGCCTGGACTAGATGATCTTCAGATGTCCCTTCCAACCCCTAACATTCTGTGATCAAAAAGTGGGATTCCAGCTGCAGGAACTTCTTGCCTTCACCATTTGCTGGGGTACATGTTTAAGGTTTTATGTAGCAGGACCCAGAAAGTGCTGCTCCTGACAACATGAAGCACTCAAGCATTTAGGTAAAATTAAACACCTGATTCATCTCACTGCCCAGGGACCACATATGTGTGTAAAGGGTAGCACATGGTTAAGCACTTCATGAGATATAAAATGTGCACTGTCACACTGCTCAGACTAAGAGCAAAGTGAAACATCCTAAATACTTCAAGAGTGTATATGTTTATGCATATGTGTATACATACACACATATGATTACATATATTTAAACACCTTTGAGTATGCATGCATGTGCCCTTTATACACTTAGAATCACAGAATCAGCCAGGTTGGAAAGGACCTCTGAGATCATCAAGTCCAGACCTTGATCCACTACCACTACAGACCATGGCACTGAGTGCCACATTCCACCGTTTTCTAAAAACCTCCAGGGACGGAGAATCCACCACCTCCCTGGGCAGCTCATTCCAATGTCTGATCACCCTCTCTGTAAACCTCCCCTGGCAGAGCTTAAGTCCATGCCCTCTTGTCTTACTGGTAGATGCCTGGGAGAAGAGACTGACACCCCCTCCCCCAACTTCCCCCTCCTTTCAGGGAGTTGTAGAGAGTGATGAGGTCTCCCCTGAGCCTCCAGACTAAACACTTAATAAACTTACATTATCATGGGCATTGGGTATGTATCTAAGAAGTGACAAAGTTCTAGCATTGCTCTGTTCTGATTCTGATGAGTTCACAGCCATAGATGAAACGATTGCAGACCATATTTATAGATACTTTTGGAGAGAAGTAACACTTTCCTAATCCATAAAATGGGTAATTTTCCCTGCTCCAGCTCTGGAAAAAGGACTATGATTACACAAAACAGTAAATAGCCCTCAGAGTTAAACAGCCTCTATCCCATTTGAATTTGAACACTGTTACAATAAAATGTTTTGCTATTTAGGATCCTACCAATACATTTTGAATATAGTGACATAAATCTACACTGTACACATCTTTATGTCTTCCATCACAGTAATCTTTGTATCTTGGCCGCAACTTAAGGTCAGTCAGCATGGAATAGGATGAACTTTATCACAGCAAAAGACATCTCTTAAGACTTTCATGGGCTCTGCAGTTTTGGCAGAAAATCCGGTACTTTTTGACAGACAGTGCATTTCCACAAAAGGATTTTCTTTTTTGTTTCCACAGAAATCCATGGAAGTTACCACTGGCTATAATGGGAACAGAGGTGGGAAGAATAAGAAGGCACAACATCCTTTCCTGTGCTTCTGATCTTTGGCAAGCATTTCAGGAATTTCACCTTTCTATGTCTTGATTATTCCAGCTGTAAAATGGGGTCGGCCCTGCTGTCCTTTATAACGCACCATGAAAATCCAGACATGAAAACCAGCATTTAAGCATCACTCAAAACTCACTAAGTCTATGAAAAAAATCCCATTAACTTTGGTGAACTTTGGTGGTGGATTCGGATCGAGTGCTTTAATCCTAACCTGACTACTATTATTATTTTATTACTTATATGTATATGATCACTAAGCATGCACATAAAATATATAGATAGCTTCCATATTTCATGTGTCTTAGATTTTTATCACCGTGGCCACTGGAGCCATTAAGGTGAGATATGTCAGTTTTAATTACATGTATTTACAGCTATATTTCTCAGTTTACACATGACAAGTGATATTTCTCAGTGCATGAATTTTCATACTGGTAACAGTAGCTAAAGGCATTTTCCTTTAAAAGTTTGTGTAACCTGTGAAACACAAAGGCATTTAGTGGTAATACTTTTCTGAATCACAGTATCTTTTGTCATGACAGCTGTGTGTTTAGTTCAACAGCAAAACTCAAACTGTTTTGCTAACGAATAGAGAGCCAAATAACTAAGTGCTAGAATGAATTGCAGGCTATTGGAAGTGGACAGTTGGCTTGCTAAATGTGCTCCTTATGAATGATGCCCTTTCCCATTAGACTGGCACTAAAATAACCCAGATTTATTTCTACAAACTGTTTTTAGGACCTTTTATGACCAAGACAAAAAAAAAAAAGATACAACAAATACATCCCACAAATAAAATACAACTTCTAACTTGCAACAGCAAACCTTTAGCATTTAACAAATAAATGGAGCGTATTTATTTATAGGACTTGTTATGGGCTTACCCATATCACCATATTTTGGTGATACTGGGAAGAACGATTGCCCCTGTTTTTCAGATACAGGTGGAATCATGACCTTACTGGAGGCAATAGGAAAATTCCAATATGTGTCAAGGAGACAACAGTGTAGATAGGGAATTCAAGCTCAGAAACACTACAGACACCCAGAGTGAACTGAAACATTTTAATTAGTGCTCAATAAAGCCAGATGCAATGATGACACTTCCTTCTCCTTTGAAGAATCTGGTGTTATGCTTTCCTCTGTCTTCAGCAACTCTCACTCTCAGTTTTACTCTCATGGGCTCAAATCTTTTTACTTGTTCCTGTTTTCTTCTTTTGTTTTCTCCAAGTTCCATATTTTTTAATTCTTTGTATAAATTTAATTGCTTCTTGTCTCAGATAAAAATCTATAGTCACCTCAACCACTTGCTCATCTTGTGGCAGAACTGTTCACTCTTCATGCGTAACAGCTGAGCAGCCTGATCCCTGCCCAGGAGTTTGACACTGAAACCTGACAAAAGGGTTCTGAAAGATATAAGTTCAGAAATTTCTTCTAGAACATGTGCTGAGCTGATGAACAGAAATAGTGAACTGCTTTTTAAGGCCCTGTTTTGAAGACTACCCAAAAGCATGTTCTAACTAGTGCCCCAGAACCACAGAGCATTTAATGAGTGTGATAACTTGAAGAGCTGTCAAGGGGTATATAAACTGCTCCAAAACCTCTCTACTCTTCAGATCATCTTTGGAATCTGGAGAGCATAGCAGCACGTAGGGCCACACGGTTTGCCAACAGCATCCTGGGCTGCATTAGGAAAAGCACTGCCAGCAGGTTGAGGGAGGGGTTCCTTTCTCTCTGTGCAGCACTAGTAAAACACACTGGGGTAATTGTTCCAGCCCTTTGCTTCCTGTTACATGAGCAACATGGATATACTGGAATGAGACCATAGAAGGTCCATGAAGTGGTTAGCAATCTGGAGCATGCAGCATGTGAGAAGAGACTGAGAGAACCAGGAAGGGTAAGTTTGAAAAAGAGAAAACTCAGACAGCTTGTTAGCAATATACATACATAACTGATGAGGGGTTAAAACAGAGCCAGGCTCGACACCGTCTCCCACAGCATCCTCCTGAGAAAGCTGGCTGCCCACAGCTTGGACAAGCGTACTCTGCACTGGGTTAAGAATTGGCTGGAGGGCCGGGCCCAGAGGGTGGTACTGAATGGGGCTGCTTCCAGTTGGCGGCCGGTCACCAGCAGTGTCCCCCAGGGATCAGTGCTGGGCCCAGTCCTGTTCAATATCTTCATTGATGACTTGGATGAGGGGATTGAGTCCATCATCAGCAAGTTTGCTGATGACACCAAGCTGGGGAGAAGTGTTGATCAGCTGGAAGGCAGGAGGATTCTGCAGAGGGACCTGGACAGACTGGAGAGATGGGCTGACTCCAATGGGATGAGCTTCAACAAGGCCAAGTGCCGGGTCCTGCACTTTGGCCACAACAACCCCATGCAGCGCTACAGACTGGGGACAGAGTGGTTGGAGAGCAGCCAGGCAGAAAGGGACCTGGGAGCCTGGATTGACAGGAAGCTGAACATGAGCCAGCAGTGTGCCCAGGTGGCCAAGAAGGCCAATGGCATCCTGGCATGTATCAGGAACAGCGTCACCAGCAGGTCCAAGGAGGTGATTCTGCCCCTATACTCAGCCCTGGTAAGGCCACACCTTGAGTACTGTGTTCAGTTCTGGGCCCCTCAGTTCAAGAAGGATATTGAGGTCCTTGAACAGGTCCAAAGGAGGGCAACCAAGCTGGTGAAGGGACTCGAACACAGATCCTATGAGGAGAGGCTGAGGGAGCTGGGGCTGTTCAGCCTGAAGAAGAGGAGGCTCAGGGGAGACCTCATTGCTCTCTACAACTACCTGAAAGGAGGATGGAGCCAGGCGGGGGTTGGTCTCTTTTCCCAGGCAACTCTCAGTAAGACAAGAGGGCATGGTCTTAAGTTGTGCCGGGGGAAGTTCAGATTGGATATTAGAAAGAATTTTTTCACGGAAAGGGTGATCAGACATTGGAACGGGCTGCCTGGGGAGGTGGTGGACTCTTCGTCCCTGGAGACATTTAAAAAGCAACTCGATATGGCACTCAGTGCCATAGTCTAGTGACTGTGGCGGTAGTTGATCAAGGGTTGGACTCGATGATCTCTGAGGTCCCTTCCAACCCAGCCTATTCTATGATTCTATGATTCTATGATTCAGTGACATGCAGTGACAGAACAACAGACAATGAGTTCAAACTGAAAAAAAGAAAACTCCATTTAAACATAAAGAAAACCCTTACTGTGAGGGTGATCAAACACTGACACAGGCTGCCAAGAGAGGATGTGGAGTCTCCATCCTTGAAGCATTCAAAACCTAACTGGACACAGCCCAGAGCAGCCCACTTTAGCTGACTCTGCTCTGAGCAGGTGTATGGACCAGATGATCTCCAGAAGTATCTTCCAACCTCTTGAGTTTTGGCATGTAGCACAGCTCCCCGTTCTGAATTCTGCCCCTTCTGTCAAAGCTACACTGCCTTGAGCCTAACAATAACCTCTTATTTTCCCAAATTATCTACTAATTTCAGCAGTCTTCATTTTTGGGCACAATCTTGAAAAAAATACATTATTTTTTGGCATGCAAATATTTATATTTGTTATTTTTATATACAATTTTTATAATACCAGTTTTCTGATGACTAACATGCTCTGATTTAGATGTATAGAACTGCGTAACTATGCAAGTTTTAGTTCCAATAGTAACTAAAGCTAGAAAAAAAATCAAAAGGCTATTGGCATTTTCCTATAAATAAACAGGTATCCAAATATGGATTAGGTCTATGTTAGAAACATATTATTATATAGTTGTATTATGTTTAAATCAATTTTTATTTTCATGAAACTTCTACTTATTACAATCACATGCATAGAGGAAAACATCTGACAGCATAGCTTGGAAAAAAAAGATGTGCTATACAAAACATGTGGATAACAGCTGCTACTCCCCCTTTAGGTCTCATTCCTTCATTCTTGTGTTGAATTGTATCTCCTCGTGCTTACCATACCGTACAGATGAAGGTGGCCCTCTGAAGCTGAACTTGCTGTTGCTGTTGCATCTTCCTTGCTAATATTGTACAATAATTTATTTTTCTCAGAAAGAAGCAGATAAACAAAGCACATTAATCAACCTACTTGTGGAAACACTGATAAACAATGTGAGGACATTTCAATATCTTACATTAATATAAAGACTGAAATCAAGATGAGTGGATTCACACTCCCTCAAAACTGGAGGGAGTCTCAATGCATCATTCTAGTTGACATCTACCTCTACTTTGCAATGGTTCTGCACAAAAACCCAGGAGCCTGCTCCTCATAATCCAGAAGAAGCATGACAGTGCTCACAACAGTCACAGGGAATCCCTAGATTTTTCCTAGATTTTGGTAAGTCTTGCAATCCCCTGCAGAGTTCAGTGGGGAAGTCAATCAGTGGGTGTTTAACTCTGGCTGGCATCCTCTGCACTCTTGTAGTTTTGCAGCTCCCATCTCCTGCCAGCACCAACTCCAGAGCTTTTTTCTGCAGGGCTGGCAGCTGCCTCCATGCCTCTCCACTCCAGCCAGCGCTGCACAGAAACAACTCCGAAGTGCTGGCAAGAGAGCTCAAAGAGATTCCAGCAGGAAGAGGAGATCCCCTGCCAGGCTAAAGGAGCAAAGGAGTGAGGGAAAAGGAATTGCTGGGCGATTTAATCCTTTATTTTCATGCCTGTATAAAGGCCAGCAGGAAGCATGTGGTACCAAAGGAAAGAATTTTCCATCAAAAACTGGCTCAATTCTTTCTGTAAGCCTTTCTGTGCTCTCAGAAAGAAGTAACTTTTGCTTCTCAGAGGGATCAAAAGGAGTCTGCCAGGGGTGACAAAAGAAAGGTAGAAGTTAACCTCCTGACATGGCTATAGGATAAGCCACTATGAAGGAAGATTATACTGCAAAGACCTTCTAGGACTGAGAAGAAAATTGTTCAGCAAAAGAGGAAATATAGCATCAGAGGATTAAGAAGTGAGGGAACACAGTAAAAATGACAAACCAGAGAGAGGCCTCTTCGAAGAAGCACTTTGAATAAACAAAGCTGCACAGGTCACAGCAAGAGACAAGAATAAATGTCAGGACATGACTTTAGGTCATGCAGTCAGGAGAACTGCTAAGCCTAGGAGTTGCTATGCTACATGAAGTAAGACCTCAACACCATCAAATGGGAAGAAAAAGAGAGAGAATACAAATGAAAACATGAATTAAGGATGGTATTCAAAGCTGTATTTGTTGATAAGGGCACCCAGGGAAAATGCCTAGAGAAGCAAAGACGGGGGTGGGGGAAACAGATGGAAGCTTAGCACACTCCCAACAGAAGAAAAGATGAAGTGAGGAATTGGGAAATTCTTTTCTTAAAAGAATGTGTGTTTTTTAAAATGCTTACTGGATTTAAGAATCACAATGAATTTGAGTTTCTAAAGCAGTCCATCCCTCAAAGACAGTGACAAAGTGCAGGCTTTCACATCTGAGTTTCTAACCAAAACCAGAGTAAGCAGCTCCAGCTGGCAGAGGAAGGAATGAGGCATACTGAAGGAGATGGAATTAAAGCAGCTTTGAACAGCAAGTTTGGGCAGGTTAGGGATGACAGAAATAAAACAGATTAAGTGATAGTTAAAGGAAGGGAGTCCAAGTGGTGTTTTCATGACAGGGAAGATCTGTGACTACCTATATTTATTTGAGAGGAAACCTAAGGACTTTGGGAAAAAGAAAGGGAAAAAGAAGGCAGGATGAAGTGGACACACATAGCAGGGAGGGGGCAATGAGAGGGGAAGGAAGAAAGATGATGAACACTTGTGAGACAGAAAACTGAGAAGCAAATGTGGAAAAGGTTAATGACAGAAGTAACTGAGACAGTACTATAACTTTGTCTTTTCTGCAGAAGAAGAAAAAGAGGTGGTTGTGATAGAGTATTTTCTCAAAGAATGAAAAGTACCCAGTGAAGCCCAAATAAAGCAAGTCATGGTCTTTTGTAGGAGAAAAACTGGATGTAGATCTGTGTGTGAAGAGATGAGGACATAGTGACAGGCAGCTGAATGTCAGATTAAGTATCACCAAGGAAAAGTAGCTCAAGGGTGAACATGATGATAGAAGTGATAATCATTGCCCTGTAGCCAATGTCTTATGGGTAGTAAGAGTCAGCATTTCTCATTCCAGCTCTACAACTGAAATCCAAAAACTCATCAGAAAGCTTCTCCAATAAGTGTGATCATGCAATTAACAAATGGCTCTCATGAGAAGATGAACTAAGAAGGGGGAAAAAACCAACCCGAATACACTCTTCAGGGCGTAACCTTGTTCTGCTGATTATCTTGTAACTTTGTCCTCTCCAAAAAGTGCACTTTGTTTTCCATTTCCAGCCTCACGTATACCTTCTTAGCCTTGCGCTCAGAACTTACAAAGCTTTAGCTTGTCAGCTCTGGGAATTCTGTCTTTCCTCTGAATATTAGTTACATAATAGCTTGAGCTAAGCAATCAAAGCGGTGATAGGTCAAAAGGAAGATTTGCCTGAGGTGATGCAGGAAGTTGATGGCAGAGCTTCAAGCTGAATACACATTTCTCTGCTATTCAGAGAGCACAAATACCACTGGAGCCTCCTTTGCTGTTTAGATTTTGTTGGCTTTTTTTCAAACCAATACTGTTTCTGAAGCCAAAGCTAAGAAATGTAATGGCACTGGAAGAGCTAATAAGCCAAAGAAATATCCCCAAATGGCACTGCTTTCTATCTCTCTAAGGCACTTCCATGATATTACTAATAAATCCTATCTCCTACAATCAGTATTTTCCACATCCCTACTGTACTTCTCTGTGTCATTTCTACTGCCTGTAAATTTGTGCAGTTGTTGAGGAAAGAGAGATAACAAAATGAGTATTAAGTTAAGCCCAGTCTTCCCCCTGGATTTTACACTCCATCTTCAAAATACATGTCCAAAGATGCCATAGCTCTCTGGTTTTGACATGCCCAGTTATAACAGACAGGCTTGAAAGTCACTGTTCAAACCCCTTCCACCTGTTTTCTGGGACTAAATGAGGACTATTAAAAATTTTAGCTGGGAAGTACTAGTGAGAGCCAGTACAGAACTTAAATTTAAATTTACAGGGATGATTAAAGCATTTTTGACATTTCAGAACAGTGTAACATTTACCTGTCCAGAGTAAGCATGCAGTAAATACACCCAGCAGGGAAAGAAAAGGGCCAGGACTCCAAGACACACGCTCTGTGATGGCAGCAGTGATTATCATGGCAATTACCTCCTGTACTTCAAAACTGGGGTCCTGAAGGGGTTAAGATGTATCTGCAATTCACTAAAAAATGGGCATTGTAGCTTTAATCTCTTCCATGCTGTGACACCTTTCTCAGAAGTTTCAGGATTTTTCTCCAGTGCAATCTGCAATCAGCTTATTGAGAAAATAACTTCAGAATAGAGCATGAAGCATTCATCATTTCAGACCAGAAACACTGTGAAATATCTTTATTTAGCAGTTATACTGATATTTATTATTATTTGTATTATCACAGGGTCTAGGTGCTGCTGCTTAGAAAGAAGCAGCTCTCATGATACTCAGTATAAAGACAGAGCAAAAAACCTGTTCCTATCCCTGTAAGTTTATGGTCGAAGTTGATTGACAGCTGCTGCATCCAGACAGGGGAAAGAGGGGGATTAATAAAAGAATTATGATCAACACAAGAGTAACTTCCCACCTCAGACTTACAAATATCTTCCTATATATATACAGACATCCTAGAAGTATAAAGAATGGCTGCTCAAAGGCAATTACAGATAAATTATATAAAGCAGAAGCAAAGCTATATGTAAAGTCAACAATACATCTGGATTTCCACTCTCTTCAAGAAGCTCATCGGAAATTGTTTCTGTAAAGAGAAATGTTTGCAAAAGCTGTTTTCTAGCACAAGCCTAGGGAAACATTGAGAACACGAGTTATCATGAATTAATGTTTGAAGTAATGGATTACAAATTCTGGGGTAATTTTGTCATTAGATTAGCAGGTTTTTTCCTGGTTCTTTCTGCAAGCATTCCAAAAACACACACACTTTGAATCTATAGTAATTGCTTACAGATCTTTTATCCAAACTTAATCATACACATTTTCCACTGAAACGCGAGTAGTGAGCTCTGACTAGGAACTAGCTCGTATCCCCTGCTGCATTTACAAGAAAGTAATTTCAACCTGTTCTGTGTAAGAGCAGCGCCACAGCTTTTTCCGAAGCAGAAACAGGATGAAAATCAGGACAAGTTTGACTTAGGTTTTGCGGGTGATCTCAGGTAACGAGACACTTCTCTTTTTTTTGGCGTCATGTGTCCATTCACCCTATGATGTGCTTTATAACTCAGAGCAGGAATTGTTTATGATAGCACTCATGAGTGTTCAATATCCTCGGTGTACAACATGCATCTGAAATTGAGCAGGCGCTACCCCTAGTAAAGACTAAGGGTAACTTGTGCTTTTTGTTTATTTTTAGATAAAAAGAGCAGACAACCAGCCCAGGCCGGCGCATTTGTAAAATTTTAAGCCGCAATGTGTACGTGATTCCTGAGCTCGCTGCTGCTGAGACTGAGGTTCCCCGCACGCCCCTTGGGCACCACCCGAGACCGGGCTGGAGGCGGCTCCCGGGAGGACCCTGATGCCCTCAACCCGGGGCTCCCAGCGGCGCCCGCCCCGCGGCCCCCGGCGCTCCGCCCGACCGCAGGCAGCTCCATGTCCCCGGACCAAGGCGGGCACCGCTCCCGGGGCCTCCACTGAGGGCCAGCGCTGCCTCGCCCTCTGGCAGCTCCCGAGTCCCCACACAGCGACCGGCGGCAGCCGCCCGGCAGCGGTGCGTGCCGGCAGCGGGAGGTGGCCCGGCAGGGTCACGCCCGCCCCCGGCCGCGCCACCGCCCCTTCCTGTCATGGCCGCAGCCGGGCTACGGGAGAGCGGCGAGGCGGTGCAGGCCGGCGCTCCCAGGACCTGAAGGCCCGTCCGGGTAGCGCGGCGCGGAGCGGGCGCGTCCCCCAGCCCGGAGCCAGCGGCAGGAGGTGACCAAGGGGCGCCGTGCGGCCGGGCCCTGCGCAGGGGCCGCCCTGGGAACCCGCCGTCCCTCAGCCAGCCCACCGGCGGTGGGACGGGACGGGACGGGTGGCGGGCGAGCGGGAGTTCCGCAGTCCCGCTTCGCTCCCTCTCTAGGGGAGGGGGGGGGAACGGCCGCGCTGCGGGCCAGCCCCGTCACTGCCCGCACCGCGGGGGGCTGGTGGAAAAGCCCCCGGTTCCGGGAGGCCCAGGCGGCCTCGGTAACCGCGGAGTATCTCGGCGCTTAGTTTTGCGGTGTGTGCCCCGAGACTGCTCTTCCCGCCGGGATAAACGATTGCACGTCCGGGAGTGCCCCGGCGTGCGCCTCGGAGAGACGCTCCCAAATTCGGAGGGAGCGGGAAGGGCGATTGTCCCAGGGTGAGGGTGTGCGCTGGGGAGGAGGGGCTGACACTGGGGCTCACATCCTCGCCAGTGCGCAGCAGCCTCCCCAGCGCTGGGATCCCCAGGCTGCCCCTTCCAAGAGAGTGCGGGTAGCGGTGTGCGGCAGCAGTCCCAAACACCCAGGGGAAAAGGCCCAAGAAGTCGGCAGGCACTGATGGCTGCAGGCAGGAGAGCCTAATCTGGCTTCATCTTATGGTAAAACTCCAAAGGATTAGTTTCCACAGAGTTGCGTAACAAGATAGCAAACCTGCCGTGGCTGTCTCATGACAGTAAGTTACTTACTTTTATAATTCTCAAGATAAAACCTAATTTCCCGAATCCCATACAGATGTTAATAATACATAATCATATTAGTTGGCTTCTGCAAGACAATTCCAGGGGCAAAGGAAGGGAAATGCTATCACGTTCCTTTTGTTTTCCTTGTAGATACCACTGAAGTACCTGTTTTCCACCACTTCCCTCATTCGACCTCACCTTGTGGTCAGCTGGTGAGCAGCATGCCTTCTACCCACAACACCTCAAAACTTTTCCTGGTCCTCCTGTCATTGCTGCTGGTGCTGCCAGTGGCTGAAGCCATGGATGCAGGAGATACCATCGCCTTCTTACTAGGCCTTGCTGTCAGTGTCATCGGGTTCTGCGCCTGCCTTGGCTTGTATGCAAGGAAAAGGAGTGGCCAACAATGACTTCAGATGAAGTGAATTTTCAAACACAGCTTGGGGTTGAGATCTGGGGTGTAAAACTGAGCTTCAGTTCTGGATAGCTTTCAAAAACCATGTAGCAGATATTTCTGCAAACCCCTCTTACTGTGCAATATAACTGAACCAAGACTGTAACCAGTAAAAGGGATTTGTAGGATCTGTCCTTGTGACAGATTATTTTATATTGTTAAATTACTTCCTTACAGAAGGGTAAGACCTTTTTGAATAGGGAAAGCAAACCCTAGAGTGGTTCACAGTAAATGTTTATAAATTTGGGAGGGAGACCATCAACAACTTCCACAATTTTGGTTTCAAGGGTTCATCAGGAGAAAGCATCTGTGAATCTTGTCAAGATTATTCTAGATTGCTAGGGAGCAGACTGCTTTGATGTGTGTGCATTGTGCTTAAGTTCCTTGTAATGACACTTACTTAACAGCTCACTTCTGCTGTCACAGGGAGGACACTTTAGAGAACTACAAAAACATGGAAAACTTTCTTTTCTAATGTATTTTTATTTTACAATATGCCATTCCTGTATCCTGTGTTCTCATTACCAAGTAGATAAACTTAAGAATGGGACCGCTATTTTTCTTTAATGTGTATTTCACAGAAAAGTATATGTAAGGCTATGTAAATCAGATTAACAATATGTTTTCGTCTTGTTTATTTTTTTAATCTGATTTCCTTTAGACGCTCCAGGGTTGAATCTTCTTACATTTGGTATTTGTATTTTTTTCCCCAAAATCTTACGGTCTTATTATGAGGAATTATGTGTAGTATTTCTGCATTAGGTGTTACTAGAATTGTAACAAGACAGTTATACACCTACTTCTTTTGCAATATGGATAGAATGTGTTTGTTAAAATCCTGGGTTTAGTCAACAGGTCCATTGTTCCCAAGTGTCTTCTCATGACAAACTTATGTTGCTCGCCAAACTTTTAGGCTTCTTACCTAAATGGTGTATCTGAGTTCCACAGATTAGGACCAAAACCAAAGTAAAAGATCCTGATGCAAAATGGGAGATATAAGCAGTCTTTTTTCTATAATGCCCAGCCAGATTGTACAGTATATGGTTGAAAGACTACTCATTAGAATATCCAGGACCCGTTTCTTCAAGTATCAAAGGTGAAATGGCACAGCCAAGAATGGGTACCACAAGTCTCTCTGGCTTGTTAGGGTATTCTAGCTATCTGTAACAGCAGCAGTATAATGAGCATAGGAAGGTGAGCTCTCCACAGTTCACAGCAACTCCTTCTGATTTTGTGCTATGGACACTGCCACTTTTGATAGAAATCTTGGCTTTTATCTTTCAGAGCTATGGAAAAAAGGTTAAATGTGATGCAGAACTATCCCCCCACCCCTCCCTCTCTAAGTGTTTCTGTTCAGTAGAGCACAAAGCAATGGCTAGAAGAGTCATCAGGCAAGTCTTACATAAGTAATTGGGCAGGCAGATCATGTCCACCACTCTTAAGATTTCTGTATTCTGCATGACATTTGTGGCTGGTTTCATTTCTGTCTCCTGCTACTGAGGAGACAGAATCCCTGGTTATTTCAGTCTTGCAATTTACATCCCTCTCTCATGGTTGAAAGAGGGAGGAAGGCAAAACAAAAGCTTCCAAAATTTCATGGGGTGGAAATTGCAGAACTTAGTGTAGCAAGCCACAAGAACACAGGTTTGTGCTCTCAAGTTACAGAATAATAATGATCACAGAACTACTTTGATGAGATCTAAGACTTCCCAGGTCACTGTGGTCGCTGTTCTTGAACCCTTTATGTGACTTCAAAAGTCAGAAAGGGATGTGGTGCACAGTTACTATGTACAAATTAAATTAAATTCATGGCTCCAGGAGGAGCTTCAGACAGTGTCACCTCTGAAAGCTGCCCAGCAGCAGTAGATGGTCCTGTATACTTATCCATCTAGGTGGATGGAAGCACACATTAAGTGTGATATTCCATGCTTCAGTTTAGCTAATGCATTACCCTTTTAAGACAAACAACCAAATAAAACCTCAGTTGACGTTTCATTTCCCAAAATTCAAGTAGTTTGTCAGTTTCTCAATACAATATTAAATATTGCTCTTTGAATACAAGCTGCTTTTCACACACTGTTTTTATCTTTGACTTTGGAAAAGATCCCTGGCAATAGTTTCACAGAATTGTGCAACAGTTTCACTGCAGGAGAACACAAATTTAGCAGAGTAATTAGCATCAGGTGATAGGGATATCAGAACTGTGTTTTTTGCCTGAAGCTCAGGTACTTTGTTAAAAGGTGTTTGCACAAGCTTAATGGCATTGTTTCCTGGTTCTGACAGAAGCTTTATTGTTACAAGACTTGCATTTTTTTATTTTTTGAGTGTAAAATCATATACCTGTTTTTCTTCTGTCTTAATAAACTTCCACATATGACTTGTCATCAGTTTGATGAAGTAGTTCTTATGAAAAAGGAAATAGGGATGACAGAAATGACAGACTGCTGAAAGTCTTTATTATAGTTCCTTATATGATTAAATACTAAATATTAAATTCCTTAATATAATTAAATATTTTCTTATAACTTTTTCTTATGTTCAGTGACTTCACAAACTAATGTGGCATAAGGTACATTTCAGACAATTTTGTACAGCGAGTGCACTCTTGGTCCTATTACTTATTATATAAGTAAAAGTTCTTTCAACATCAGTTACTTCAGAGCACCACAAGGCAACCGGTCCTCTTTGAAACTGGTAGCTTGCAGTTGCAAATCAGTCCATTTCCCTGGTACAGGGAAAACTTGAAGCATTTCTTTTTTCTTTTGACTATGAATTTTCAAAGTTTGTATTAAGTAGTTGCCTTTATACCAGAAAAGTAACTTATGGCAGGTTTCTAGCTGGAGACACAAAGATATAAAGGACCATATCCTTTTTTTTTTTTTTTTCCCCGAAGAAAAAATATGTTCTAGTGGTTTATAGTGATTTGAATGATATATTTGTTTTATCTTCAAAAGAGCTTGTTTCCTCCAAGCATTTTATAAAAATTAAGGTTCTAGCTCTTTTGGTACTTTTGGAACCCTTGTATGCCTACAGGTATTAATGTTTGCATCCTATCTTATTGTTTCATGAGGGGGATGAGTGGAAGGAGGGGCAGTAATCTGCTGTCACAGGGAGCAGCTGATGGCTTCAGGATGCTCACTGAGATTTCTGGAGCATGGTGTGCTCCTGCTTCTCAAACACCATGTCCCTGCCATGGGAGCTGTCCCTGGACTGGTCCAGAGACTCCATTTACTCACTAGACATGACTGAAGCCCTGGTCCCTCTTTACACAAAGCTGTTTACTTAAGCTTTGTGGGAAGGGAGTGGGGAGTTGAGTTCACCATTTATAGTAAGATAAAACGTGACTAAATGGATGACTCGTAATAGGTCTGTTACCATGGTAAATGCTTTCATTATTATACTACAAAAGTAACCTTTCTGTTCATTTTTACATCTGATGAAAGGTTTGGCAGATCTAAACTGCTGTAATAATGAGAGATTGCTAGGAGTTGTGGAAAGGACAGCTTGGATCTGATTGTCATCCTGGTTTACACCTGAACAAATTTTTACAAAATCATCTGAAGTCAACAGAAAGTGCATGTTGTTCATCAGATGAGAAAAGTAAGGACAACTAATTCAGAACCAAATGCAGCAAAACATACTGGTCAAGACTTGATGCACAGGATCCAAACCATTTAATTTCTTCTGGGGTCAATCTTCAGACTTTTTAAGGGACAAATTTCAAATACATTAGACACTGACCACATTGCTAAGTGAGAAATTTTTAAAGAATGTAACCAGTTTTGAAATTATGAAGATTTTCAGTTCACATGAACATGCAGTCGCACCTCAAAACTCCATTTCCAATATTCAGAGAGCAAGCTTTCCAGAAAGTAATCTGGAATTTACATACCAAGGTGTGGTATGGTAAATACTGTAAAAGCCCATCTATTCTGAACTAAAAATAAAAAGGCAATACAATTATATAGATATTAACAACTTCTCCAGATGTTTTGCTGGTCTCCTCAGCTTAGTTCATTCATAATTAAATTTGAAAACACATGGGATGCTGTGTCACACAGGGGTGCAGACAGACAAGGCAGTCAGCATAGACTTTTGTTTCTGGATCATACATCTGATCAGATCAAAACAAAGCAGATTTTCATGAGAAAAATGAAACAGCCTTTCCAAGTGCCAAGCAGAGAGAGACCCAGAGGAGCTCTCAGTGTAAGTGAAAACCTGAAGGTGGAGTGGCCTGCAGCAAACCTAGGAGCTGCAACCATCAGGCAACACAGAATTGTGTGCCCAGCTATGCTACTGCAGCAAACAAGAGCTTGCTGATGGACTGGGCTAAAAGTCTGGGCTCTGCTTGAGCCTTCCTGTGTTGGCTGCATTCCTTCTGACCAGTCTCTGTCTTGGAAATCTGAACTGAACCAACATAGTGGTTGGAAATCTGAACACCAGCTGCTGTTCATTCGAGGCACTAAAATGCTTGCTCACATCTTCATACTGCTACTTTCTCCTCTGTGAGTATGAGAGCATGAAAATTATCTTTTCTTCCAGAATGGAGTCAAAACGCTGCAGAGCAACATAGTTTCAGAAAACTTATTAGAGAAGGCCTTGTCTTCTCTTTGTGCAGCTCTTTGCACACATTGCAATGATAGAAATAATAAGTAATACAACAGCATGTCCCCTCCCTACCCTCTCACAGAAAACCAGCAGCTCTAAAACTTGACTAATTTTAATCCTGGCACAAACGAAGTGAAGCATTCAATGTCACTTTTATCAAGGTATGTTCCCTTTCCATCTCATAAATTGCCAGTGAAACCAGAATGTCTTGAACTAATTCTAGAACTGTTCAAGGACATTCTCTGCCAACCTTTTTCAGTTGACTCAATCAGCTATAGGAACTGCATGGTCAATACCTGCACTTATTTCTCAGAGTTCAACCTAAAATGATTGTTCATAAACCACATTTAAACTTTATTTGAATGTATTCAAATGATCTGGATGGTTAGCAGAAAACATGTTGACCAATTTTTCCTTGACTGCAAGTATTTATTTCAAGTGTCTGCATGAATAACAAGGAACAATCACACCTTTTTAGAGTTTGATCTTTTCAGAAAGGGTATTTGGGGTCAACTTCCAAAAGCCTATCTGAGACTTGGAGAAAGCATATCATCTAGAGTCTAGAGACTATAGTCTAAATATAACTACTAAAAAAATAAGTCCTTTTTCATAAAATGTGATATTGCAATGGCCTTACCTAAGTCACTTTTCATCTCTTCATAAAAATTAAAGATGTTGATCATATATTTGGAGCAGTTTCCAATAAGAAACAAATACTCAGCAATAAATGTCACAGTTATGTTTTTCATTCTATTGTATTTGCGGAAAGAAAACATTAATCTTAGAAACTATTAGACATTAAAAATAAGCAAAAAGTGCTTTTCCAAGAACAAGTCACTTTTATCTAATAATAATTATAGCCCTGGTGATCCCTGTGAAAGTCAGCTCAAAAAATGTTATTGTGCTAAAACTCAATCAAGGTCTCCTAAAGGGATGAACAATTTTGTCCCTCAGACCCCATATGACTCCACCATGACTATGTCCCATGCCATGGTTAGGGCAGCAGATTGTCCTGATGCAAGGGATGGATAACCTCAAATCCTGCCTGGGAAGTGACAAATGAATGCCCAGGCCATGGCCACACTCTCAATCCATGGAGTCATCTCCTGCTGTGACAGAAACCAGACAGAACATGTATTTGTTGAGATGTTCAGGTATCTCTGTGTGGCTTATACATCTTTAACCTTCTTCCATGCCAGGTTTCACATTTCAAAATTTAGTATTTTACGTTCATTCTATTTTAAAATATATATTTTTAAATATGGAATGTGCATGGGCAGGGGTGCATTCTTGCATTTGAGAGAAGTAGGAAAGCAGAGGTCACTCTGTCAACTGAAAGGATATTTCTAAATTGTCCATCCACAAAAAGAGAAAAAAGAAATCATCTTTGGGAAGAGACCGAGCCAGGAAACATACGAGGTGACCTCCAGAGGTCCTTTCCAAGCTAATTTACTGTATGATTCTATGAAATCCTAGTTGTAAATGGGATGCATAAACATCATCTCAATTCAATCATATCTTTATGGCAAACAAGGATATATTTGTGGTGAACAAATCTAATCACAGTGTGAGCCCACAGGGAACCTGATCACAAAAGCTGTGAGGCTGTTCAGTCATCATGTAAGACCACAGGGAAACCAGATGTACCAGAATTCTCCAGCTGTGTATAGTGAAACTCAATCCCTGTGGCATTAAAATGCTATGGAAAAAAGGGAGCAAATACAGCATATGTACAGTAATCCTCTATTCAGAGTGGGATTTTTAGGGATGAGTTTATGGGACCAGTAATACGTTCCAAATGGAATTCAAGTGCTGCAGTGCAAAGCCTCAAATGTGAATTGGCTCAACTCCTGCCCAAGTCAAAGTTTTGAAAATATTATAATTTGGCAGTGTTGCACATGGAGTTCCTATTGTCATCAACAGCAGTTTAGAACAAGGTCAAAGACAAAATACTGGTTTGGATGCAGTAGCTACCTTGACAGCATGGAAGGGTCCCTGTCATTTGCCCAGTAGTGTACCTTGCACTAAATGGTGCTCGTGGGGAAACTGCAGCCATATAAGGCTCCATCCCCATCTCTTTCCTTAGGAAAATAGTAGATGAATTAGCCAAATTTTCATCTGGTAAAAAAACAGACTGAAGTTGCTGAAATCAGTGCAGTCATCCTGATTTAAATTCATTTTGAACAGAAATCACAAGAGGCTTCTTTCTGACCTTGCACCAGCCCTTACACTTCTGTATAATGCAGTAGAATTATTCTTGATTTCCATTTATGTGAAAATCTAAATTGGTTCTCAAAATAGATGCTGTCTTTTTTTTTCTCTCTCTCAGCCTGCTACCAGTAAATTATTTGACCTACATCTTAATAAATATTAGAAAAAAATATTCTCCCCAATCTCATTCCACAAATGCACTTCAGAACTTGTATGTTCAACTTCGACTCCATAGTTTCCCCCTCACCTCAAGATTTATCAGCCAAGTAAAGGAAAATCCATAGGACTGCCCACTCTCAAGGACACCTTACTAGTACCAAGTGCCTATTCACACACTGTTAGTGTAGTGCATTATACATGTCTGATGTCCATCAGCTTACACTTCTACTTTGTTGTTCTTATTTCAGTAATAAATCTGGTTTGTGTCTATATCCAACTATTGTTCATGAACTCCCCTCACCTAGAGTTCATGAGTTTATTTATATTAAATGAGAAGCACTTCTTAAATTTTATTTTCTTATCCAGAAGTAACGATGAAATCCCAGCTAAAAGAGTTATGTGCTCTCAGTTTTAGAAGGGACAGAAAGGAAATGAAGTAGCTATAGATAGTAATGTAAAGCATTCAAACTCTGAGCTTTCATGAGTTTTTGCCAGAGGCCTCTCTGTTTAACTCCCAATAGACTTAACAGGAATTAAGAATTAAAATCTTCCAAAGCAATACTGACCTTCCAATAGCAAATGTAGAGCATGTGATCACTTTATGCACACTACCAACTAATTTGAAATCGATTGTACATAATAGTTGTCAGACTGCTGCCTTGATGTATCATATTAACACAAAATACAGGCCTTGGGAAGTAAATGTCACAGAAACAGGGTGAAGAGGCACATACTGACATACCTAAGTGCACTCTCTTTCATGCAGTAGCAGCCAAGCCATTTGCTCAGTAAGAATTCCATGTCCTCTTAAAGGAATAGGGTTTTGGGCTTTCATTGTCTGGCGTTTTTAACCCACATTTTTTTGTTGTTGTCCTATGTTTGCAAAAGCTGCACTCCAGCTTCTCAAGAAACAAATGCTAAGGAAGTAAGCTTCATGAGGGAAAGATTGGTGTTCTTCATTTTTGAACCAGTTGATCCCTGCCATCTCCTTAGAGTAACTATTTCTTCTTTTATTACAAAGACTGAGCAGCTTGTATGAAACTGGAGTATTCATAGAGTTTTATAAGTACCTATATTTCTCTGCACTTATCATGGAAATAGTAAAAGCCCATAAACTACATTGGTTAAAAAAATTCCGTGTAGCATGCTCTCACTGAACACAACAGAAAAAATCTTTCACCATCCCCTGGTAGATACACTTCAGAAATCCTTTCTTAAAACTGCTATATAATGCAGTTTTATTCACATTACAGCATACCTAAGCTTTAAACCATAACACTGAGTTAAAGTCTGCTAGACTTGTGTGTCTCTCGTCATTTTAGCCCAATGTTAAAATCTCAATATATCCTTAGTATTAATAATTCCCATCTTTTGACTTTCTTATATTTTTAAATTTCGGGAAAAAAACTCATTCAGGTTTTTTACATTTAAAAGATGAATTTAGCATTATTTTCAGTTTTGAAAGGTATCTTGCTGTATCTTTTTGTTAAAGGGTTTAAGGGTTGAAAAGATACCTCACCTTATTTTGGCTTAAATAGGTTCATAATTGTATTCCAAGACTGCCAAATGAAGCAGAACTCTAAGAGTTTCACAATTAAGACTATAACTTTAACCCTCTCCACCTTCCCACTGTATTTGAAGGAAACCAAAGCTCCATTATCTAATTAGTTTTACCTAAATTGGTCAAAAGTGCACTTAAGTCAAGCCTTGCAATTCCACTAATTCTGTGTTCTCAAGTGCCTCTGTCTGCCTGTGACAGAAGAAAATATTTTTTACATTCCTACCACAATTTTCTGAATTCCTCTATCTTAGTCCAAAATGGCCATTAAGTTATCCTCCCTTTTTTAACTTCTGCTTTTCTTTCAGCTTTACCAAGTTTTCCCAAGACGTGATCCATGTTTTGGTAACTAACCCACTTGGGCAGATAAATCATCCTTAGCAATTGCCACATCTTTTAGTCTGAAGGTCTTCCATTTGATTTGAGGTTGCCCCATTTCATTATGTTCCATGGTTGGCCTTGTGGCAATGTCCTTTGAAAATTCAATACACTAAAAAGGTTAGGCAAAAAAGAAAGAAAAAAAAAAGTGCTTGCTTTCCATTCAGGTTAAAAATGATACATCTTGAGGACCACGATATAAAAGAGAATTCCTAAGTTTTACATAAATTCCTCAAATTGCCACAGTTTTGTTATACATGAATATTTATGAGGAGATATTATACATAATAGAGAGATACTGTATATCAGCTAAATGTTCTGTTAGCTCTTGAAGAATTGCATTAATACCAAATTTACAATGCAGGAGAGAATTACACAACAGGTAGGTTTTACTTTGCTGCTGGTGGTCCTGTACTGTGAGGAACTGGTGTGTTCACTCATCAAAAGAGCAATTTTATGTCCAGATACATATGCCAGATTAGAAAAAACAGATTACTAGTATTTAGATCTCTTATTTCCACATTTTATTTTAATAATGGAAACTGAATAAATTCACTGAGGTATAATAAAATTATGTAGTGAGATACTTCAAGATCTTATGAGGTAATTTAAATATCTAAAATGTGATGAACATAATTTAGGACATAAACCTTCCAAAAAGGGATGCAAAAATCCTTCCTGCAGCAAACACAACACTTCTCAGTGCTCAATTTTCAGATGATGTTTACACTTTGAACCTGAGATTTCAAGCTTTCCATTCATGTGCAGAACTGCAGATGAGTGTGCAGTGAAGAATCTCTGTGATCTAGGTGTGAGACAGAGCATAACCTAAACATCTCACTCCAGCAGTATCCCTAGAAGAGTCTCACTGTGTTCAGCTAGCAGTGTTGATCCCAGTGGATGCACTATGCCTTCCTTTTCCATCACCACCTACTTACAGCACATGAAACAGAAGATGTGACATTCAAGCCCAGTGTCCCACCACCAAAAATAAGTTTTCTGGAGTACCAGGAGGTACAATCCTGGTAAAACATCCTCTCCTGTTTATCCTGGATCTTCTTATGTGTAAAAAATGTACGAGTAACAGCACAGGGAGTAGAAGGAGAGGGGAGGGGAGGGGAGTGAGGATGTGGACAAGAAAGACTGATAGTCTGCTACTTAGAATACCTGCTTTTTATGTCAAGATTCAGGTCTGGGTCCCAGGTCCACAGCCTGACATTATGCAGTCCATCAGGAAACAAAGTAAAAGCAGCACTGAACAATCTAATTAGCAGGGACTAAATCCCATGTGCTTCTCCTGCCAACTCAGTGTCTTATCTAATACATTGCAACATCATGGTCCTGCTTAGTTTTTTACTTTTTTCTTTCAACACCATACTCCAGCAGGGACTAAACATACTAATCCAATTAAGCAAAAGATATTGCCATGTGTTTATATTAAGCTTAAGTAGTTTTCGAAGTCAGTAAAACATTTATTCTTTCATAACTCCATAAAATAGGCAATGCAGTGGTAAGTTTGCATTTGCAGTTGCATTACAGAGCTGCATTCATGCAGTTCCTCCTGTTGTGCCATCACGGAGCTGTTCTGGCAGTGTCTGCAGAATTCAAACCATTGTGTTTCTTAAGAGGTGACCTACCTTTAGCCAGACATAGGCTGCTCTCTGCATCCTCACAAGCATAAAACTTAAAATTGCTTCTCCTTGTTCTACATATAAATGGGAACATTTCATTCTTAATATCCAGCAACCTGACAAAATGGGACCATGGCATTAGGTTCTAGATATCAAATTAGTTGCAGTGAACAAGTAACAACTGAGCTGACATGGTAATATTCATGAGTTTTTCCACTTTCTAGATCACCAGACCTGAAGCTCATTTGTAGAACATATATTCATGCTAGCTGGTTGCAAGCCAGTGTTCACTCTCCATCTCAGATATTACAGACTTGATTCCTCACTGTCTCAATTCTATGCAATAAAAGCAATCCAGGAGTGCACTTTTTTAACCAATTTTTTTTATTTTTCTTTTTTTCAGAGCCTTAAGTCAATCCAGAATCATTATACTGCATTATATTAAATTAAAATTTCAACAATAAATGAGTAGCAAATCCAGTGTCTAGATCTAAACCAGTCATAGCAGCAAAAATAAATATTTCTAATATCGGCACTGTTATTTTTTTGCCCCTGTGCACAGCCTAAAAGTTCTCTAAAAGCTGCCAGTGACAGTTATCCTATTTTATCCTATTATTTTTAATCCCCCTCTCAGTATATTGCTAGAAATAGAAAATGCTATTGCCATATAGTCTCTATAATCCTACAACATACTTTCCATTCACGGTTCACCTCCAACCTTACCTTCAAGATGGCAACAAATGGAAGTATTTGTATATCTCATCTCTAAAAAAGTGATTGATTTGACATATATCCCTACACACAAATAACAGTCATGTAAATAGTTCTGAAACCACTGGAACAAACAGAGCAGCAACTGCAACAGAAGCAAGAAGGAGCTCAGCTCTGAGCTTGTTGATCCATTTGACACTGAACTGATGAACAGTATGTGTGCAGCCTGTCACAGAACCAGCGTGGGCTTTGGGTCTAACACAGGGTGATGCTTGCTATGTGCCATTCTGCCCCTGGATTCAGAACCCACAGTGTCCTGTTCAGATGCACAGCTGAGCACAGCCAAGCCTGGACACAAATAATTCAGACTGGGAAGGGATTAAGACACTAGGCCATGGCCAGTTTTCGCCTGGGATGAATAACTGTATGCTGAAGAAATAAGTAAATTCTGGGACAAGGAGCTAACACCCACATTCACAAAATTTATATGAACCTCACCTGCCTCTGAGAGCTCTCTGCTCAGGTATCTAACTTCACAAAAATGACATTTAAAAGACAGTGAAAGGGGGGGAAAATGCATAAATTCACTTAGCCATTATATAGCGTTATGACAGAAAGTATACGAAAAATAATGAACTGTAATCCTTTCATTAGGCCCTGACCATGTCTTAATAATCTCCAGTGAGCCAACAGCACAAAAAGAGATGGGACCTGCCAGTCTGCCAGTATTCAACACATATGGAAAAGTTTGGGATAGAGTAGGTTTACATAACAACTATAGTTATGGGCATCTCAGGCACCATCTAAATTTAGTAGGAGGTGCACCAAAATGTTGGACGCTGCTCAGCTGTAAGATGTCATCTTTCCCCTGTCTCTCAGGCATTTTCAGGTTCCTCTCTCAAGATGAGCATTCTGTTCTGCAGTGTCACTAAGCCCATTCATTTTACTCCACAGTGTTCCACTGGCATCTGTAATGGTGATGGGAAAAAAGCGTTCCTGAATGCTGTGATTGGCACTGTTAATGACCATGACACTGCAGAGCTGCTGTGTGCTTCAGCAGTGCTTAGCTGATTTCAGGTCCTGAATTTTCCTTTACTAAGATAGACCAAGAGCATTACACAGACTCCAAAGAAGCATTTTACTGAAAGCACAGGTGTTAAATTAGCACAGAAAAAATGACCAACAAATGTAGCATCTGAGAGGGGATGAGGGGCACAAAAACACAAACCAAACACTTCCTTTGGCTAAAAAAGGCAACTCCACAAGCTTTTGTCCATCTTTCTAAAGATAATAAACACTTCTAACATCACAGTAACATATTCCTATATTCCCCCTACTGGAGTGAATTAGCTCTAATTTCTATGTTAGTGGTCCTGAGGTGCTGACTTGGATTGGCAGGAAATCTTTCCTCGTGTAGGGATGCTCCACTTTTACCTGAACATTGTTGGTAGGGTGTCAGAAGGCAAGATATGAGAACAACAGTCAGCAAAGAGGCTGAGACTACTGAGCATGCATCACAGGCAGGAAGTCATTAGCATCGTCCTGGGTCACTGCTCTCAGTTCAGTTTCTAAATTCTGAAAGGCTCTCTACCTGTTTCTCACCAGATTGCCTCAATCTTAGTGGTTATACAAGCCACATGCAAAAATCATGCCTTCCACCTGAGGTGATTAAGTCACAAATTCCTAACTGTGCTCAGCATTGCTCCCTTGAACTATTTTGGTTGCTGAATTGTACCACTATGATTTATTCCCATTACCGTATGTCATGCACAGAAAACAAAAATCAGTGAAGGGAAAGTATTTACAGTAGCTGAAAGACATATTGTAATGTAGCTTATACTAAAATATGTGTAATTATTTGGATTAATTAAACTGCAGATGAAAATACATTAAATAAATGAATCACTGCTTCTGAAAGGCTATTCCTAGTGTCTGTGCACATGTTTTAACAAATCACATCTACAAGATTTGTTATTTTCGTTTTCTGAAATGGAGAGAGAAGGAAGTCTTTTTCCTCCTGTTCTACTTTCATTTACCAAAACACCAATAGATTTTCTGGCATAAGAAGGAAGAGATTTGAAATAGCGAGAACTTCAGTAAGTTTGGTCCATATTCCCTTGATTTTCTGACAAGAGCTTCTTCCTTCCTCCTTGCAGGAAATAACAAGTGTACTCCCAAGGTCAGCAGCTCGGGAGCTCACTGTTACTGAGGCATTTCCACACTGCTGTCCACATTAACAAAAAGCTGTTGATGGAATGAGAATTTCCATATTTCCCACTGGCAAGACTGCAAGTTCAGAACTACGCACATTAAAAGATTTGATATGCAGACATGGTTACCCTGTGTTATTTAAAACCAAAACCAAAACAAAGCAAGTAAACAAACAAACAAAAAAACCCCACAACCAAAAGTCAAAAACCCAAAATCTCAAGCTGAACAACTAACTTAAAGATGAAATTTTGAATATTATTTGATTTGTATACACAATTTACAGTAATACAAAATGGCAATATTAGAGAAATATCCAAAAATAGTATGTCAACAAATGTATCTACTTGCAACTACTTCTGTAGACATAAAGTTTCTTTCCTCTTTATTTCCTTCTGTGGAGCTCAGTCATCAATCTGCATCACTGTGGATGTGACTGACTCTATGTTTTTTAATTTCTATCCTATCATTCCACCTTGGCTGTGAAAACAGGCAATTTGGAATTCTTCAGTATAGGACAACGTACACATGGCACACAAACAACAAAGACCACATATTAACCTTTCATTGCCTCTCTAACTTTTTTCTCTCTTTAAATCACATATATTAAAAGGCCATTTGTGAAGTCCAGCAATTAAAAAATGTAGCTTATCTTATTGCAGGCACAGTAATTAGAAGTGCAATTTAACATTGGTAATTATTCATGGCCCCATTTAAGTTCATTTGCATTTCTAACTACCTGACATGCAAGTGAAGTCAAGTAATTACATGTCCACACTACTCAAATTGCACAAGAAATAACTGAATTTAACACTGCAACACTGATTTAACAGTGTAACTATGAAACCTAGATGCAAAAGACGTGTCCAGTCTTTCAAATGTAGTCTTAAGAAAGGTGTTTATAAGCCTGAGGATACAGGTAAGTTACCTAACTGGATTTTCAGAAACACATTGATGCCTCACTCTCCTTAGTACCACAGAGTAGAGGTTTTCCTCTGCAGGACTAAGTCTTTTTCATGTTCTCAGCAGGTAAGCTTTTGTGTATTTGTCCTTAAGCCTTCATTTATCCCTGCGTAAACATGCAACACAGATCAGCTTTTAAGAACAAAAGTTAAGTTCTAAAGGGCACTTATGAAACATTTTTTTTAATGCCAAATTAAATATTTCTGATAAATACTTATAAAATATCTAAGGATATGGCTAAAGATTAATTTTCAAAAGATGCAATTATTATCCATAGAAATTGTAATAGCCACATTAATGCAATTTTGTTATTGGTGAGAACATGCATCACTGAGACAGAGACCACTGGAGAGATTTTTATTGTGGGTGAAATTTATGTCTGCACTGAGAGCCTATCCAGGAGCCAGACACAACCAACAAATGTCTCTCCTCTGTGAACACTTTTCAAAGCACAGGAAACAAATGGACTGCACGTGAAACTCTCCATTGTGCAGGGGTCTTGCACAGGTCTCTGAATTACGTCTTACTTAAACACCATTTTAAAGTTTCACAAATCTACTTGCACAGGCAAGACATCTCCCTTGGAAGAATTCCTTGAGCCCTTTGAAAAGGATGTACTTTGATAGCATCTATCACAGTCTCTTAAGCAATACATAAATCTTGTGCTGGCCTCTGCACAGAGATGGGTACACCCTGCAGAGTATCTCTCCTGTTTTACAGAAGTGTCACAAAATCCTACAGTGCTACAGAGTTTGTAGTATGCAGACTCAGTAGACATTGCATAAATACAAATTTCAAGACAGCCAGTCCACATCTAATTACCGAAATGATGAAGTGAATAGGGACATGAAGATTTTACATTTTAACAATTAACAATTTCTGGCCCTACACTGAAATCTTCATTCTGCTGAAATTGTTGAGACTGGTAACTGACCTTGGTGAGGAACGCATCTCTCCCAGTCTTTTCAACTGATAGTTACTTGTCATTACTAGCCTGCCTTCTACCTCTGGATCTATTACTGAGATTTCTCAGTCAGACTTTTTCCAAAAACCTCTATTATGAGGAAAAAACTCAAAACAAGGAGAAATACCCACCCAGCATACTCACCTGGCTCACAGCTCAGTTACAGGGTTCCAAGTCACATAGCTTCAAAAGAAATTTGGTGCCAAGTACCCAAAATGCTACTTGCACACAAAGTGCCCAAATTCCTGGCATGCACCTAAGCATCACCACCACCCAGATTATGCCCAAGACCAAGAATATCAAAGTAGGACTCTCCATTAAGGTGATCCTAACGTGGGAATGGACTTAGTGGGCCCAATTCACTGGACACAGTCCTCTGGTCATTCTTAAACAGCACTTAAATTAAAAAAACACACAGCTGGCATGCAGGATCCTCAGTCACCACCACCAAAGCTGCCATAATTCACCAGTTACTTTCCAGGCCATGATTAATAAATAACTCCAACAGGAGAAAATAAAAAGAGCTCTTTATCGTAACTGTCAATAACTTTGCAGTAGGGCTGCCCATACCTGGGGATGGTTCATGTCTTTGATATAAATCAGGAAATCGGGAAAACGGCTTTGGCTCTCTCATTTTCTAGGGAAAGCTCTCCTCATCCTGCTGCTAGCCCTAACGGGGTACATGATCTTGTGCTTACACTTCCCTAACATTCTGTCCACTTGCCCTTCCTTCCTGGGGAAAAGTAAACATTAAGTAAACAAAAGGCAGGGAAAGATATTTACCTTCCTTCTTTCCTCTGACATGCTTATATAAAAATCAGGCCCTCTAGGGTTTTTAAAATTCCTTCCTGTTGCCCTTAATGTTGCCCTCCTTACATTGTAGAGAGGGAAATTTATTCAGGGTTATGGATTCCTTCTTGTGGCAAAGCCCCAAGAAATTCTGCTTGGCTAACCCTACACTGCTTGCCCTGGAACAAAGCCTGCCTCAAAAGTTTTTTCTCAACTTTCCATACCTCTAGCCCAGCTGTTCTGCAGAACTAGTGAGCACAAATCTCTCTTCACCTGTCCTTTTGTCACTGTTCTTTTCCTCTTCCAATTGCACATTAATTTTCTGGTTCATGCTTCCTGGAGTCATCTTCAGATGACATCTGCATTCAGTTCCCAGATTCCCAATCCCATGACTCCTGGACTTGATTTCCCTGTGTGAGGGAATGGGATTTACTTCCAGCAAAACAATATAACACAGTCTTACTTCACATGCCACCAGAAGTCTCTCCCTTTGTGATGGTCTTTTCTTGCCTAAATACACCCTTATAATAAAGAGAATAGACTGCAATCTATCTGATGCATTTTAAACTTGTGATTCAGAATTAGGTAATCTTTTCCCTAGATCATCTTTTCCTCACCATTGACTATGATGGGAAACTAGCTTTATTTTTTTGTTCCAGTATGGATGTCTATGTTTCATCAAACAAAATTAGAGCACTGGTTCTCACATTACACATATGATGACAAATGGATTTATGATGAACCAAGGGTTGAACACAGAATTAATTCTGAATCCCACAGGTTACTTCCAGACAATCTGTGACAGTGTGACAGGTATTAAAAAAGAACAAAACAAAACCAAAACCAAACAAAAGCAAAAAAAACAAAAAAAAAACCCCAAGTTCTTAAATGTTGCACAGCAATATACTTCTGTAATATATGTATGTATTAAATATATATAAATATATATATTAAAATTGTGTGGTACCTTAACTTTGCACAAGTTTTCTGCTCACGAATTACTTTTCTGAAGTTAGTCATACTGTGCATTTTTTATTTTAATTCATTGCATTTTCTGGTGGCTGCAGACATTTGGGCTTGATCAGGCTGTTACTGAGGGTAATTTTGGCGACCAATTTGGTTAAGCCATCAACTCAAATGACTTTTTGAAGTGCCAAAAAAAGAACCAAAACTTAGACAACAGCCTTAAAAATGCCCGTAGGGTACTAATGGTCTCAGGGATGTGACACACGTTATGAATCATCCCCATAAATCTGTCCCCCAGAAGGATTTATTCTGACTTGAGCGAAAGCACACGGTGAAGAAGTTCCTCAGAAACCAAATCTCTCCGCCCAAAATAAGCTGTTCCTCGACTGCCTTGTAGTCAGAACTAATTACTTTTGAGGCCAGGCTGTCTTTATGCTCCCGCTCCTCCCGGATAAACTTCCATACAGGTTGAAGAGGTGTGAGGGCGGAGGAAAGCGCTCTTTGCAGCGGTACCCGAACCCTGCACGCTTGCCCCCGGGGTCACCGCTCTGGCACCCAGCACGGGTCGGGGCCAGGGGCGGGGAAGCGGGCGACAGGCCCCTGCGGTGGCCCAGGCCACAGGCCGCCTCACGGCGCCGCCGCCGCGGCCCGCCGGCCCGTATGACATCATCGGGACGGCTCGGTACCGGTCCCCAGCGGTTAACGGCTCGGGCGGTCCTCCGCGGAGGCTGCTGCTGCTACTGCTGCTGTCGCCGCTCTCGCCCTGCGCGCTGAGGGGGAACGCCGGCCCTGCTGCGGACGGAACGGGCTTACAATTAAAATCCATCACTGTCGCCATGCAGCGCGCTGACAGTTCTGCGCCGGCTTTGGGCTGAATGTTGAGGAGCCGCTTCACGGGCTGCGAGCGGGAGGCAGCGGAGGGAGCCCGGGGGAAGGTGCAGTGTCCTGACGGCCCCGCGGCAAATACGCCGTCCCTGGACCACGGTACTTTTTGAGGAGCCCTTTCTGGCTCGAGGGTTGGGAAGAAGGAATTCACCAGGTGGGAATCGGGAGGAAAGAAAACGAGCCTGCAGCGGGAGGACCCCAGCAGCGGCAGCTGAAGAAACCACCCGGTCCCTACTCCTGACAGGCTGCGACGTGCACCACGGCGGCCGCTTCCAAGTCCCCATTTTAAGCGAAAGGGGCGGGAGGGGGAGTTCAAAGGCACAAACGAGGAGCGCAGAACCTGATTCCTCCCCCTCCCTTTCCTCAACCTAGCTTGCCCAGGCTCGCCAATAAATCCAGCCGGGCTGTGCATCGCGATGGGAACGTGCTGCCGCGGAGGCTGCCGTCCCCTCACCGAGGAGGCTGCCGCCGCTGAGGCTGCCTGCCCACCGCTGAGGAGCGCGCTGCCGCCGCGGAGGTTGCTTTGCCCTCACTGAGGCAGCAAGAAGGAGCCGCCGCCGGGGCCGCCTTGCCCTCGCTGAGGCGGCCGCCGCCGCTGCGTTATTGGGAGAGATTGTGCCGCTGCGACAGGGGAAGACGGGGCTCGGCGCGCAGGGAGGAGACGCAGCGAGCATGCGCCGGTCGAGCCACTGACTGGATTCTCAGTCAAGGTACCAAGGCAAAAAAAAAAAAAAAAAAAAAAAAAAAGGCAAGAAGAAAAAAAAAACAACAAAGCCTTGAGAGAAAGAAGAATGAAAAACGGCAGAGGAAAATAAAAAAGGTTCTCAAAGAGACCGTCAGGATAAAGCAGCCCTCGGTGGGCGGGAAGGAGCAGCTCTGGCATGTGGGGATCTCCGGCACCAACAGGTAGGAGGAGAGGGGCTGGGGGAGGATGTGGGTGCCGAGGGCTGCCGCAGCTGCAGGTGCGTGTGAGGAGGGCAGCCCCCCTCAGGGAGTGGGTCTGGGGGGGGAGGGGGCCTAATTCTCCAGAAGCAGCGTGATGGAAGTGTTCAGAGACAATGCCTCATCCGCTCTCCCCAGCTCCCCGCCGCGGGAGGCTCTCGCATGGCTCCGGCAGATGCGGCTGCCAGGCAGCGGCACCCGGGGCTCCCTTGCAGCGCGGCGCAGTCCATCGCTGCATGGCCGGGCGTGGGGGGAGCGGGTGTCAGTGTGAGGGTGTCAGTGTGAGTGTGTGTGTGTGTCAGTGTGAGTGTTAGTGTGTGTGTGTCAGTGTGTATCAGTGTGTGTCAGTGTGAGTGTGTGAGGGGAGGTAGGGCCGGCCGCGAGACGGGGACAGCTCCACAGAGGAGGGGAAGCGGCGGGGCTGGCGGGAGGGGGGAGGGGGAGCCTGATTTCATGGTTTTAAAACGATGCCATGATCTGATCAGCCTCTGTTTACACAGCAGCAATCAGGCTCTTTTGTGGACGGTAAGAATGGAAGGATTTTGCTGGGATTCAGTGGGAATATCCTTTGTACACCCGAGTTGGCATAGGAAACACTTGGTGTGAATAACGAAGGAGCCTGATGATGCCTGCTGTGGCTCCTGTCCCTGGCTCTGGAGGGAGGGGGAAAAAAACAACAACAAAAAAAACCCACAGCCAAAAAAAAGCCCCACAAAAAACCCATCCAAAAAAGCCACGAATCAGGAGCAGCAGACAGTTTAATTTATTTATTTTATTTTATTGCATGCAATGTGTTCTGGTGTAATTCAGCGGGAGGATTAGTGGGAATCACGGAGCCCTAATTAGCTAAATAAATAAATAAATGTATTATATGTTTTTTAAAGCATAACCATAACCACCCGTCCTGAAGCGATGGGCATTACATATGGGGTGTGTTGCCTGTTTTGCTCAGTATTTACACTGACCATTGCTTATTATGAATTATGTTGAGGCTTTAAAGATTTGCATTGAAGTGTGTGTGTGGGGGGGACAACCCTAAAACATAGTGCTGTTGACTGTCTGGCATGTCTGTTTATTTGAAATCCTAAAAGATAAAATTATGGTTTATAGGAGAAAGGGAGGTGGGTAATGAATGCTGTTTCTCTTTCAATGTGCATGAACTAACACAGTGTGATTAATGTGCTTTGGTGACTTGGGTTAAAAAACATAAATTCTGCAGGGTTTCTTTGGGTGTGATCCGTATAAACACAGCAGCTGCCTCTAAAACATTGACAAATACTGTAGCCATAAAATAAATGTAGGTAATATCAGAGTATCAGCAGTCTTTGGAGATCTTTTAAAAAAGATGTCAGTGATTAACTCTTGGGCTTGCAAATGGGGAGTCTTTTGATTCATAAAATCTTTGAGGCTTTAACTGTAAAATTATAAATGCTACTGAGTAGAAGGGGCACTGGTCAGTTCTGAAACCGTAACAAGCCAAATATGTGAAATGTCAATAATCAATCATGCTAGGCAGTATATATATTTTTATAAAAGCCTCATGATTTTCAAAAACAAACAATAGTACTCAAATTTACAACTTGATTTGGTTCTCCATAAATTAACATCTTTGTTAGCACTTTCTGACATCATTTCTTGTTAACTTAAGAACTGATAGCTCAATTTTTTTTCAGATATTTTGATGGCATGACAAATCAGAAAGAAGAGGATGTACTGTATGACTAGACACAAGATCAGTTCTGTTTGTGGATTACATTTTCAGTAAGATGTATGGATCTATTTTTTCCTTGTTCTTATATATAGATCATGAGACTTGACTGAGGCAATATACATATCATCCATCCATCTATGGCGAACTACAGCCATGCAGCTGACAACATTTTACAAAATCTCTCTCCTTTAACAGCTTTTCTGAAACTGACTTCACTGGGTTTCATAATAGGAGTCAGTGTGGTGGGTAACCTTCTGATCTCCATTTTGCTAGTCAAAGATAAGACCTTGCACAGAGCTCCTTACTACTTCCTATTGGATCTTTGCTGCTCAGATATCCTCAGATCTGCAATTTGTTTCCCATTTGTTTTCACCTCTGTAAAAAATGGCTCTACCTGGACGTATGGGACTCTTACTTGCAAAGTGATTGCCTTTTTGGGGGTTTTGTCCTGCTTTCACACTGCTTTCATGTTATTCTGCATAAGCGTCACCAGATACTTAGCTATTGCCCACCACCGTTTTTATACGAAAAGGCTGACCTTCTGGACTTGTTTGGCTGTTATCTGTATGGTGTGGACCCTCTCTGTAGCCATGGCTTTCCCCCCAGTTTTAGATGTGGGCACCTACTCTTTCATTAGGGAGGAAGACCAATGCACTTTCCAGCATCGTTCCTTCAGGGCTAATGATTCCTTGGGATTTATGCTTCTTCTTGCCCTCATCCTCCTAGCCACACAGCTTGTCTACCTCAAGCTGATATTTTTTGTTCACGATCGCAGGAAAATGAAGCCAGTCCAGTTTGTTGCAGCAGTGAGCCAGAACTGGACTTTTCATGGTCCTGGAGCAAGTGGTCAAGCAGCTGCTAATTGGCTGGCTGGATTTGGAAGGGGTCCCACGCCTCCAACCTTGTTGGGAATCAGGCAAAATGCGAACACCACAGGCAGGAGAAGGCTACTGGTTTTAGACGAGTTCAAAATGGAGAAGAGAATCAGCAGAATGTTCTACATCATGACATTCCTCTTTCTGACCTTGTGGGGTCCCTATTTGGTAGCCTGTTACTGGAGAGTTTTTGCAAGAGGGCCTGTAGTACCAGGGGGATTTCTAACGGCTGCTGTCTGGATGAGTTTTGCCCAAGCTGGAATCAATCCTTTTGTCTGCATTTTCTCCAACAGGGAGCTGAGGCGCTGTTTCAGCACAACCCTTCTTTACTGCAGAAAATCCAGGTTACCAAGGGAACCTTACTGTGTTATATGAGGGAGCATCTGTAAATCTTTAGCCTTGTGAAACACTACCATTCTCTGCTAAGCAATTGTGGCCTGTAGCCATGTCTTGAGAAGAAAATCAAGAATGGGATGTCAGCAGTTGTAAGGATTTGGGCAACATTCTGCAGTCTTTGCAATAGCTCACCTCTAATCCTATTTTAAACCTAAACATGTTCCTGCTGACCACTGCTGAAGGTTTGTAATTAAGAACAAAGGACTGAACTACTGCTCTGAATTCCTTTATGTGGTTGAAATCTAGATTATGAAAGTAGCAGGTGCTAAGTATCAGTGCTAAATGCTGTGTATATCACTACATAAAATAAGACCATCAAAAAGATTAGCATTGGACATCTTAATAAATTAAGTTGATATGAGGTTAATGTGTTGATAAAACTAATTTTAGACATCTGAAGACCTTTAAAACATTTCATACAATTATTGTTTTGCAAAGACTGAAAACTGGGGACTCAAGTACTGTAACAGATTAAAGATGTGCCATGCATTATTGGATTATCACACTTACAAATCTGTTTGCCTTGTGAGTTAAGTTTTGGGGAGCATCCCAAAGCAGTATTTTTGTTCAGATTTACACTTTTATTTTTCCCCCCTTTCTCTCTCTCTTTTTTTTTTTTTTTTTTTTTTTGTTTTTCTCCCCAAATATATTACTCTTTCTAAATCCCATTTTCCTTGACAGTGAATTACTAACATTTATCTGTATTCTGTGGTTTTTGCTGATTTGGTATAAAGTTTAATAGACTCTTATTTATATTTTTTAAAAAGCTAGATATCAGTCTGTTAGGCAACGATAATGATAATAATTCAGTCATAATTGAACAGTTATAATTATACAGAATAAACACATGTTGCCTTAAAGGGTTATCTAGTATCTTCCATTTTGTTTAGCATTGAAGCAAATAAGCAAAGAAAATTGAATGAATAACTCTGGTCAGTCATTTGAGAGTGCATGAAACATCACTTAGTCCTCTTTTTTCCTTTTTACTCCAGTGGTTCCCAAAATCAGTATGCACATCACTGGGATGATACGTTTTTTTTTCTAGGTGTGCCGCCCTTTCTAGTTTGTTCTGAGAAACACAGGCAGTTGATGTATGTTTATATTTTAAGACAGCTGTCATGGGGAGACCGCAGCCTTAGTATGATATCTTGCACAATTTGTGAAGCATTTATTCTACTGAAGGCACAGTCTTGTTTATATTTTCTGCACATTTTGGTGTATTGGTTGTTTTAAATTATTTAAGTTTTAACTTGTGAAAGCATATAATATGATTTCTTAGTATTTTAGAAATACATTAGAGTCTGTGAGTCTTTCCTTCTTTAAGATACAGATGTGTGGATTTCAATATAAAGTTGCATTTGCCAAAATTTACCTGTGTAGCTTGTTAATTTTCTTGGAATAAAATTTTACATTTTTCCAGTTATACAATTAACCTTTTTTTTTTTTTTTTTTTTTTTTTTTTTTTTTTTTGCTAGCATGAGGTACTGGGAATGTAGCCATTATGAATTATTATCCTTTGCAGTCACTGTATTCCCAAACTGTAAATGCATGAATGATGGGGACCACAGGATTGATAAATTATATTATCTACAGTAGCACTATTGTGTAGTTTATCATAATTACCCATCTATCTGTTCTAATGTGTCAGTTATATTTAAAGTTACAACACAGTATTTGACATTAACTTCACAGTTTAATTTTTCAAAATGTGTACATTTGAAGCACAACATCATGAGTTGGTCAATCATAAAGAACACAGATTTTTCTTAATTTTTGGAAAGACAAGACTAGAGGTCTTAATTCAGTGTTGGTATATCTTGTCCTTTGTTGTAGTTTTATGACCAGCAAGTTAATATATTCATACACAAGCAGCAGTCAATAATGGAAATGCTGAAATTTGATGTTATACAACATATGCAACAATTCAGAGTTGTGACTATATGTGATCAGAGAACTTGATCAAAGATACCATGAGCAATCTGTTTGACCTCACTTACATTTATACTGAGGTTGATTGGTTGAGAGGCATGGCTTTATATACTGTGTTGAAACAGAAGAATTACTAAAATAGTGAGTCCTCATCAGTACTAGAATGTTTCAGAATGCAATTTGAAATGGGACCAATGAACTTCTACTAAAAGGACTTTTTTATTACACTGAAAAAGGCATTGAAATTAAGGTAGTTAAGCAATTGTCAAAGATAGCAAGAGTGCATAAAACCTGAACCGTATGTTGAGAAAAATTCTGAAAGTTATCCCACTTAAGTTTATTAAAAGGTTGATTGGCAATAACTTCAGTCTAATTTCTATAAAATAGTAACCTTTACAAGGAACATTGATATTACATATTGTAATAAAGACGTACATATAAATAAAGTTGTAAATAGTGTTACAGTTGTAGAAGTAGTCGGTTCTGAAGATTAGCCAGAAAATTTTCAACTATGAAATTTCAAAAGCTGCAAATCTGGGGCCTGGCCTAACTCCTAATAAAGTCAGTTGGTGTTTTCCCATTAACTTCATTTGGAGCAGAAGCAGGCCCTAACATTTCTATAGTACTATGCTTCTGAAATACTAAGAAGGCTGTATTTACTATGCAGTGGGAAAAGAAAAAAAAAACAATAAAACCAATTTAAATTATTTCCCTGGAAGTTTTGCAAGCAGTAACTGATGTAAATTAAAATAATAAACAGTAAACAAGTCTGAAAGCAAATATTTTGCTAAATGTTTTTCTTTTGATATGAATATAATTCCTTTGGCTAACTGAAAAATTACACAACTGTGTTACTACATGACAGAGGAGAGGTACTTTTCTTTAAATGAGTTTTTATAACTGTTCTAGAAATGTCTTGTGACCAGATTATTTCTTTTTATTTTTTTTTTTCCACTGTTAAAAGAATAAGGGGATGTTCAGTGAAATCAAAAGGCAATATATGATATAATGTTTTACACTTATTACTCAGTGGAACTCACTGGCACAGGATGTCAAGCAGTTTGGAGAGATTCCTACAAGAATTATATGTATACATGAATTAAAGCAGTGCTTGCAGTTTTTGTCATCGATGTCATTTTGATCCTAGTCAGCATATCAAACCTAATGTATTAGGGTATAAATTCAAGGGAGCAAGAAGATTTATTCCAATTCAGCACACGGTCATGTCACAGTATGAAAAGCCTTTTGCTTTCATTTTAGTACAGGACATAGTCTGTTGCCAAAGCAAGAATGGAGGGTGGGTAGGTTACTCTTCTCAGTACAGCAAAAAGTATCACACTATTTTATATCTGTGTTGATCTTTAATGCGGAAAGGTAATAGGAAGTTTGTAGCTTTCATTTTTCTGGTGGCAGGAAAAAAGAGAAAGAACCAATTCCCTGGAGAAAAGGCTGTCTGCCCCTGCTGCTTTTCTGCCTTCTGTTGCCCCACTGGCCCTTTGGTAGCTCCTCCATCAATCCTTCTTCAGGATTAAATGTTTCACATACTAAGTCTTATATTTCTCCTTCTCCTTGAGAAGAGTCTCAGCCATCCCTCCTATCCAGCAGATAAGCTGCTGCTGCAGCTTTCCACGGTTTGTTAGTGTCTGGGTTCCCTTCCTGAGGACAGGGAGAGACTGCCACTGCCTTCCACCTGCCTTTGTATGTCATGGAGTTGTCATTCCATGATGCTTGGCTAGTACACTTGAGTATCTCTGGTTCTGGCTTTGGTCATGAAATAGTTTGTATTTAGGTTATCCACAGAGAAACGAGAAAGGGGAGGAGCAGGAAACAACTTTCTCTCTTGAAACTCCTTCATAAAAAAACTATTGATATTGTTCCATTGCACAAGAACATATGATTTCCTTAATGCGTATTTGGTGCTAATGACCCTCTAAATGAATAAAATGTATAGTTACCTAATTAATGTTTTTTACTGCAGATACAAAATATTGTTATAAAATGGCTTTTTGTCAGTTTCTAGGCCTTGGGGGCAGAGGAGTCCACTGGATCTATTTCCTTGTTAGAGCATCGAGTTTTTTCACTGTCTTTGCTTTGCCTTTCAAGCATGTCAACCTTTTGCTTATGTTAATAAGAGTACAGTATTGCAACAATCTGTGATTACTCCTGTGTTCAAAAAATAATAAAGGGGAACTCTGATGATTTTTGACAGGAATTAGAGAGGTATTTTGACAAACAATTGGGTTTTTTACCAAATTTTGGATACTACTGTAGATTGATGGGCTGTTTCATAGTTACAGTCAGCTCTCAATTACTGAACAAAGAAATGGAATAGAGTAACCTGCATAAAGCTAAAACATGGGTAATGCAGGAATATGCACATTAGATAAGAACTTCCTTTGTTTATTACATTTATCAAGAAATGAAGTAAAGCCGAAGTAAGAAGTGAGATCAGAAATTCAAAGAAAAATGGTGGGTGTTTTTCTTTTTTTTTTTTTGCTTTGTTTTAGTATAGCACTGCTAATCTGCAACCTGGGTTACACACCCACAGACAACTGAGAGTTGACTGTGCAATTCTTCATGCCACAGAGACAATTTCCTTCTAGTTTATATTCATTGAGAGCTTTATAAGTGCACACTACCAATCTGATTGACTTTTCAGAGAAAAGAGAAGGCTCAGTCTGAAATTCTGTTCTTCAAAACAAAAATTCAATATATGTTCTCTGTCTGCTGAAGTAATTTTGAGTGTGAAGGAATCAGTGATCTAAATCAGTAATGATAATAAGCATTCTTTGGCCATGACCATAAACAACAAGATGACATTTTGCAATGTATATGCCAGCAACAAATCAAAGAGTTTGATATTACACACCATGACTTTCCTTGAGTGGCCTGGAAATAGCTCATGCTTTATATTTAGAAAAAATATGATCAAGCTGTTGATTTAAATGGATAAAGTCTTTAACTAGCCAGCATGGAAAAACAAGGGTGTATTTTAAAGATTGCTTGTTATAGCGAAGGGATTTTGTTTTTTGTTTGGCTGAACTGTGTAATTACCTAAGTATATGATGATCAAAGGAGTGTCACAGTAAATAAATTAGATTTTTTAATAGTCTAAAAAGGAAATAAGTAACTACAATCTTCAGCCATTTGAAATAAAATAATTGTGGTTGTCCACTTGTTTCATAAAATATAGATAACAAACAATTATTGACACTTCCAGTACTTAGTGATTTTATGTATTTGATGTATTTAAAGAACAATATCTTTAGACAGTGAGTTGGCTGATGAAGCCCAGTGAGAGATTTATTCTTCTCATCACAGTTTTTGTGCTATGCTTTGTATTTAACAAGCACAAGAGATATAAAACCAAATTCCATTTGATATAATTTTCAAAAAACTCAGCATTAGCTACAACAGAAGTGTCTGCAGACATTATTCAAAATTGTCCCTGTGCTAATTTACAGAAAGTCCACTTCACCTTTGTTAAAGAGCCACTCTGATAAAGATACACATTTTTTTCCTCCTTTCATTGGCTAGCTAAGACATGTTCTATTGTAATGTCAAGTTAAAAATCCTAAGTATAAAGTGGTTTACTTCAAATTCAATTATTGTACTACCTGTATGTGACACTCTGTGTGTTTAAATAAACCCACAAAGTTTATATTTGAAGAATGTAAAAAAATCTCTTACGATGCAAAAAAAGTATGCAGAATCACAAACTTCCAGTTCATTCCTTCTCATTTTCCCATGTAACAATAAAGTTTCAGTTTTAGGAGTGCAAGGGCAAATGCTGAAAAACAAGTATGTTGGAGGGGAGAGAAAGAATAGCCAGAAATACATCTGTAAAGGTTATCTTTGAAATGTAGAAGGTTATAATGTATGCATAGTATTTTCTGCATGGTTATAAACTTCCAGCTTGCTTACTTTTTCCCAGTGTGTGCATTGTAGGTGCAATTCTTTTGCCACCATTAATTTCAGCATTTCTTGAGCCCTTCTGTTTTCTTTTCATAGCCATCAGGCTCAGGCATGCTAACATCCTTATGCAAATTGAGGATATTGCTAAAAATAAGAAACTTTGCACTATAATCATTTTGGCAGATCAGGTCCTTGAGATAGTTCAAGGGGGTGGCTTAGATACTTGATGACAACCTCAGGCAGCAGTTGGGGAGATACAACAACGTTTTCACCCTTGTTTACCAGCCAGTTAAAAACCTAGTGCTGTCCCATCGTGAAACCACCTCCCTTTGGAACTGTCCCACCACAAATCTGTGACACACTTCGTGCTGAGTTTAAGTAGGACTTTTGTTCTGCACACTCTGAGTACTGATGGGTGTAATTCAGCAGTGAGCAGAGAGAAGAAGCAGAGCCTAGACAACAGTTGCAGGCTACAGGCAGGTGATAGATGTTTGTCTTTTCAAACCAGAAGTAATAGAAGAATCAGAGTCCCAGAGGTAAATGTTTTTTTTCATGAGCTGGTTGGTATTTCGTGCCCTCTTGGTCCCTCACAAGCAACTGAGAAGATCTGTTTTATTCATTATTTTGGTTTGGTTTTTTTAATTCATTCCATCTCAGCTACTTCATGCCATCCCACCCCTTACCAGCTGAGCACTTGATTTTTTGCTTAATCATGTTTGTATATTCTTTAAAATGCATATTTAATAGTAAAACAGATTTGTAGCTTTGCACTGATTACAGAGATACGTATCAATGTATGTGCTTGCTCATTTCCATAAGCATTTCCTGTGTTACAGACACAGAAATCCTATTTTTGAAATCAAGGCACTCTACAGTTATGTCTTTCCTGTATTCTCCGTGAAGGCCCTTAAGCTTTAGAAATTTCTTTTATTTGATGCAAAACACTCAAGGCAGATTATTAGGACACACCACAGGGAACATTTGGTTTCCTTGACTGCAGGACTATTTGGACATTATGAAGACAGGAAAAGTATATTTAGCTCCTGTAAAATAATTTATGGTAATGACTGGGCAATAGAATCGATAGTGGTGGGACTGCTAGAATAGGATATTTCAGTAAAATTACATTTTAAAACATTTAGCACAAAGGAGCAGTGCTCTTTTTGTAGCATGGTTATGTAAATGGAAAGTAAACACATACACAAATGAGTACAGTTCTATAGGAATTTGATTAACATATTCAGTCATAGCTATAGTAAGATGAGCATAAAGCACAAAAGAAAAGGAGAAAGTGGCATACCATTTGCTATGTAATCCTTGTAACTTTGGCTCTATTCCTGCAATCCCTATGCAAGGAGATTTTTTCCTGTCTTTCGTGGAAACTTGTCTCAATAAACATTATAAGTTCTTGATAATTTATATAAGTGCTCATGCTTTTTACTTGACTGGTTCTCATTGAGAGCCTGACATAGGATTTTAAATGTACTCTCTGCCACAGTCTAGATGCAAAAGCAATCTTTTGATTATTTTCAAGAGAGCGTGTATATATGTGTGTATATATTTATTTTATATATGTATATATATTTTTTTTTCCCCTGAAGTGTAGTTGATACTGAGTAGGGACAGCTGAAGCCCTGCTGTAGTGCACTGAGTATTGCATAAGAGCACAATAAGTGAATATAAAATCAGATGCAAGGAAGGTGAGGGACATTTATTAATAGCTTCCTATACCAACAGTTATAAATAATACCTTTAGACTCATTTGTAAACCCCCCTGTAAGTTTCTAAGAGGTGGTAAGGGTTCCTGCAGCGACAGGGGCATTTAACATAGGGGCAGACTGGAATCATTACACGTTATAGGCACCTTGTGTGGTAGTAATATTCACTGAACTCAGCAGCCTAAAGCTTTATTCCAGATGGATTATTTGATCACAGTCAATGTTTTGAAACTTGTTTTTCTTTTGGTGTTTTCTGTGAGTAGTTGCCATTCTTAGTAAGTGCAAAGAAGTGCATGTAAAGGGAATGAATGGGTTCAGCAAATCCTTTTCCACCCAGTCTTGGCGTGAGGACCTCCATAAGGTTGGAGATAGGTTTAGATGTCCCTCACAGTTTTACTGTATCTCTCAGATGTTCCTGTATTCCAGAGTAGTTCACAAGTATGTTCACAAGGAGCTCAAATGGTCTGTCCCAGTCAGCATTCAGTCTCTCCGGAAAGACAGAAACCATTGTTTGTGAAGACTTTACAGTATGGATGACCTTCCTCTAAGAGACACATTGCCAAAAAATCTGAGATTCATTCTATCCTTTTGTATTACAAAAAGCAATTCAATTTTTGTATGTTTTGTATTTAGAAAATCATGTTAAATTTGCTTCTTAGCATAATAGATTAAAGGCAGTATCACAGAAAAACCCACTGCCCCCTCCCAAACAGGACGACCACCAGACTAAACACAGCATCAGTGAGAATGTTACAATCCTTTGACATCAGTTAAATAAATGCTGATAAGAATAACAGCTATTGCAATATTTTATGATTTGAAATCCCTAAAGAGGTTAATTTCCTGCTTTGACATTTTCCTTATGCAAATGTCCTCATTCCATTTCATGCAAGATAGGTTTGGCAAATGTGGCTGCTTTGGGTGATATTGACATCTAAGTTACGCCATTTAAGGACAAGGGCTGTCTGCTAAATAATTTATTAACTTAAAGTTCAGAAGAGACTGTGTAAAACTAGCTACCACAAAAAACAAGCAATGTTTTCTTAAATCATGTATGTGATCCATGAAACATTGGCTTTGGTACCTTGTTATCATCAGACTTAGCATTCAAACCTAATATAGAATCAGAAATCAAACTGTCAAGATAATCTCTAGTCACTGAATATAACTGTGAAATCTGATTGCTTTATAGATTCTGCTTGACTGTTTCTTTGCAAATGGTATAAAAATGCATATGATAAAGATGAAAAAGCCCTGGCCATATTGAAATTAGTAATATAATGCCTGTTACATTCAGTGAAGGCAAGGTTCTATGTATCAGCCTTAGTTTATAAAGAAAATGGCTGTATGCCCTAGAAGGGATGGATACATTATGCTCATGTTGAAGGTATGAGTTTTTAAGGCCCAGTTCACATTCTTAAGCTTTTTTGTTCTGTTTTCTTCATGTCAAAGTCTTCATATTATGCTTACAGCAATGAAATCTGAACTCCTATTGTAATTTGTACTTACATAACCATGTTGCTTAATAGCCTCTTTATAGAAAATACCCCTTTGTATTGTCTTCTGTGAAAAACCAGCCTCTGTCTAAAAGCAAACAATTTAAATATAACACAGGGTAGGTACAGACAAGTGGAATTCCAAGAAAATGATGAGACAGTATTGGTAAGCATGATGGGCAAAAGGTTCCTAGCATATTCAGGTGGCTTTTTCTTTTGGTTTTGGGTGGGGTTTTTTTTGGGGGGTGAGGGGCGGGGTTTTTTTGTTTGTTTTGCGGGGTGGTTTTTTGGTTAATTTGGGGGTTTGGGGTGTGGTTTTTTTTTAGGGATGGGGGATGACTGAAAGTTTTAAAACAATTGAAAAATATCAAGGGGAATAGATTCTCAGAAGAGAAGAACAGCACAGGAGCAAGTGCAAAGGCTGCTTCCTGAGAATCTAATTGCCAGTGATAATTGTTACTGATAGGCTGTCAACATTAGCAGATTGGAACCTCTTGATAAAGAGAGAAAGGTGATAGGACAAGAAAAGCAGAATGAGAAAGCTGGAGGAGGTACAGCTGATTCACAGCATTAGGTAAAAAGAAATCATCAGAGGTCATGTTGAAAGTAAGGTTCAATGAAAACAATTGGTGAAAGCCAAGGGGATTGACTCCACCTAGTGATTTCTGTCAGTGAGATTAAAAAGATGAGGTAGCATAAGATGGCAGAATAGTTGACAAAATAAGTGGGAGACAGACACACATTTTTTATTTTTTTTATTTTTTTTTCAAATTAAGGAAGAGACTGCATAGTGCCTAAATTGTTACAGGAGGCAGAGGAAGAAGGTAATGAAACCAGCAAAGGAGGGAGTGGTTGAGGGACTGAATATTGGAAAGAGTGATAGGGTGATGGGAGCTGAAGGGAAGTCTGGCAGAAAGACCAAATTTGGATCAATGTCCTTGGAGTTAAGATTTGGTATTCCAGAATACAGAGGAGTGTTGAGAAAGCTGAAAAGCATTATTGTAACAACCAAGGGGCCTGACATCAGTCAGCAAAAGATGTGAAGAGCAGCAGTGTTGTAGGAGTATGGCAGGAGCCAACAGTGAGGATCATCCAGAGTAGAACAGGTTCCTGTTGTCTCTTGCAGTTTCTGCTTATAAATATTCTGTGAACCCATGGAAAAGGGAAAAAATGCTGAGGAATTCCTTCATTAGTGAGGTCTGGGCAGTTGTGGTCTCAGTGCTCTCAGTGTCTGAGTTTAGTAGGAGCTTGAAGAAAAGCTAGATAGTGTCCACTATTTACCATTCTTCCCTTTTAAGCATATTAACAGGGTTTTCTGTTATATTTCCATATTCTTTTTTCTTGTTCTTTTTCTAGTATTCCTCTAAGAAAAGCTACATATTCTCTGTAAGTGACACTATGTATTTAAAGTATGTTGGCCCAGCAATTTTGATAACTTTCAGCCTGAATAATAGCTTTTCAGAACAGTGAAAGTGCAGTTTCTGAGCAATCTGAGAGCACTGCAGTGTTTTATTATCATTATCTCCATAATGGTTGTATCTTGATTTGGTGAAGTGACCATTAGGATGAAAGCCAGTAACTTCCAGGTTCTCATTGCAGTTTTGCCACTAACTTCATTGCATGGGTGACCTTGGGTGATTTGTGTAGGCCAACTTTTCAGCTATCCACTAATTTTAAGCAATTCAAGGACATCTTGAGTTCCCAATTTGAGTCAATAGTGAATCAATTTCCAAGTGAATGCAGCACCCATAAGTATAGATTATGTTAATGTGATTGGTGTGTAAAACCAATCAAAAATACTCTGTTTATCTTGTTTTGCTGAGTCTTGGCCTTCTGCAGGAAATTTCAACTTCTCACTTTACAGAATTTTCCTTCCTGGGAAACTGAAAATATTCTGTGAAAAAGTTCTATTTCTTGATCACTATTTAAGACTAACAGTGTTTCCTGATAGTCTTCCAAAAATAAGGTGGCCAGATAAGTGATCAGCTTGTAAATGTAGGTTGATAACTTTTTTCCTGCATAGTTTGCCAGTTGAATAAAATAGCTAATAATTTAACTTACTTGAAGGATGAGAGATTTAATTATGTAATATTTCTCGATTTCTGAAACTCATTATATAAGTCAGGATTTCCCCCCTGTAATTGACAAGCCATGGCAAGGTGCCCACGGCTGCCCTAGGCAAGCAAATAATTGTGAAGAGTTTTTTCAGTTAAAGGTTGATGAGACAGTGTGGTGGTCACCTTTCATTGCTGACAGTAGACTGGAGCCCAAAAGTTTGGATACAACTGTGACAGATGATTTGAGATGTTCGTATAACCTCATCTTGCCAACAGATATGTTCATTAAGTTGTCAAGGAACTGAAATGTATGCATTGCCCATCCATCTGGCATGTAATTTAAATACAGCTGAATTCCTGACCTCAGATATGATATAAGCATTTCTGAGTAGGCATGACTGATAAATTTGCATAAACAGAGACTCTTAGGATAAAAATGCATTTTAAAAAGAGAGTAGAGAAAAAAAACCACTTTGGAGATCTAGAGACTTGTGACAACATTGATAAATGGTAGCACATTCAAATAAAAATATTTTACTGTGTACTAAATAATATTTTTAAATGTTTGCACAGGATTTTCAGTACAATTAATATAGTCTCCCTGTAGCCTAAAGAAAAGTGTCAGCAGTTGAAGTGCCTGAAACTGAGCTACTGAATTCATTGCAATGAGTTTTCTGAGGGCTGAATAGATAATCTGCATGATTTTAAATATTAAAAGCCTTTGTCAGGGTAGATGTGCCTGCAAAGATGCAAGCTGGCAGTTACACATGATTAAGTCACAGTTGTCTGGGCAATTCTGTATCTGGGTTACCACAAAATATTATAAATAAAAACAAGTATTGATACCTGATTATTTTTTTAATTGCTTCTGTCAGCCAGTAATGCTGTCATCAGTTAGATGGATTTTAGAATTTATTTTAACACCTTAATATCTGAAAGCAAATCATAGCAATACAATGATAGAACTCAAGCCTGCAAACCCAGGTGATATGTAATCACCCTATGGGAATAGTAACCCCATGGATTCAAGGTGTGTCCCTTGGGGATCTGTATGAGCAGCTCAGGTTCCCTGGACTGTCAGTGGAGCTTCAATGGATTGGAGGCTTAACTGATAGGTATGAAAAAGGTTCTCTGGATTCTGGGGGCTTTCAACATTGTCACCTAAATTAGAACCCAAGACTTGATGGTGAACAAACACCCTTTCAGTGTTCAGGTCTCTCTGTGAGAACACTGCCTCAGTCTCAAGACTGAATGTAACAATAAGGGAAGACTCATTCTTCTTTCACTGTGCAGGAGAGCAAGTGCATTCATTTAATATTCTACACAAGCAGATGGCAATATTTTCTTTTTCACTCCCTCTTCTCGGCATGGAGCACATCACTGTCTTCAAGTCACGAATCTAGAGATAGGTTTATCAAGACAGCTAATACCAAAGCCTCCCTCTGCTGTAGGAGCAGTTTAGAGAGAGATACATACATATACATATATATTTAGCATGTATGTGTATATTTTACCTAGGGAAGTTGTGGCTGCCCTCTTCCTGGATGTGTTCAAGGCCAGGCTGGATTGGCCTTTGCGTAACCTGCTAGTGGGAGGTGTCCCCTGCCCACTGCAGGGTGGTTGGAACTACATCATCTTTAAGGTCCCTTCCAACCCTAGCCATTCTATGATTCTATGATTCTGTGATCTATTTATCATAGCCTCATGAGCATTTTGAAAACCTGCTTCACTTGTGGATGCTTCTAAACAGCCTATTCCTGCTGATGAGACTCTTGTGGATAGCTGTGGGACACCCCTATCACCACTGTGGTGCATCTGCTAGCAGGTCCTCAAAATCCAACTGGAATTTTGTAGTCCTGTAGGGCAGAGACTTCTTTCAGCACTTACATGAAGAATGTAAATGCAGATTTGTAATGATTTGCTACTGGAGGTGTAGGCAGTAGGTATTTCTATGGCAATTGTCCTATGGTCACTTCCTCTGCTTAAGTACTGCCCCACTCTTTGTCATGTTTTTCTTTCTCCCTTTTCAGTTGCTAGAGCCTTGAGACATTGTGTTCTTGGAGGAGCAACTGCAGAATTCAATCATATTTCTCCCTATTCAACAAAAAATCAGCAAATACTAATTTATGTCCTGAGCTAGCTCCCTTTGATGCCCCCGTGCTTGCTTGCAAGTCATTGTGGAAGGGCAGAGTTCATTCCCAGGTGAAAAATTAGGTTTACCTTTTCAGAACTGCTTAAATTTATAAACATTTGTAGTATCTGGTCTCTATTGTTCAATGATATGGAGGCTTAAGAGCAAGCAAGTGGGGAATGCTCCACAACCCACGGGTCCTTGCTGAAGGAGCTGAAGCTCACAATGATGGTCCCATAGTACCTCCCTATACATATCATCTAGCAAAGAATCCAAGCAGATTGGTGTTTTGGGATACATCTGGTGAGTTCAAGCCATGCCATGGTTATGCCTACCCCATTGCTACTTCTTGAAGGGCATGTTTTGAAAGGTGGCATGCCAGTTCTTGAATGCTTCCTCCTGAATGCAGGCTTGCATCCAAGCATTTCAGGCTATGGCTGTAAGCCACACATGGCTCACAAGGTGATTTCTACAGTCTGAGAGGGTGAGCAACTGCTTCTGTTGTCAGGAGCTGTGGTGACATGGGCTTGTCCTTAGCCAAGTGGTTGATTGGCCAGGATACTCATATCTTTGTTGTCATTGCTGATGCCTCTGACCCAAGCATTGCACTGAGCTGCAAGGGTTGGAAAACCACGGAAAGAATAAGCTGTGGTCACTGCAGAGTGGACAAAGGGAGGAGCTGCAGCAAGAGGAAGGAGATGGACATTAGAAATCAGTGTGAAAGAGGAGGACATGCAGATGACAGAACGTACAGTGTCAGGAGACAGGGTACTGGGGAGTTCTGTGGGTGCTTAGGAAACAGAGGTGATGTGGACATAGAGAGAGATGCGGGGGTCTTGGGGCAAAGAGCAGAAGAAATGGATGGGCAGAGAGGCACGTGGGTCTGGGTGGGGGAGAATGTAGTCATTAGCAGCCATACTGTCCATTGGGAGGCCAGTTAAGAGACAGCCAATATGTAATGTAAGAAATGAGATTCATGCAGCCAGGAAGTTCTCAGGGAGCATGAGGTCAGTCACAGTTGTACCTGGTAGTCCTGTTTTTCGCAGGCTAACTAGTAATTCTGGTGCACACTCCACGGAGAGCAGAAAAAGAGAAGTTTTGGGAGACCATACTTGAAGGGAGGTGTTTGATTTGATGCTTCCCCTGCAGACTCTCAGTGTGCTCCTGTGAGGCCTTAATTGGAACTGAAAACTGCTGCTTCTTCCCTCAACTCCTGAGGGAAGGGTGGGACAGTATTGCCTTGCACCCTTCCAAGGATGATTTCTTTCCTTCTTTTCCCCCAGGTGGCAGAGGCAGGGAAATTAATATTCCAACCCATTGAGCCTGCTTGGTGAATCTGGCACAGCATTATCTAAGATGACTGGGTTTTTAATTAATTTATTTCCTCTAACACAGCATTTGAAAAAGCTTGAAGATCATATTATGTGCACAAGCACAGTTAATTTCTTTGTTTCAAGCACCTTAGTCCTAAGATGTGCGTGTCCAAGGCCATTGTGGAATTAAGACTTAAATCATTTAAGCAAGTTTGCATGTGAGTAAATAACATTCAGCCCTTCCTGATTCCCAAGAAGTATTCAGGCAGAGCCCAGAGAACCGAAGCTTTCAGCCCAACACTGCCCTCTTGAGCTTTCCGAATCGCTCTCATCTCAAACCAAACAAAGGACATGAAGAAAAAAAGAAAAAGGCCTTGTTCTCCAATGTAAAAATGAATAGCACAGTGCAGTGAGTAATGAAAGCAGCTATACTGCAGAAGCTATGCAAATATAAAGACATTCATCCCTTGTATTATCAACTAGCATTTTTCAGCATTGAATAGAAGATTGAAAGAAATACAGAATTCTAAACAGACCTGGGAAAAGTTATATACAGTAACAAAAATGCTTTTTAATTTTGCTTAAAGGTGTTGGCAGCGTTCTAGCAAAGACAAATCAACAAACTATTGGGAAGTAAAAAAAAATAATTTTCTCTCTCAAAAACTATTTTAGATGCAGATCTTTTTCTGCTATGCATCCTTTCACATTTTGATAGTGTTTGTGTCAACGCAAAGATGATATGTTAGCTTGTGCTGTCAAGAGCTTACCAAAATAAACCTCATCAACAAGGCATTAAATAATAATATCACCTTTCCCCTGAAGTTTTCATATTCTCTGTGATCTACTTATGCATATTTTTAAAGGAACTTAAATTATTAATTCCCTCCTTCCATCAAACCTGTCTAACCAGTGAAGTGTATATAGAATGCATTCCTGTACTAAGCTCTGTTAAAGAGCAACCCACAATCCTTAATTGATAGCATAAGCTTGTTAGAAGTTAGTTTCTTGAATTTATGAAGGGCCTAAAGTTGCAGAGCCAACCTATAACCCATAACAACTCATCATTGCTAATCTTGCTTATAGCTGCTATTCTCAGTAGTACGTTTGCACAGAATTGGATTCAAGGATCTAAGAACCCCATCCCAATGCCTTCTCCACACAGTATTTTTCTGTTAAAGTCATTGATAGAAAAGCTGGTGTTAGAAGGGTCTTCTGGAGATCATCTGGTCCAAACACCTGCTCAGAGAACAGTCAACTAGAGGAAGTGGTTTAGAGCCACATGCAGTCAGATTTTGAGCATGGAGTGTTTCATCATTTGACCACCCTCACAATAGAGAAGGTCTTTTAATTATTTTTAAGTGGTATTTCCTGTTTTTTAGTGTGTACTCCTTGCCTCTCATCCTGCCATTGAGAAAAGGCTTCATCTTCTTTACTGCCCCAGTCAGGCATTTAGGTATATTGATAAGCTCTCCTTAAGCAATCCTAAGAAGTTCCAGTTCTCTCAGCCTCTCACCAGCTGCCAAGTACTCCAAGCCTTTACTTCTCTTCGTGGTCCTTCATTGGGCTCTCTCCAGTATGACCGTGTCCCTTTTGTACTGGGGAATCCAGTGCCTGACCAAGCACTACAGATGTATCTCACCACTACTGAGTAGAAAAGAAGGATCAGTTCCCTCAAACAAATGGCAATGCTTCTCCTTAAGCAGCCTTGGATGCTGTTGGCCTTCTTTGCCACAGGGACTTGTTGCTGGCCCAGATTCAATTTGGAGTCCACCAGGATCCTAAGGGCCTCTTCTGAGATGAGCTTCCCAACCAGTCAGCCCACAGCCTGTACCAGTGCCCCAGGCTCTTCCTCCTAAGAGGAATTCATAGTGTGATTCAATATTATCAGGATAGTAGCTGCCAGTGTTTGAAAAGAACTGAAATAATGACTTGGGAATAAATGCCTTGTGTTACTGTAGTTGAAAGAAAGGTTATCTGAATACCAGTAGACTAAGGGGAATGCATTGCAACAGACAGAAATGGCAAGAAAAGGGAAGCAGTGGTCCCCTGGAGGGTGAATGTCTGATCATAGAAACAGAACTCCTGAATGCTTCACTCAGGGCTTGTTCTAGTAGCTATTTAAGCCAGTGAGTGCTTCCCCATGGTTTTGGGGGGAACTGAATGAAGCCAAAATCTACCATGAAGAAAGGCAGAAAAGTTGCATAAAGTTCTTTTTTTTTTTTTCTATCCTACTGATAATAACTATGCAGCGAAATTAAGGGGAAATTCTGAAAAGATTTCATAAACTGAATTTAGTGTACTAAAAATATAAAAAGGTCAAGAGCAGTGGTAGTCTCAGCCTCAGTGAGATAAAGAAATGTTTAGCTGCAAATAATTAATTACATATATAAATGTTTGCAGGACTGTTACATAAATGGGAAAGGATATTCAAAGTAAGTAATAACACAGAAATTCTGATGTCTTCTCTCCATTGCTCAGGGCATAAAAACTAGCTTGCCACTACAGGATTTAAATTCATATGTCTTAGGCAGTTGACTGCTGTGCAAGTAGTGAAGTGAAATGATTATATATTTTAGTCTAAGAGGCTAGTTATGAAATACTGATACCAACATTGCAGTATATAATGGAACTAATAATAATTAGTGGGTTTCAGCCTTAGTGCAGGTGAACAAGTTTAATAACATGGTTTAATTTAACCTCAGATCCAAAGAAATAGCATGGGTCAGGTTGGCTGATCTGTGTATTCATGTATAAAAAAGGCTCTTAAAAGCTGCATTTCCCTTAACAAACTGAATTTCCCTTCACAATGCTCTTTATATATATATATATATATATTGTAAAATTTATTACACAGAGGCTGGAATTTCAAATACCATTTCCAGATTGGAAATTCCTTTTTCAGATTGGAATAAAGTTGGAATACAAAGTTTGTGGAGCATGTCCTAGTTAGGTGGGAGATAGGATTTGAATTTGGGATCATGAATTATGGCTGCTTTTGGAAGATACCTTATGAAGCAGATTGGTCTCCCCATTCCTTCCTAAAATAGAAATAGATCCGAGAGGTCTGAGGTGTTTCTTTTTGCTTCAGTGTTTTATTAGAAAATCCAAATTTCCTATATAGCATTCTAAAGTTTACTTATTTTGCTCTTTCATTAATAATGAATCTTAAAACTCTAGATGGGAGCTCTTCCCTTCTTTCCAAGGTGCAGGTGAAGAGCTCTTTGCATCCCATGCTAACTATGCACAGAATTTTATATTTAGTGTGCAGATACATCAAAAAAAGCTTAAACTTAATATTTCTGAGTGTCCTTCAAGATAAGATTGTCAAAGTAGAAAACAGTGATCAGAAATCAGGACTTACTTTGTCTCTTCCCATTATTTATACAAGTATCCCAATCATCCAGCCACATTTTGGTGGATGCTGGCTTCTTTACTTGAGATCTTTAGGATTTTTTGTAATTTAAATGCCTTCAGATACAAAATATTAAAAGTTTGCCTTCCTACATTTGAATAGTTGAATTTTTCTTAAGTCAAGCTTTCTCATTGTTATCAGTGTCTGATCATTAAAAGAGTGAAAGGCCTTGTCCTCAAGGATGCCAGTTTAAGTCCAGCTCTGTTTATGTATTTAGCTAATGCAGGACATGATGTGGCTCTTAGTGATTAATAACTATATTCTCCAGAAGCTGGCATCTCCACCAAGGTCTATAGTACATATAATTGAATTGTCCCCACTGAATTTAATCTTGAGATCCCCAACATACCAAAACTAAGTACAATTGTAAGTATCATTACTAAATTATACTTTCATTTTACTAGGAAATACGAGCATGCCACACTTACGTGACACATGAGATGAAAGATTAGAAAGATTTAAAACTATTTTCAACTTTATTTAGAAGTAGAATGGCATTATTTAGGAAAAAAACCAAAACAACAAACATTTAAAAAAAAAATTTACCCAGGATAGTCTAAGGGAAGGTCCTTATTAGTTTCAGGTTCTCTGATATTAGAGAAATTAATATACAGTTGAGTATGTGGACTGCCATCTAGATACACTGCCAGCAAAGTGAATGACTTCAATAATACCAAGCAGAGAACCAAAGTTACTACTGACATGATCATAAATTAGGCACTGAAATTGATAAAGATAAGGCAACTCTTTCACACTTGTTGACTCAGAGTCGTGTCAACATATCCTTAGAAAGTTTATCAAATTAATGGAAAGAAAGTGCCTACCCAAAGGCCAACCCAGAAAGACTACAGACAAAGTAAGAGGTTGCTGGTGACAGGGGGCACAGAAATGCTCTTCTGACCTCCTGTCATGTCAAGATTCAGAGCACAAAGTCATATCCCAAGAAAGGCTGATTTAATTTTAAAAGAGTGCTCTGGGCATGATTAGAGATCTGATAATTCAGTCCTTCCTCAGTCTGAGCAAATGCAAACCTTCAATTCCTTTATCCCATGCCCCAAGATGAGACTATGGAATAATCTGTTTAAGTGGAGTCATTGTTTAAACAGCTCTGTGAGACTACTGAAATCAAAAGGAAAGCAGGCATGGAGGATTTTGGCATTATAGCCTAGTGATTATAGCTCTTTGCTAAGAGGTGTGTGCCCTGGGTTTTAGCCTATCTGATACACTCTAGAATAATTACTGATAATCTTGGACCACTGTCTGCAAAAAGAGTTTATGCAGGGTGAATACTCCTTAGCGCTTACTCAAGTTACAAACTGATGAGCCTGGTATGAATGTCAAGACAGATAAAGGAACAGATAGAAAAACAAGACAATAAGTAGTCCAAATTATGGTATTCATGATAGGATTAATGAATTGTAGAATCATAGAATCATTTTGGTTGGAAAAGAACTTTAAGATCTCCAAGTCCAACCATTAATATAACATTGCCAAGTCCACCCCTAAACCATGTCCCTAAGCACCACATCTACACATCTTTTAAGTATCTCCAGGGATGGTGTTGTGAGCACTTCTCTGGGCAGCCTGTGCCAGTGCCTTGCAATCCTTTCAGTAAAGACATTTTTCCTCATATCCAATCTAAAGCTCCCCTGGCACAACTTGAGGCCATTTCTTCTTGTTCTGTCACTTTTTGCTTAGGGGAAGATACAAACTCCCACCTTGCTGCAACCTCCTTTCAGGTAGCTGTTGAGAGTGATAAGGTCTCCCCTCATCCTTCTTTTCTCCAGGTTAAACAAACCCACTTCCCTCAAATGCTCCTTGTCAGACTTGTGCTACAGACCCTTCAGCAGCTTCTGTTTCCTTCTCTGGACACACTCAAGGCCTTCAATGTCCTTCTTGTAGTAATAGACCCAATGAATAAAAGTTTTACTTGACCTATACTTCAATACTTATGACTAAATTAAAAAAATGAAATTGTCAAAAGCAATATTGGAGATGTAAAATACTTACATTTTGGTACCTCATTTGACCTAGACTTGTACAATTTTCTGCTTAAGAAACAGGATACAAAAATAACTGATTAAAGCTATTGAAATCTAAGTAACTGACAGCGTGAAACTCTAGATTCTTAATCCTCATCAAGTAGAAAAAAAATTACGGCAGCCTTCACAGATTTGTGCTTGGCCTCAGATGGTTTCATTTTTTATCAGTGACCTGTAAGAAAAGAAAAACCATGATTGAGAAAGTTTGCAGGGATTGAAGGAGCAGTAAACAACAAGGCTGACAGGCCATTGATAGCATTTAGATTGTATTTTTGAGAAGGCACAAGTAAACAATATTAATTTCTGTTCAGTTTATTGGTTCATGCTTAAAAGATCAGGAGCTCTGTACTAATGAACAATCACTCTGGTGATGATTTACTGTCCTGGTAATCAGCCAGACATCAGTTCCCAGAGCATGAATGTGGCTGAAGGGGCCAAATGAAATCCTTTGGTATTTAAACAAAGCCATGTGCAAAAGGAGTAAAGAGACTGCCTTACTTGCACATTTGGTACAGATGTGACTGGCACCAGAATATTGTGAGCAATTTCTGGCCGAGTAAGTGGTGAGAAATTGATCAAGATTTAGAGAAGCCCACAGCAGCACTTAAAATAAATTCATGGCTATTGCTAAATCCCATCCAGGGAAAAAAGACTTTATTTAGCTGAAAAATCAGCCTTGGATAGGTCAGCAGAAGGGTAGATGAAACAGCAATTGTACCTAAATCCCTTGGTGCGTTGGTGTGTTTACAGGGAGGGTTAGGAATGTGTCTTAATGCTGGGGCTCTGTTGGACTGAGTGGTTCTGCAGTAGTAAAAGCTTGCAAGGACAGACTCAATTAAAGAAAGGATCCTGTGATTCAGTCCCTCATTCACTGCTATGCAGTGCCAGGTGAACAAAAGAAACAGAGAAGGTCAGATTAGATAATTGTCTTAGAGTCTTGGTGCTTATCTGAACTATATGTTTATCATACCCTATTTTAATAATTTGCACCATCAGAATTATTTTCTAATCTCATTAAACAAATGTCTTAAATATTTAATATTTCACATGCCTAGTCAAGCCAGAATTCCAGGAGAAACTGCATTTTCCATAATATTTCAGCACTATGTCTAGAAGTGCACCAGCTTGCAAAAAGGAGGATGGGAGAAAAATCTTAATTAAATTTCTCCATTAAAATAACATAGTCCCTAGGGAGGGTATCGTTGAGGTTTGGACAATACATCATTATAACTAAAAGGGCAAAGCCATCACCCTTTGTTAGCTTGGATATGGCAAAAATGCAAAAAATTAACATTTGCAATGCAGGAAACCACTGCAAACAACCCTGCATTTTTCAAGGCATTTCACATGCAGGCTGCCTTCCAATCAGTGCAAGCCAGATAAAGTTTTGAGCACTAAATATTACCTGGTGAAATGATTTTGCACAGTAATTGACCTTTTGCCACATGTCACTAATACAGTGTTCTTTCTCCTAGCTGTGGCTTATAATAGAAGTCTTTGAAGAATATTAACCTGGCTGTGTGTTATTTTCTGGTTCATTAAATGTAATAGCAATTCTGGCAAGGCCTTTAGTTGATGTGAGAGGTTTGGCCTCCACAAGAAAACAACGTCACAATACTAGATGCTGTATCCTTATCTAATTTACTTACAGCCAATACATAATACATTTTTGAAAAGAGACATTAGATGAGAGAACCACAAAAGACAGTTTATAATTTGCAGTCTACAAAACTCTCCCAGTTCTCCGCTTTACCTCTGCTGGCAAATACTCCTATAATCCAGAAATTCTTTAATGGGTTCTCTTTTGCATATCAGCCTTCAGCTCTTCTTCCTCTGTCATTAGTACAAACTATTTTCTTGTAAATGTTTGATGTTCTTTTGACATGAGAATTCTGAGGGAGGAACAAGCATCTCTTGGTGGCTTCATTCCCACACATAAGACCCTATAAAGCAAGAAGGTTCAAGAGTCTGTTTTCAATGCTTCATCCAGCTTTAAAGCATCTGCTCTTGCCCTTAGAGTGTATCTTTCAGGCCATTTGTCACTGTCCTAGTTTGACTGAAAGTAATAGTTAACCTTTGCTTAGCACCCTGCAGATGTTTACTTAGTACTTCAATATATTTTCCTGGTGTACTAATAAAATACCTGTATTTATAGAGGACCTTTTATCCCAAAGGATTCCAACAAGCTCTGCAAGCTATAAATTTACAGTAGTACTGTAAGGTAATGTAGCTTTTTTCTCAGTACAAAAGGTAGTAGCCAAAATCTGGGAACCCTGATGTTTTAACAAGCAACTGACAGACAGAAAATTAAAGGAGAGAGATGTGCATTTTGGGGAGTGTTAGTCTAGGCTGTAGAGCTAGGTTCAACTCCCTACTGAACCCACCACCACAAAACTTGCACTGACATTTTGTCTGTGTTGGGAAGGTGCTAGTGTGCAGACCCATAAAAAAGCACATGGGCACCTGACATGGGACTTGAGTAGCACAGAAGCACTTCATCTCAGTGGTGCATCCCTCAAAGCTATGCCTGGCTCCTGAAGTAACAGCAAACCTATCAACACCTACAATTTTGTGTGTCTGATGATGATTTAAAAGTAGCACTGATGCTAATATTGCACGTGTATGTATTCAAACTTCAACCATGCTGCCCCGAATGAAAAAATTACTGTTTAGCTCATGTTCTTACCCTGTCAAAAGTCACAGATGAGCTGCCCATATCCTTCTCAGGCCCGCTCCAGTAGGTATGTTAGGTCAAGCTTAATGCAGAGTGGCAGCAACATTTAGTTCAGTTCTAAATGCAGAGAGAGGAATCCTGTCTCTGATTCCTGGTCTTGGCAGTGGCTGTCAGAGGCTGGCAAGAGGGACAGATTGTGTTGCTTTCCATGCGGTCCTGGATGAGTTTGAAATCTATCAAGAGCAAGAAGCATGAGGAGTTCCCTCCAGCTTTGCCTTTTGTCAGTGTAGGGACCAGATCCCAAGATCCCTACAACTTAACTTTCCTCCTTCCTGAGCAGGCACAGTGACAGACTGGTTTTACAGAATACAGCAGCTGGTTTAAAGGGAAAAGCATGAGGCTCACTCTACCTTTAGAAGAACACCGATGGGTGTGAAGACTCAAAAAAAGAGTCTTGGTTCTGTGTGCTAAAGGGGTAGAAATCTGGAGGCAGAGGCTGGAAGAAAAGTGCTGAGCAGCCTAGCAGATCCCTGAAGGTCAAGAACTGAAGGAGAGGGATCTTGAGTTCCAATGCAGAGGACACCCACCCTCAGCCCAGACACAGCATTCATATCTCAGCCATTAAAAAAAAAAAATCACAACAAAATTGGGTTTCCCTCTTCACACTAGGAGACCACTGTTACTGCTACAATAACAATTGAAGTCATGATTATTTCCAGGTTTAAAAACCTGATGTAGCTGTGATCTGACTTGGTTCCCATGAAATAAGGTACCTTTTTAAAAAATTTTGGCCTCAGTATCAAAAGTAAGCCTTGGATCACACCAGGTTAGAAAATACATAATGTTCTACTGGATTTATGTCATAACCAAACACAAATTATCACTTTTCCTATTTCAAATTAACTCTGGCTATTTAATCCATCCTTCACTAATTCTTCTCTGCATTATTTGTCTGGTATTTAGCCTAGATGATGGAAATTGTTTAGTTGATAGCACTTTAAACTCATCTCTAAATAGCTTTTGATGACTCATGCATATTTTGCTGTTCCTGCAATAAATTTGTTTCAAACAAAAGACTATTTGGAAAAAACACCTTAAATTTCCTGATAAGTCAACTGTTTAATATTTAATTTCATATCATACTGGGGAAACAGATCTGATTTATTCTCAGGCTTACATCTGCTCTTAGTAAGATAGCTGCAGAAATATAGAATTACTATTATTCTGATATGGAATATGTCTTCGTAAGCTTTAAGGATGATTTTATATGTGTTGTTTACATTTTTCTGTCTTAAAAGCTACTTTAGATTAATGTTGTTTTAATTCATACATGGCCTCTCCAAATTAAGAGAATGAATAACAAAATGGAAAATGCCTTTGCTTATTTCCCATTTCTGAAAATTATTTATTATTTTAAATATTACAATTTAGAATGAACTATTTCCACAGATAAAATGTAACAGGTAATTTTTTTTACAGTCATCCTTACAACTCTGGAAAACATGAATATCTGTTTAATGGCAAACTTTTGAGAAGTTTACTTAGTAATAATATTCATACAAAGAGACATCACAGTGTCTTTGGTCCTACATTTTTTTATGCCATTGTCATGCTAAATGGCATTAGACCTTATCATACTTTTTTTGTGCTATATCCAGTCCCAACTTACTTCTGCAGTTGAATCCGAAGGCCCTCCCAGGTTTCCTATTGCTTCTCCCTCTCAATTATGAGACAGTGGCTCACTGCCACTTAATGGTACAGAATTTACACAGCTGCTCTATGCTGCCCAAGGACAGAGTGCCTAAGAGCCCTTTTGAGCCTCATAAAAAAAAAATCCAGCCCACAGAGGTTATACTGAGTCTATTTTGTGTTACTGTCAGTGGCTCTGTCATTACATAGCTGCCTGCATTTGAATAGGGAAAAAAAAATTGAGGACTAACGAGTACGATCTGGAGCAGAAGCTCAAGGATGAGAAGTTCTGTCAAATCAAAATATTATTTTCTCACCTGTCTGCAAAAGCAAAACTGATGATTAGAGAGGATTCCTGATGGAGCTGTGCTGTGGGTACACATTCTGCAGTAGTAATTAGGAGCCTGTGAGTATGATTGGCATCCAAGAGGAGTCACAGTTCTATACCCAAACATTCAAGCCATTTGGCTGATCACTGACCTCTCTTGAATTTTCTCATCATTCTTGGGATCTCTGTTTCAGCTAAAGCATTGTGAAGGACTGCATTAGCTAAATGTTTCTTGAAGGAGACAAGAAATTAAAGCAAACTGAAAACTTACATTGAGCTTGACATTAGTATTTTCAAGTGGTAATGACTCAGCTCAATCTTACTACAATTCTGTTGCAAATTCAAACTTTAATTTTCTTTTTCTGCTGACTCCACACAAACGATTTTGCTACCAAAATGGAATGATATTTTTTGATGCAGGTCCTTACTAAATGCCAGTTGAATTTCAGTGCCAATAGAGTTGCAGGATTGTCTATGCTGTTCCAAATATATCAAGTGTAGAAGAAGCTTATTCCTCACAAGGTACCAAATTAGTTCAGCCTTATCTACTAAGTGGGGTTCAACCCTGACATGGTGGCATGTGCTCTGTGCCATGTGATGGGCCTGGGTTTTTGTTTTAGAATACTTCCTTACTACAGAGCCTCCACCTCTGCCATCTGACAGGTGATAATTCTTGCAGCAGCATTTTTTCATTTACGTATGCAAGACTATCCTACATAAAAGTCTACAACATTCTGTTGATAATTTTAAAGAAAATACCTTTTCCTTGGAAATCAGTCAGTACTCTAAGCTCTTTTGGCACTCTGTCCAGAGGTTGAGATACAGGTAATATTTTTAGCTTTCAGGGCAACTCAAAGAGTCTTACTCATTCTTAGAGGCTGTTCATGCTCTTCACCATGAAGTAGGAGTGATTCATGACTTTAGTCCACTCAGACTGCTTTACAATAATATCTACTGTACAGGAGCAGAGTTTCTTGGTGTAATGAATTTCTCCCTCTTCAACAGTCTAGTCAGACTGGTATAATTTGATGGGTGTAACTGCTGGGATTTCTTTTTAGTGAAAGTATAGATCATGCAGTTCAGTCATTCAGAGCATTTTTAACTCAGATAGATGCTCTTTTGGGAAGCACTGAAACAAGTTATTATCGAGGTAAATACTACATACAAAAAAAAAAAAAGATTTTTTTGAGCTCACAAGCTATCACTGATGAAAAGGAGTTTTTCAGCTCATTTGCAGAATTGCACTGATTGTTTTGTAGAGTCCAATAAGAAAACTCATCCATGTTCCTATAACAGTGTTCCAATTCTCATTCACAATTTTGCCCCATTCTGTCTTGATATGGTAAAAGATGTTGCTCAAGGGCCTTGTTTATCAACAGGACTTCTATTTTAACTAAACAAGAGGGAATTTTCACTATCACAAACAATAATTTTCTCATTTACAGTCTACAAGTTGTATCCTTACATATGACTTGATAAACAACAACAAAAAAGGATCAAGGTTATTTCCTTCTGCAACTGAATTTGAGGTTTTGAGCAAAAAAGCTGATGGCATCACAGTCTATGACATTCTGGGGCATATCCCATACATCTGACAAGTTGGCTCTGGTGAAATGCCTGCCCTCTCATAGTATTTTCTTTTACCTTTCATAGAGGTAGCTCACAACTATCCATTAAGCATTTTTTGCAGTGAATAAAACCTACTACAAGATAGTCAGGGACTAGGGAGTATTCTTTTAATGTCTCTGAATATTTCTTAATAGTCTTGTATTTCTTCAGTAACTCCTTATTAAGGCATGAAATCATTGAACACTTTGCCTGCTTATCAAACAACAGGAGATCATCTATGAAAACATTGTTCTTGATCGTTTATACACTTCAGTGATACAGTTGTTAATATTTCTTTAGAAATAAAACTTCCTCTAGGGAATTCAGCCAATCAGCCAGTCACATCTTACAGTAACATAAGCCATAGTGTAGGGGAACTAACACCCCTACAAGGTTTATATTTCACACTGGTGTCTCTTTCAATTAAATGTACCCATTCAAAATGAATACTTGTCTGTTATTCAACTGTTGAAAAGTAAGTGTAATGCAGATCATATTTCTGTTATATTTAACATGGTTCAATATTTGCAGTATTTTGTGATCAGATTACAGAGACAGCTGGAGGAGCTTATACCAAAATTCCTTCAGATAGCTTTAGTTCTCTGGTATAGTTTCTTCAATGACATGATTTCAATTTTAGCTAGTAATAACATTACACCATATGATACTGTGTTAAATGTTGGTCTTGATCTCCTTTATCTTTACAAATGCATAAGCATAAAGCATATAAAACATAAGAAAAGGGTAGAAGGGGCTGATAGTTCACAAATTAACAAGGTTTTGTAGTTAAGGCTATCTGGTTAGCTGTTTCCTTATGCAGCCTACACATCCACACTACAAAGCTCAGAAGTAGCATCTGCTTTTTGACAAAAAGACATTGGCCTAAGTGATGCAGAGACATCAGCCTGTGTGTGCAGACATAGCAAGCATGAAACGACATCTGAAAAACTGTTACTATTAAGTTGCACATTTTCCAGACTGCTCTTTGTATGTTGATAGTGGAGGCTTTTTGTATCACCACTTCGTCCTCACCGCGTGGGTTAGCAGAGTGGCTTCTGAGAAGCCCGGCAGTGGTGTGTGGCTTTCATGCCGCATCTCCTGATTATATGCATTTCCACCAGATTGCTTACCCAGGAAGCTCTGTAGAACTGCAATCTTACATGGTATTTAGAGGGCAAGACTATCAATAATTTAATCAGAGTAAAAAATTTGGTGTCCTAACTTGCTTTCCCCATTTTTTGTCTCTGTGGAGAAGGAAATGGCAGCAGGAGGAGGCTGGCAGCCTGACCCTGCCGTGGGGGCAGCACCATCACTCCCCATGTCCACCACAGATGCTGCACTCTGCTCCTCACAAGAGAACACGTTTAGTAGCACTTCTCCTTGCCTTGTCACAGGCAAAAATTACATGAGAGTTTCTTTTAATGAACAAAATGTTAGCTTCTGTTCAAAAGGATTAAAACAATTTCTCCATGATTCTTCTTGGTTGTGCCATTGAATTTAGCCTCGCTTCACAGTGGTGCTTATACAATAGCAGTATTACATATAACCCTCTGAACTCATTCAGGAAACATCTTGTTGAATGAGCTAGGATGTTTCTTTCATTCTCTGCTACAAGTCACTAAGAATAAATCCTATTAAAAGTAATGCAAATTGCTGTCATTAAGAAGATAATCCTGTTTGGCCTACATAGAGTTCACTTCTTTTTTTCCTGCAAAACATTACAGATTCTTGGTTTGTTCATCAAAAAGCATATAGACTCTGCCACTGTTGCTGAAAAACAGCACAGTATCTTCTTTTTGTTTTGTACCCACCCTCAAATTATCATTTATGTAAAACAACTGTAAATCTAGTAGAGTTTATAGGGGAGATTTACCTGAAGCAGTAATCACTCGTGTCCCATACATGTGGGCTGTCACTAACCTGAACAATTTTGCATACATTCATTATACCTCACAGTACCCAACATTAACAAAATACTAATTCTAATAATAGATTATGTTGCATATCACACAGTCATTCATACTGAGATGTTGGTGGGGAAATGTCAGCAGACCCTATGACAAAAGAATTTAGGTTCTCAAACAATGATTATATGGAAGATAGCACAGGCTTTCTAAATGAAATCTGAAAGACTGGCATCCCATAATCTCAGTTCATAGTCCTGAAAGAATTGACTGAAAGTACTTCAAACATCAGTCCAAATATCACTGTTTTTACCAGAGTATTTGTTTTTATTTGGAAGCAAGGAGCTGATGCCCATTACACATTATTAAATGAAGAGCTGAAAGGTCACTTTAAATGACTGCATACTTTTCCACATGAGGTTCCAGATAGCTTTGTATGCATTCAAAGAAGCTGATGGGCTGGATGAGCAGACCGACAGATTTCAAACTTTGCATCTAGGTCCAGAGGTTGGAGATTTGTGCTATGAAGCCTTGTTGGTGGCCAGCAGCTAGAAGTGTACCCCAGGGGTTAATACCATGTACAATTGTGTTCAATATGATCCAGATGATGGGGTAGAGTACAGCCTCAGAAAGGCTGATGATGATAGAAAACTGTAAGGAGTATCTGATATACCAGAAGGTATATCTAGAGGGACCTTGACAGGCTGGCAGAATGGGCTCACAGAAATATCCTGAAGTTCTACAAGGGCTGACAGGCTGGAAAGCAGAAAAATACCTCAGGGTCTTTGTGGACACCAAGTTGACCAGGAGTCAACAATATGCCATTGTGGAACAGGCTAATGGTATCCTTGGCTGCATTAGGGTAAGTGTTGCCAACAGGTTGAAGAAGATGATCCTTCTCCTGTACTCAGCAGTGGTAGGGCCACACTTGGAGTACTGTGTCCAGTTCTGGGCTCCTCAGTGTAAGAGACATGGACGTACCAGAGAGAGTCCAATGAAGGCCGTCAAGGATGCTTAAGGAAGTGCAGCCTGTCTCCTATGAGGAAAGGCTGAGAAATGTGGGACTGTTTAGCCTAAAGAAAAGATGATTTGGGAGGATCTCATCAATATAAATCAATACCTGAAGGGAATATATATATAGACACGATGGAGCCAGGCTCAGTTTAGTGGTACTGGTGACAGAACCAGTTGATGAGCACAAACTGAAACTCAGCAGCTGCAGCCTGAACAAGGGGACTGGGGCCCAGCAGAGGTTGCTCAGGGAGTTTGTGGAGGATCTGTATTCAAAAGCCATCTGCATGCAGTTCTATGCAATCTGCTTCATGTGGTCCTGCTTGAGCAGGGAAGCTGAACAAGATTATCCCCAAAGGTCTTTTCCAACCTCCTCTATTCTGTGGTTCTGTGATTCTGTGAAGCAGAAGTCTATTATGGTCAGAGCTAGCCAAGAGCACAGAGTTGTGATGACTACTACAACAACTAAGTATTCTTAGTGCTTGTGCTGCTGACAGGATTGTACTTCTAACAGGCTAGACTGATCCAGTCCCAGAATCAGTCCAAAGCTCAGACTCCCACGTCCAGCCTCCTTCTGTCCTACACTGTCCTTACCTGTACAGACCTCAGCCAAAAGCCCAAGTAAAGAGTTTCACTTGAGAGTCATTTATTTATAGAACTGTGTTAAACATATGAGAATCGTAGACATGGATTCATTAGTTTTCCAGTGCAGGATGTGTGCTTCTTTAATGATATCAGCTGTTAGAAATGTCAGTTTTCTTGTTTTCTTCACATTTTGTGTCTTTAACAGATGGTCACATCTTCAAGATCTCATCCTAAATACTCCCTTCTGTAGATGCAGCTTCCATCATCACTTTCATCCTTTTCTTTCAGTGAGGCTCTTTTCAGACTTGGGATCTCTTCTCATCAAGTATTGCATTTTTTGTTATGTTTTAGGGACAGTAAAAAAAAAGGTTTTTTCATAGCTGGTAATAATCTCTTGAGTACAGCAGGTTTCAATGTACCTTGCCAGTGTTTCCTACTGATTTCAAGTGTCTGAAGTGATAACTCACCATTAAATGATCTTTGACAGTATTCTAAGCCTGCACCATTAAATTAGCAATTATTTCCATCAAGGAATATATCGACTTCCATTTTCCTTTTCAGTTAGTCTGCAGTTATAAGAGAAAGTACAAAGTTTCATCTCTTTCAAAATGACAGTAATTGTATTTTCAGCCCCTATAGCAAGGTTCTTTTGTCATTTTATGACTTTTAAAAAGCAACCTAAAACAAGTAAACAATAAGGAAGAGTTGTCTATAAAAATTAATAACTCATAAGAAACTTATTTCCAGCTCTCCTATATCATAATAATAATTTGCACATTTTCTGCCAGCTGCCATTTGCAAATCCCTAGAATGGTTTCCACCTAATTGTGATTATATCAAACCTTTCCATCTGTGCATTTTTCTGTGAGAACACTATATCCAAATAACTGGATAACTGGATATATCCAGTTATATCCAAAGGGCTCAAAAATCTCAATATAGGTAGGTCCCTTACTTTCAGATAAAAAGTGTTACAGAATTTTAGTAAAAGTTGTAGTTGTTCCTTGGCTTGGACAGCCATTCCAAGAAATAGATCACCTATAATTTTGCCTGGAAAATACTGCAAAATGAATATTAGCAGTACTATTTCATTATGTCCTTCTAAGTTCTATAATATATTTTTAAATTCACAAAGAATGTGGAACATCTGTCATTTCAAATCTACTAAATTCCATTCAACTTTATAAGCAAGGATGTTTATTCTGAAAAATAATATTTCCCTATTTCTACAGTATTTCTACAATATATTGTGGGGGCTCCAAAAGTTCTCCCCAGAGATTGGCAAATGAAATACATCAGAGTTCCAGAAAATAATGTAAGCTGACTTTTACATGTGGCTAAAATGAGGCCATGAGAAAAAAGTCCATTTAATGAACTGTTTCTTACTCCTAGCACTAGCTGTTTGTGGTGCTGGATTCAGACACACATGACAAGTGATTTAAAGCAAAGTCCCAGAGAAAATCCTTGTTAAAATGAGAAATAGATCTTGGTGTACTGAACCTCAATTCTGTTTTAACCTGAAAATTATCATTTGGCTTTTAGTGATGGAATGGGAATAGCTATAGTAAATTACAACAAGACTTTGCATATAAAGGACTGATCTTATAGTCGCTTTGGAAACAAAATTCTCAGTGAAATGAAATTCAGGAGAAGTACTTTAATGTACAGATGAATCCACCCTTGTTTACAGAAATGTTTTTTCAAAGTGAGTCTTTTGGGTTTCCTGGTTCAGTGCACGATTCTTTTCTGTTCAAGAAACTTGCAAATGGTAAGCAGAATTAAGGGGATGAGAATCTTTCCAAGAAACAGGAAGATTTAGTAAGGGAGTAAAGATTATCTGAAAAATACATCACAGCTTCTTTTAAAGTGAGCCATCTTTTAAAGTAGGCCATATATTAAAAAATGTGCATTTCCCTACTTTTAGACTGAAATATATACATCGAAAGAAAAATATTTAAGCAAGTTTTAAATGTAAAGAGTCTGCCTAAGTGAGGTACTGAGCAAATAGACAAGCAGATTCAAAGCTTGATATGGGTAGGGACTTTCTTTTGCAGGCAATAGGACTTTGCAGGAAGAACCCAAGGACAAGCTGTGTGCTCTGAACCAGACAGGAGTATTAATCTAAATGAGAGATCAGACTTAATACTTGTATTTATTATTTTCTATGAAGTTAGCCAAGCAAACATTTCCATATCAGATTTACCTCGCAAATCCAGTAAGTCACATTTCTCCTGCGAGGCACCTTGCCAACAGTGGAGCAGTAAGCACTGCGCCCTATGTCTGAGAGTTAAAGGAGGCACCATACCAGCTAACATCAACAGGCACCAGTATCACAGGAGAAGGACATCAAGACATGAAGCAGTGAAGAAACAAACTTATCAGATGCCATAGCACACAAGCAGCATCTAACCATGTTTGCCAATGCACTCTTAGGACCAGATATAAAGGGAGGTGCTATAATTTTTACCATGTGATAGAGGCACAGCTATCTATTCATGTGTTAATGAAGGGGCTGTGGAAAGAGGGAACACTTCACAGGCTGGCAAACCCGTGAATTCAACTACCATCCCACTCCTTGTTCGTGTTTGTGGGTGCTTGGGAAAGAGGCTGCAGCAATAGGTTGTGGGCTAGGAAAACTCAAGCAGACTGGATCCTTCTGATGGGTCATACTTTGGAGAAAACTAAGCTAAACTGAGAAAAAAGCTTCAAAGAAAACAATTCAGAAGCCTAAAGGTGTTGCTGAGACATTGTTATGTGATATATGTTGCATTGTTATATTGTCTTATCTGTTTACATTCAGCTCAGAGAGAATACAGAAGTATTTCTTCATTCTAATAAGTAGAGTATTCTAATAGAGTAGACAGTATCAAAGTCATGTGTCCAAAACAGCACTGAAGTCAACTTATAAATCAGGGGGGAAGCCAGTCACACAGTCCAGAAGGAATTAGAAGTGTAGCTCAAAAGGAAGTTAAGATAGAGAGATAGTCTTACTTCTGCACTGGGAAATGGAAATCTGAGTTCTCAGCCTTCGCACTGATCTCTTGGATGATTTTGACACAGTCACTTCAGTGCCCCACACTTCTATTTCCCAAGCCCCAAAGTTGTGATAAAAGAAAAAGTCTCTCTTGTTAAGTACTTTTGAGAACTGATTTTATTGATAAAAAGCAGGGTGAATGTTTAAGAAGAGGAGAAGCAGACAGAGGTATATAATCTGTTGCTAAAATCTTTATTGGAGGATTAGAGAGAGCAAGTGTTTTAGTGCTCTTTTAAGAAGACATTCAAAGTGTGAACTCAAGAATTACGGATCAATAAGGCTTAATCCATTTCAAGGTCATTCTAAATGCAGAAAATAATTAAAACCAAACCAAAAATAACCCCAGTATGGTAGTAACAGCACAGCTCCACAACCAAAAATAAATAGCTCCAAAACACCAAAAACCAAGATTATGCCTCTTATATCTATTAGAATTATTTCATTTATAGGAAAAATAAAGGAGAGATTACTCATATTTATATATTTACAATCTTGACTGTTGTTTTGGACTACTGATACTGAGAGAAAGGGTGTGGTTTTGAAAGTTCAGTGCTTTGGATTGCAAAGGTATGGTGATGGATTCTAGATTACCTGGAACCTTACAAAAGCAATGTCTAGGTGTTCTGTTAAAAGTATGTATTTTGGAGAGCTGAAAAAAAACCCCAAACAAAAAAGAAAAAAAAAAAACAGAAGAAAGAAAAAACAAAGACAGTTTTCATTTAAAAAGGCATCAACAATATTTCTTATCCACATCCTTCGTTCACCTTCACAAAACTTAATGCAGAGATTAGGAGGATCAGAAACACAGTGAGTGTTGGGAGAGAGCAGGATGACTGGAGCCCTGTCAAGAGGATTTTACAGAGAGACAGGGTCTGGGACAAACTGCCTTTTATTGAATACGTAAAAACAGCTCACATGCCACTAAATTATAGTATTTCACTTTATATAGTCTGCAGGCCATACTCATGGACCACAGTACTGGAAGTATTATAATGCCATCAGAGGCACTAATGTCACAATTTGTCCTTGAACATTGTTACAGACCTTATGAGTAAAGTAATTAAATTTCCAATATTTTTTGTGATCAGTTCATAATAAGAAATACTTTTTAACAATCAAGCTTTCAGATTGCCACAAGTAATAGGCTACAATTTTCTTTCAAGAGTTCATTTAATTATTTAGACTCTCAGAACTATAATCAGTGCTGTGCTGATGAACTTTGTTAAGATACAGTTTTCACTCCTGGAAGAAATGTTTTATGAGACTTTGCCAATACATTTCTGGGAACTGTGATTTGGTTTAAAAGTTATTTTACAGAGAGTGGGATGGGGGAGTGTGTTGGAAAAGATGAATAATATGGAAAAAATCATATCACTGCACCAAAATGCTGTGGATTTCAAAGAAGATGATCCCCTATAATGTCCTTTTCTGATGTCTAAGGTAGTGCAGCAAGTAAAGAGAGTGTATATTTGGTGTTTACTCGTTTGTACAAGGGGTCATGCACTGTGATACAAAGAAAGGAAAGATTTGTCATTTTGTATTGGTAGATCACAAATTTATAGAGCTTGTATGAACCATGGTGATTACCAGCTCCTTATAAATGCCTAAACTTTCTTTGATGCACAGATTTTTGTTTTCTTGATAGAAGTGTTGTCAGACTAGGTTTCATTAGCCATGTTCACTTATTTGATATCTTGGCTTATCGAAAAAGGGATTTATTGAAAAAGACACAGACAGAAGAATTTGTTGGTGATGTGGACAGTGAAACTGGGTGCACCCTCAGCAAATTTGCTGACAGCACTGAGCTGTGTGGTGTGGTTGCAATGCTGGAGGAAAGGGAGGCCACCCAGGGGACCTGGGCAGGCTTGAAAGCTGGGCCCATGCCAAGCTCATGAGGTTCAATATGTCTTCAATATGTTCAATATGAAGCTCAATATGAAGTTCAATACAAGGTCCTGCACTTGGGCTGAGGCAATCCCAAGCACAGATACAGCTTGGTTGGAGAATGATGAATGGAGAATGATGACATCCCTCAGAAAAAGGTGCTGGGTGGGGCAGCTGATGAGGAGCTCAGCATGAGCCAGCAATGTGCATTTGCAGCCCAGAAAGCCAGCAGTACTCTGAGCTGCATCAAAAGAGTGGCCAGGAGGTGAAGGGAGGTGATTCTCCCCCTTTACTCCTCTCTTGTGAGACTCCACCTGGAGCACTGTGTCCAGTAGTGAAGCCCCCAATACAAGAAGGACGTGGGACTGGTGGAGCAAGTCCAGAGGAGGGCTACAAAGATGATCTGATCCGGAGCACCTCTCCTATGAGGACAGGCTGAGAGCTGGGGTTGTTCAGCCAGGAGAGAAGAGACCTTATAGCAGCCTTCCAGTACCTAAAGGGAGCCTACAGGAAAGCTGGGGAGGGGCTTTTTTGCAAAGGAATGTAGTGATAGGGCAAGGGGCAATGGCTTTAATCTGTAAAAAGATAGATTGAGATTAGATATTAGGAAGAAATTTTTTTCTGTGAGGGTGGTGACACACTGGCACCCTGGTGTCTCAGGGAAGTTGTGGCCGCTCCTTCTCTCAAAGGCCAGGTTGGATGGGGCTTTGATCAATCTGGTCTGATTGGAGGTGTGCCTGCCCATGCAGTGGAGTTGGAACTAGATGATCTTAAAGGTCCCTTCCAACCCAAACTATTCTATGATTCTATGCTCAGATACTGGCAACCAAAAAAAAAAAAAAATCCCATCCCTCTGTACATTTTTGCAAAGCATTGTTAAGAACAGCCTTAATGTTGCATTAAATAAAACAAGAAGAGCAGAATGAAAACTCTTTGTTATGGTCTTTTTTTTAATTGCAGAATTATCATAATTTTGCAACTATCAGGTTTCTAAAATTCTGAAAAGGACATGAATGTTTTCAGCCTAATCTTTATGAGGCCACAAAGCACAGGTCTGTATCATTAAGATAGCAATTCTCAGCAAGTGACAGAAATAACAGCTCACTTTCTCACAACTAAAGATGATGAAGTACAATCAGCATTTCCTAAACTCTTTTAAAATGCCTTTAAGTTAAATATATATGTTTATTTACCTTCAATGTACTGTAAGAAATCATGGCCATTATCTCTCACATTTCTAGAAGTAGTAACATTGCAGGATGCCATGGCTAAAGCACACTGATGCTGTCAAAAATTATTATATAAATGGCTTAAAGTTGTCAAAAAGTATCTCTTAAGTGTTGGGACAGGAATTCAGTGTGAGATATTTGCAAGACAGAAAATGACCATATTTTCTTTACATAAGAAAATGCTGTTAACTCGGGAAGCCTTGCTTAAATTAGAAGTTTATAGCAATGTAAAAAAGAGGCAGACTCCAGAAGGATCCCTTTGTTAAATAGAGAGGGGGTTTATTAATACACGTTGTGCTGCATAGGAGAATGACCCAAGGGAGACCTTTGGCAAGATTTATTTTGCATAATGGCAATTTACCTACAGCAGCAGTGCTGCTCTGCATATCTCATCCCAGTGCCAGGGGCTCTCCTTGGTGGGGGGTGAAATCTCCCAGACAGGGCAGGCAGTAGCTGTGCCACTGCCCTGGGTGGGTTTCCAATGGGGGACAAAAGCTCTGTGTTAACCAGGTTTTGTAGGAACCCTGCCCATATAACACAGAACCTCTCCTAACTTCTGTCCCTCCTTAAATGACCTGTTCCCAGTAGACAAAAAATAGGAAATAGAGGCAAATGGTGTTGGAGTCCAAGATTTGTAATTCTCATCAGTGCTTTCATCCACAACAGACTTATTTTCCCTCCTCTAGACTAGTTCAGTTTTGTGTTGTTCTTTATGCTGCCATCCTCATTTGAGAAAAATTCTAGAAGTAAATCTTTTCCAAAAGTTCACCTAGGTCTCACAACTGATATCTTACATTTCTCTTATTAAAATTAAGGCCTGCATTAAAAGGATATTGGTAGTAAATTGTAACAGTAAATTGTAACCTCCTGTGGACATACATACATTCATTTGTACACCCAAAAGACATCCAACATGATTAATGTGATTGCAACCAGTGACAAGGTAATTTAAAAGGATCACTAAAAATATCACCCTCACATATGTTATTTTTAGAGTATCTACAGCAGTAGCAAAAACAGCATGGAGAACTGGGCACAACTTTCACAAACACAGTGTAAGATGTGAAATCTAAGAAGAATAAATTAAGTTACTGGCATCTGCTTGTCTAGAAATAGAATCATCTTACAGTATGTTCTCTATAGAGAAGGAAAACACACACTTCTGACAATGAGTCAACATTTTCAGAAAATGCTGCTGATTCTGATTATGTCATATTCAGGTTGCTCAGCTTGGACACATGAAGGTTGGATAGTTCCCTGAGCTCTTCTCCATGCTATGAGTCCTTCATCCACATTTTCTCTTGCATATAAAATGGAAAGTGTAGCCTCATATACTTGGAGGTCCCAGACACCACATCCCATCCATTTCCCTCCCTGCACTTGGAGGTCCCAGACACCACATCCCATCCATTTCCCTCCCTGCACTTGGAGGTCCCAGACACCACATCCCATCCATTTCCCTCCCTGCTTAGTATCTACCCAGCACTTAAAGATAATAACCATTTTTTAAATGTGTTGATTTTAACCATTCATTTATCTTAAATATTGAGGGGAGGAGAAAAACATTTGTTTCACTTAATAAAACTCCTATTAGGTGACACTTAGGACCTTTAAATTGACTGAGTGGTTGAAAGTCAGGCTACCTTAGAGGTCATGGAAAAAAATGTTACTATGGTCTCCAGAAATTACAACTGCTGTGACAAATTAAATATATGTTAGCACTCACTATATAATTTTTCTAAATTTCACTAAAATATTCAGATGCTTAACTCTTCTAGCATAGTGTAGGATACAGTTTGCAAAATCTCAGGGAAATCCAGTTGTCTTTTTTAACTTTTCCCAAGTAAACTGAGTTTCTATAGTATAAGAACCTTGACAAGATGCTAATACCAACAATTTACCCAGCTCCACAAGATGTGACACGATGAAATTGTAAAATATGTCTAAAAAGGTACAGACCATGTTACATGATATTTTTCAGCGAGCATGTTTTTTTATGTTTATTCATATTCATGAAACTGTTTTGAAAAGGAAAACTTCTGTGTGTATGCATTACTGCTTCTGTCAACAATAATAAATTATTTGTGTTTGAGCAGAAAAAGAAGACATCTTGCATGCTGTTGGTTATGCAGAATAGGCAGTTACAGCTTTTTACTTGTTTTATTTGCTTGAAAATATTTTGCCATGAAAATTAACCTTAAATTATGATAGCAGCACATTCCTGCAGCTTGGCTCACATCTATCTCACTTTTTTCAGGCTCCTGAAAGCATCAGTGTGATAAATTCTGTTGAACAAAGCAGAATTCAAACACCAACTGAAATCAAAGCACATGTATGAGTGTTGACCTAAAAAGAGATGGATTGATGCACCTTTTATATATTTTTCCATTTTAAAGAATTTAGTAGCAACCGGTAATTACAGTTTATGGACAATTACATCCTTTTTATAGTTACATTGCATTATTTTGTCTTACACATTGCCCTGCTACCTCCTGTAGAAATACCTGTCTAGGGTCAGAATACCTGTGCTTGGTGGGACTCTGCAGAAGCCTGGAGGTAAGCTGGTAAGCTCAAGTTCAATTGTAACCATGTTGTGATGAAAGCTGGAAGTAAAATCATGGTTTTGCCAAAGAGAAGATGAATTTTACTGCTTGTCGTTGCATCATATTAAGTTTCCTCATTTCACTAGAAATGCAAGTCAGCCTTGGCTGAGGACAGAATCTGGGTTCTGTTCTGGAGCAAACATTAATGAGACCACATTCATGCAGAAAGGCTTTTCCACTCTCAGTGTCAGAGAGGCTGGGTTTTGTTATTGATAAGGGCTGTCAAGTCCTGTAGAGCTGTATAATTAGAGACTAAGAGAAGCACAGATAATCAACATGGTCCAACTGAAGTGATTCTAAAAACTTTTGTAATGTAATGGGCTATGATAAATCGTTCAAAATTCCGCTCCACTTGGTTTAAAAAAAAGGGCTACAAATATGCTCCATATTAAATGCTGTAGAACCTTGTCATTAGGTGTGGTGCTTGCAATGTCTGTGGAATGATTTAACTGCTGTCTGCTAACACTGATAGAATACTGAGAAAAGCAAGATAACCCTGTTATTTTGATTCAATGGAGCAGTCAATTTTTTCTGTATCTCTTGTCTATGTGATTGCATGTAACTGTTAATCTATTTTCTGGACAGAGTTATGCCTATGAAATTTATTCCAACAATTTCCTCTAGCTTCAAGTAAGTACCCCTGCTTTACTTAGTCAAATCTGTTTAACCCAATAATGTTGTACGGTTTGTTTTGGTTGCTTGGTTTGCTTTTCCTAACTGTTCCAGATAATTGATGACTGGTTCCTACCAGAAATATTGGAACATAAATATGAAATATTCATTTCCACTCCCCAGTGAGAAATTAACTTGTGAGATGTAGCTCACAAGAACACCTGAGCAGATAAATAGGGAGTGCAGAGTCTTTCCAGAAGTAATCTGTGCCCCAAGAAAGGATTGAACAGCTTTTTATTCCATCCTCCATAAGGTGTAAGAGGTGTTAATGAAGAACTTGAACTCAATTTCCTCCTGAGATGGTTCCTGGTAGAGTTATGTTTTTGATGATGCAAGACACAAAACTTCAGTCATGCTGAAAATATGGAAATATGCAAAAGTCAAACTAGTCCCAGAATTAATTTCTGTTGTAATTTTTGCTCTTTCATTACAGCGTTATCGAACAGGTCAAAACTGCAGATTAATTCACAAATTAATTAATTCTTAAACTGCAGACAGATAAAACTAGCTACAGATTTGTCATTTGTATTAAACTCACAAATTCATAAATTCATGTAAAATCATTAAAATTATGCGAACAACCAAAGACTTTGTTTCACAGTGCCTTCAGATCTCCATGTCACAAAGATGTCAACTTTAAGATTCATTTGTGGTCCATAAACTCTCCATATGAACTGTCAGCCTGATTTTTAACCAACAAGGTGGATGGGTAGGTAAATTTATTTCTACAAATACTTTTCCCAGAAGCTCCAAAGTTGCATCATGTAAAGTATCTGGCATTAACCATAAAGCTAGAAGCCAAGTCTTGAACATGTCTAATCCTTTCTGGAAAGTGCTCTGCCAAGTTGGTCTCATCCAGTGCCGTGGAGAATTCAATGTCACACACTTTGCTCTCCAAGCAAGAGTTTGAACAATGACACCAGCCTAGGGACCTGAAGGAAAGGGAAGGAAGCTGACTTTTGCACTTCATATGTTCAGCTGTTCCTAACAGGTGAATGAGGTGGTTATCACAGGTTTGTCCTAGGAAACACTACATATTTTCTCTTATCTGAAAACCAAGGAATAAATTTCTCCCCGAGTGATAGGTGGCAGGCACCTTCATGTTAAGTATTCTTCCAAGAACGATGTTAGAATGGGATGTCAAATCACTGGTTCTCAGTTCTAATCCAAAGAAATCCATGTGTTGTGAAATGCATCGTAACAAACTCAGTTCTGCAGCACTTTCTCCAGTTTGATTAAGATAAAATTTCTTTTATTTCCTTTTTATTTTTTATAATCATGTTTTAGGTGTAGCTGTTAGTATTTTTAAAATGTGCTAGAATTGCTTCCTGACTATAATGGAAAATAAAGTGTGAACTGGATTGTGAAATTCACTTAAGGACCTACTAACCCTGGGAATGCTGAATGTGTTATAGGTTTTGAAATTTTTTATACTCTTTCAAAAAAAAAATCCAGAAACTATAACCTCAGACTCTTAGTCCAGTTTTTATGGTCACTTATACCAGTAAAAGAAAACTCTTCCGATGCATTATTCATGCCTGCTACACTTCCATTCTCACTTACAGCCTCAGAGACCAGAGAAGAATTACAGAACTGTGAGTGAAATTCTGTCCCCACTGAGAGAGTAGATGATTTGTCATTGATTCAATAAGATCACAAATTCCTTGAATTTTTTGCAGCTTCAATGGCTCTTTTCTTAGTTACCCAATTATGGTAGAAAATTCATGTTAAGTCCACACAAGTATATTAAAATGAGAGTCTTACAATCAAATTTGGACCAAGCTTCTGCAGTTTTTCACCATTTGTTTGTATTTTTACATACACATATACTCTGATGTCTTAAGAACTCAATTGCCATTGACATAGTATTCTCAAAACTGGGAAAAATTGGATACTTTCTCCCTTCTACAGCAAACCCTAAGGATTTCCATGTTAAAGGATTTTTTGTTGTTGCTTCTTTTTTAGGCATTTAACCAAACACTCTATATTTGGCTATTGTATGTTAATGGCCAACCTACAGATATCCCAGTACGTTTTACCACTCTAAGTAAGGAAATAGTGTCACATCTATTTTCCAGAGACACAAAAAGTTCCCATTCTAGCCTTCTATATTTTTCAGCCATTCAGTTTCATTTAGTGACTCCTAGACTGAGCTGAACAACTCATGGTCTCAAAAGAAATCTAGGAAGTTATTCAGCTCTGTTTCAAAAGTAATAAAAATTATTAACTGAAGCAGAAGCAATGAGCTGTCATAGGAGAAGATTATGGTAGAGCTGAAAATTGAACTTGGTTCTCCTGGGTCTCAAACCAACCATGCTAACACCTTACCCTCTGTTCCACTCTACCCAAGGTAGCTTCCAACAAAATAAGAGAGAAACTTCTTTGAGACTTTAAAAAGTGTTAGAGCTGGTAAAGTGTTCCTAACTAAATACCACTCTGGCAAGCTTAGAACTTTAAAAGAAAAAAATCAAGTTGAATGCCTACCAAAACTCACCTAAACGCAAGTGGTCTAATTGAGGCACTTAGTCAAGTGCTTTTCTCATGGATTTTCCCATGGTTTACTAGAAAATACACCAGAGGCAATGAGAAGTGTAGGTTCCTGGTGACTGAGGAAAACTGGGTCATTTGCCTAATTCTTACTCAGAGGGACTGTTTTGGACATCTACCTACAAATACAGCCTCGTGCCTCTCTTCATTCACAAAAGCTTTCTGAAGGGTGGGCTACTAACTAGCATTACTTTGAGACAAAGTTCTGCCATGAGCCAAATTGTTCCATTCTTGGAAGAAGAATTCTGCAGGAGGATGTAATCCCAAACACCCATCTACTCTCTGAGGAAGAATGATGAAGGAGCATCAATCACTGGGAGCCACCCATCTGCATCTGAGTGTCAAAACTACTGCATGTCTTTGCTTGGTGATCCTGGAAGAGGAGAGCATTTGGTGGATATCTGGATATCTGAGAGGGCTTTTACATAGCTCAGATGTTGTCACCATAAATTGAACAGGAAACTTGTTTGGTATGCCCTGAAACACACCTGAGCTAAATTACAAAATTTTCTCAGGAAATGAAAATAACTAAATATTTGGATTAGAAAGGTATTTCAGTCACCCTTAATAGTCCATCAGCATGGAGTCTCCATAACCTTTCTCCTTTTTTTCTGTCTCTCTCAGGCTAAAATATTCTGTGCATCCAACTGAGGAATGCAGCTGGGCAATGGGGAACTCTGCAGGAGGAAAAGAGAATGTTTCCCTTCAAATGCCAGCTCATTCCAGCTGCCTCCATACTCCCTTCCTCCACAGGAGCAGGATACTTGGCTGCTCACAACTACACATTCCTGTTCTTCCCCTGTTTCCTGCCCTCTATGATGTTTGCTCTGTGTTCATTTACATAAATGGTTCAGAATAGTGCATGTTTTATATTTAAAAGTCCAGTGTCTGAGGGGTAGAAAGTTCCACAGAGGGTGGAAACAGAGAAAGAAAGGTGGAAACAAACTGCACTTTCCTCAAATGCATCTGTACTTGCTCAGTTGGAGGAAGCTTTGGGTTTGCAGGATGGGGCAGGTAGGAGGGAGTCAGTGTAGTCCAGGAGATGCTTGAAAAGAGCAGGGCACAGAGAAGCAATGTCAGCCTCAGGGGTGGTGGAAAGCAGAAAGCTTTCTAGAGAACTCAGAGAAGCCCATACAAAGGGAACCTCTGGAAGCTGCTGGATTGCAAAGCAAGACTGGAAGAAAAGACTTGTCCTGCAAAGACTGAGGGATTTGTTTCCAACTCTTGGTATTTATTGCCTCTTCCAGTTGTTTTTTTAGAGAATTAACTGGCTCTAGTTAATTAGCCTGCATTATGAAAAGGCTGGGAGCCTTCTGATATGTTGGTGTGCTCACCTCAAAGAAAATACTGACCAGTTGTACTCATAGGCTCTGTCAGTGGGCTTCTGTCATATTCTTTTTTTCCAATATGGACAAGAAGCTGTTTCTGTATTTCCAGCTGTTGATATATGACAATATCTATGGAAAGAGCTTTGTTGTTTTGCACTTAGAGGTGCACCACAAAATTCAGGTGAACATGAAAAAAAGTTTTTAGTTTGCTTGTTTGTTTTTTGAAACAAATAAAGCTTTACAAATACCTACTGTAGAACATGGTGGCTCTTGTGGTGGTTTGACCTGGGTTGGATGCCAGGTGCCCAGTAAAGCCCAGTATCACTCCCCTCCTGAGATGGACAGGAGAGAGAAAACATAATGAAACTCTCATGGGTCAAGATAAGACAGGGAGAGATCACTCAGCAGTTACCATCACATGCAAAACCAGACTCAATTTGTGGGAAATGAGTTTCATTTATTACCAGCCAAATCAAAGTAAAGTAAGGAGAAAATAAAAAACTAATTCTTAAAACAACTTGCCCCCATCCCTCTCTTCCTCCTGGGCTTAACATCCCGCTGTTTTCTCTACCTCTTCCTCTCCAGGTGTGCAGAGGGATGGGGACTGGGGGTTGCCATCACTTCATCACCATCTCTGCAACTCCTTCCTTTTCAAGGGGAGGACTCCCTACACTCTTCTGATCCAGTGTGGGCTCCCTCCCATGGGATACAGTGCTCCACAAACTTCTTCAATGTGAGTCCTTCCCATAGGCTGCAGTTTCTCACCATCTGGCTCCAATCTGGGTCCCTTCTACAGGGTGCAGTCCTTCGGGAACAGACTGCTCCAGTGCAACTACCTGATGGAGTCACAAATCCTGTCAGCAAACCTGCTCCAGCCTGGGCTCCTCTCTCCATGGGTCCACTGTTCCTGCCAAGACCCTGCTCCAGCGGGGACTTCCCACAGGGTCACAACCTCCTTCAGGCATCCACCTGCTTTGGTGCAGGGTCCTTCATGGGTCAGGTAGATATCTGCTCCAGACGGGCTGCAGGGAATCCCAGCTGCAGGGCCTGAAGCATCTCCTCCCTCTCCTTCTCCACTGACCTTGGTGCCCACAGTGTTGTTCCTATCACATAGTCTCACTCCCCTTTACCTCTGCAATTGCTGTTGGGAAGGGTTTTTTTCCTCTTCTTAACTGTGTTAGCCCAGAGGCCCAACATCAATCACTGATGGCTCAGCCTTGGCCAGAAGCAAGTCAGTCTTGGAGCTGGTAGCATTGGCTCTGTCAGAAACAGGGGAAGCTTCTAGTAGATTCTCACAGAAGCCACCCCTGTAGCCCCTCCACTACCCAAACCTTGCCACACAAACCCAATGAATTTTACAGGAAAAGGCAAATGTCTGGATTTCTGCTGCATGGGACCAAATCACTTGAGTTTCATATTGTAAACAAATGCAGTTTCACAGCTCATTGCTCAGACAGTGCCTAACAGAGAAAATAAAAAAAGCAGCAAACAAAGGGAAGAAACATAGCCATTAGTAACCCTGGTGGTTTCTAATTAGTGAAGGGTTTGCATTTAGAGTAGGGATGACAATTTCCCTGATATAAAGCTCCAAAGGTGTGCAGAGGAGAGTTGTTGCCCCTTGAGTTAGGTATATTCACCCTGGGAGTGTTTTCCTCCCTAAGCCGTCAAGAATAGGTTTAGGTTTGTAAAACTTTGTCCTTTATTAGTTGTTGAGAGTAAACAGATACAAGGCAAACTAAAACAGCTGAGACTGTATCTAGACTCACTTCAGCAAGCTGCAGCTTTCCACAAGGGAGTTATATATCAGCTGAATAATGAAATTTATAAAGACCATGAGGTGATCTGCATTTATCTGCATCCAGGAAATAACTGCATAAACTGATCCTTATCCTTCTCATTTACCCAGTTTCCAGGTGAATTCCAGTGGGCTTTCTCCTTACAGCGCCCTGAATGAGAATCATAACCCATGGCTTCACACAGCAACACTGAATCCAAATAAATTGCTCTGCCTTTCTTCAGCAATGAAAATGGCCACATATCTTCAGGGTATCCCATGCAGCTGCCAGGTCTGCATTATACATCCATGTGACTCTGGCCAGCGTGAGGGAAGGTGTGACAGCAGGTTGTGCTGCTGAGAGCCAGGAATAGTACTGTGTATGCAAGCACATCCCCTGCTCCCCGACCAGGCTGGGGATTACACAGGAATGCCCTTGCAGGTCCTGTCTGCCATCCTGTCAGGTCCTTCTCATAGGAGGTGGGATCCAGATGAACCTCTCTCAGGGGTCACAGCAGCATTTCAGTGACACAGCTCAGGATCTGGGGAAGTCACCAGCTCTCCATGGGTGCCTGTATGCCTCAACAGGCCTCCCAAAATATTCAGGGGCCCCTGTGGGTGCTCAGAGCTGCACAGCATCAAGCTCCCATAGGAAACATCAACAATGAATGCCTTAGAAGCACCTTTATGGAGATTTTATTTCAGGCATCATTTTGGGTAGAAATACTTCATAAATATTATTGGGTCCAGTTCTGGACCCCTTGTTACAGGAAGAACATGGACATGATGGAATGTGTCCAGAGAAGGGCCACAAGGATGATCAGAGGGCTGGAGCTCTGAGAAGACCTTATAGTAGCCTTCCAGCATCTGAAGGGAGCTATAAGAAAGCTGCTGAGGGACTTCTTAGGATGCCAGGTAGTGATAGGACTGGGGGGAATGGATTCAAACTAGAGGAGGGTAGAGTTAGATTAGGTGTTAGGAAGAAGTTCTTCACCATGAGGGTGGTGAGACACTGGAATAGGTTCCCCAGAGAGGTGGTGGAAGCCCCATCCCTGGAAGTTTTTAAGGCTGGACAGGATGGACAGGGCTCTGAGCAACCTGATCTAGTGGGAGGTGTCCCTGCCCATGGCAGGAGGGTTGGGATGGAACCAGGTGAGCTTAAAGGTCCCTTCCAACCCTGAAAATTCTATGAGTCTATGATTACAGACTTTTCTTGCATAAAATGTTCAACATACTGGTGTTCATCTCATTGTCTGTGGGAATTGCTCTTTAGTATCCAAGAGCTGTTCATGAGTAGATCTATGGACTGCTATCCTATCTCTTCCCATGAGCATTTGTATCTTTTCTCAGCTGTTAGCATCTTAGTTAATTTTCCAAGGAGATTAGAAGCAAGGCCTTAGGACTGATAAAAGCTACTGAAAATAAAGGAGAAGAATTAAGAAGATATACCCAGCAGACAGTATCTATTTTGCTGGGATTTGTTTCTACAGAGGGATACTTTCTTGTGCATAAGGATAACAAGTCATAGCCTGCTTCAGATGATAGGAAAGCATAATAGCTGCACTCTTCTCAGTCTCTTCTGAGTAGCTGCTCTTAATTTTTTTCCAAATGAGTTCCTTGTACAAATGTCACATTGCAGCCCTGCTCAAAGACTACTTAATATTCCGCTTTCCTTAAAAGATCCCTGTATTCCCTAACATCTGAGGTTTCTTAAATCAGCTCTGAAGACGGCCTATCTTCCACATAGCTCTTCTTGCTGAATTAGAAGGAAATACACAAAAAACCCTAATTTGTATGTTTCTCATTTGACTTGGGGGAGTAACTATCTTTGGGAGCAACATTTTAATTGCTGAAATCCTTCTGTTGCCTAAAATATTACTAATGATAAAAGATTTGGCCCAGTCTTGTCTTAAAAACTGCTTACAAAACCGAGCATTTTACAGAATCTGATATCCTATCTTCAACCCAACAAGGCACCAGGATGTAATGATGAACTTCTTGTACATGATATGGAACATATTCAGGCTTAAACTGGCTTTAGTGGCATTTTCCAAACAAGTAAAATACAACCTGTAAGAAAACAGAATGCTTGTTTCTGTGGAAAATGTAATATTTCACATTAAACAGGGATAAAAATGTAAAATCAGAATTGTATTTATTCTGAACTACTATGATATTGTAATGTTAGAATGATTAATGTTTTATATAAGGACATTATAAAGCAGTACATCTGAAAAAAAATCATCTTGAAATGTTTACTCTAGTATTAAAGTCTACAGTGAATTAAAATGATAGCTGAACTAACAATTTCATCTCATAAGAATGAACTATTTTTCTCCACTTGTACTTAATTAAATTTAATCAATTTAAATACTCCATTAAAAATGGAGAAAAATATTTTACTAACATTTAAAAATTAACAGAACTGTAGTCAGAAGCTGCTTAACAAAAAACCTGTCTCATTGAAAAGTACCATCTGGTAAAATTTTAAGGTAAAACAATCAATGGAATACCTGCTCAGGTGCAAGTTTTAACATCCATTTTCCACCTGTGAATTGAAATAGTTCACAGTTTTCCATGTGGACAATCTAAAATGGTGGGACTGAACCCCTCCACTTATGAAGGGGCTCGCACGGACAATAAATGTATTTAACATCTACCTGGCTTTCTGGAGCCAGGTAGGCACTGCTGAATGTGTAAAACTGATTTTAATAATAAGTTGAGTTATATGCTGTCCTTGTACAAGTATATCTACCTTGTAGAGCTCAGGAAGGCACAACACTGCAGCTCCACTGAACACGTCCTGTGAAAGCCCTGGGGAGCTGTGATACAGACACACCTCATGTGTTGGAGCAGAGCACATAAAGCAGGATAGAGCAGAACATACAGTAGGATCAATAAATCTTTGAAGATTCTGCTGTTCTCCAGTATAAAGTGCAAGAAAAGCAACACCTACAAAGTTTGCCTGAGTTACGGTACAGGACCAGAAGCAAAACAGATCTACTTGTGCTTCATAAAACTGGGCTGAAATTCCCTCTGGGGGTCTTTAAAGAAATTTCATGTTCCCTACCCAGAAAAATATCAGTAGTCTCAAATGGTAACAATAACCCAGTTGAACCAAATTATATATTCCATTTTAAATTTGCCTTTGAAAATTAAAATCTTTTTTCCAATTATTTTTAAATTTTTTTTGTAACCCCCCAAGGTCATAAAAATAAAAGGTTATAAATATTTTTTAACTAATCATAATGTTTGTGTTTACTAACAGGTGGTATCCTGTGTATATGTGTCATAATTTAAAGAGCTACTAGGTTGCTACCAGAGCATCTCCATTCTGCTTGGAATGAAAAAGAAGATAGAAATCAAGATTCTCAGTGTCTGGTTTGGGTTTTACAGCTTCCAATTTATTGTTAGTTTAAAGGAAAAGGATGTTGGAAATTGCAAAGATCATAAGGATATTTGGTTTGTAAAATGAAAAGGGTCACAGTTCCTGAAAAACAGTAAGCTTATAAAAATTCACCCACATCAAAAAAGAATATGTGAAGACTCAGCAGCACCTGTGACCTCCTGTAGCCTTAAAATGAACTGTGGAACAGCACATAGCTGCAGGAAAGGGGGGAGTGGGTTAGTAGGAAAGGGGAATAGGCAGCAGGCTGGAAAAAGCAGAGGCAAATACATACATTTATTCTATTTATTATATTATATACAGAAAATAACAATACCACCCCTAAGCTGCCATATAGCATTATGGGACATCTCTGAGCACCCTCAGGGCTTGGAATTTGTATTTTTCAGCTATTTGAGGAGTTTTTATCAGACTGCTGTTTCTTAGAATTTCTCATGTACAACATCTAACCCTGCCCAGCACTGGGAATATTGGGAACCTGGTTTTTAATCAGCAATGAACATACTGCTAAAATTTTAATAGCTGTTTACTTCAGGGATGGGTGTGCATGTGTTTCCATATTAAAGGATGTATCAGAAATACTTGGAATTGAAGTGTAGCAAATAAGACCAAAGAAGGCATTAAATGGGCATACTGCTCTAAAGGACTTATTTAGCTTGTTGAAGCATTAGGTCATACCAGCTTCTATTCTTGCTTGTTGTAAGGCACTTTTAGACCATATTGGCAGCATAAGGGTCTTCAGAATTATTTGGAATAGATCCCGCATCTCTTTAAACATTGGATCAAGTCAAAAGAATAATTTTATAACATCAACACTGTATTTCTTCCATCCTTTGCTCGTCTCCAGAGCCAAGTATTTGTTGCATGATGCTCTCCAGTTCATTCTGCTGTCAGCAATGCAGAGCCATTACAGCAATCAGATGTAATCTGCTTTATCACCAAAAAAACAGTTGCCAGGAAAATTTCAGATTACAGTGATTCTTATACTAATTCAGTGGAAGTGTACATGGTATTTAAAGCACATCTTGGTTTTCAGCTCTAGAGTTGCATTTTCAAGCATAAAATTTGGGTGGCTTATTTAGCAATTTTGTTTTATTGAGCAATCACATAGTTTGCACAAATTGTGAAGGTTGAGAATGAAGCATCAAGGTAGCTTTTTTATCGAGTGAATTTTGCAACCAAGCACCTTTAGCCAAAAGCCAAACTTTCAGGCCGAATTTTTATTACTTGCTGAACTGCGGCCAAAGAGAAAAGTATGATGGTTGAGCCTTCTCTCTAAAATGTGTAATGACCTTTCCCGTGGCACTACAACCACTTGTACTGTATTCCCACGACTCCCTCTGGTGGCAAACATTTCCATCCCAGGTGCGGAAGAGAATCTGCCCTCTTTTCCTGATCCTACACCTGGATTAGAGGAATGCTGATGGATTCCCAGCTCATTCGGGCAGTGGAAATGTCCTTAGAGTTTTCGTTTGAGTTATAAGATTGTCTTTTCATACTTTTAGTTATATATCTACCAGATGAACTGGATAAACAAGCTACGGTTAAATCCACATAATACTGAAGACTGCAGAAGAATGTTAATTTTGTGAAATAAATAATATTTCTGGTTTATGTACTTCCCTTTCATGTAGCCCACAACTACGTAACCACCTCACAAATGGTCCTGATTTGTCTCAGGCCAGGCTGCTGAGGAAAAGATCAACATTACAAATCTGAAAATAGAAAGCTGCAGCCTAAATGAGGCAAGTGATTTTCCCAGTTTTCACACGTGAAGTCAGCAGCATGCTGGGAAAAATGAACCTGGATTTTCTTCTTACCTGGGGCAATTTACACCACCCAGTTACATAAAGGAACCTTAATGCCTTGCTAACTCACTTTTGCTTTCAAGGAGTTTCTTTTCCTGCTGTTGGAGATGGCCCTGCCTACCTGCTGCATCCCTCACTAGACACATACATGGAGCATGACAGTCTCTGTGTGTCCAAAACCTTGGCAAATATGGTGGGAATTTGATTACAGATAACTCACTGTGGTCTAGTCAGCCAACTTTATGAAAACTGATTGCTACCAAAATTATCTTGAATAATGAAGTCATTTTAATGACAGTTTAACCCCTTATAAATGTGTTGCAACTTTTTTCCCTTACAACTTGTCTTTTCTTGTGCACACTTGTCCTCATTTTTATCAAGCAATACCATCGTGGCTAAAATATCAAGAGATAATACAGCTTTTAAAGAAAAAGTACTCACCTTCAGACTCACTAGCTCAAAGGAAGATGAAAATATTTCTGTTTATCCTGCTGTCAAATCAACTGTGTTTTATTTGGTTTACTACACAGTTCAGCAACACGGGTTTTCACAAGGGCACTATGCTGGTAAGTCACACTCCATACCCACACCAAACATGTAACTCCTTCTCTTGTCATGAATAAAACATCTCAACTGAGTACATAAGGATGCTGTGCAAAAGCAGCATTATTGACCCAAAAGGCAGAAGGATACAGTAGTATGTCTGAGGAATGAAAGGAGAGCTATGAAGCAGGCTGATGTACTGGGGATCAAAATAGAGCAGCCTGCCATTGAAGAATAGTGTGCATTGCTGGGAGACTAAGGAGGTCTCTTATGTCACGTCTGCTAAACAGGACCCTACTATTTTTAACTTTTTAATTCAGGTTAGAATTCAGGTCTCTCTTTCAGACACACATGCCTACTTGCCTATATATACATACACAATATATGTGACATAACTTTCCATTGCCTCGAGTGGAAATTTTTGTTTGGTGATTTCTTATTCCAAGGCTTGTTCCAAAGAAAGGCAGTTCCAGCTACATGATCCTAGTGATTTCATGTGACAAAAGCTCTGGTCTTTATCCTGTAAGTATCTATGCATGGGGGTTTTATTTTTCAAGGTGAGACATACCTATTGCAGCTCCCACAAAAAAAGAGACATGCCTGCCCCTGGTAATGTGAAATCAGAATATTAGTGCAAATGGAACCTGAACACATCAGTCCTGTCCCTGTTTGACAGAGAAGACTAAACCCTTGCAACACCTTTTGCCCTATTTAGATTTGCCCTTTATTGTAACTTCTTAGAGCATTCTGACAAGGATAATACAAAAGAATTAGGTCTGCTAACTACACATATTCACCAACATGGGAAGCCATTCCCATTCCAATGCTACAATTTGGTTGCATTTCTCCTTCCTGAATTTTTCTTCTCTGGCCCAGGGAATATTTTTTCTCTAGCTGCAGAGTGGATCAACTACAACTGAAGGCAAACCTACCTAAACCAGCTAAAAAACAGAGCGTTTTCCTAGTAGAGGGACACTGTGTTTCCAAATACGCAGAAGCTCAGGGAAGGGTAGAAATCAGAGTTTTCTGTTCCTGGCTAAATGTTCCCAAATGTCAGGTGTATGTCTGAATGTGTCAATCAATGAATTAAACAGCAATAATGTCTCCACTGCCTCTGGATTTTTTCTGAAGCATCCAATGCCAGGGAGCCCTAAACTGAACTGCTCTATGCAACGTTGAGTTGTCACCACTCTCTGCAGATCACATGAACTAAACAGAGAATCAATAACAGTGAGAATGAAACAAGGGCTAAAATCCAGAATGTAAAAGGAAGACAGTGGAAGAGTTGGGGTTGTTAAATGTCATGAGCAGAAACCTGAGTACCGCTAAGGATGACTGCTGCTAAGGACATTGTTACCCATGTCTGTGGTGATAAGTCAGAAAATAGTAACCTTTAATTAAAGAAGGTATAGTTATCAAGGAATATTTTCTTGCAGCAAGGTTATTTTGCTCTACAACAGCTCAGCTGGAGAGACAGTAGGTTCTCCATCACCTGCTGAAGTCTTCAGCAACAGATAAAGATGCTCAGATACAGATATAAACTCATCCAGCCTGGGGCTAGCAGAGGGTTAGATGACCTCCAGCTCTCACTTTTAGTGCTATTTTTCTAGTTGTTAGGATTCTCAGAGCTTATGTAAGGGGTAAAACCCTGAGGTGGAAGGCATCCAAACTCTGGACAGGTGTTCATCAGGAAAGTTCTGCACATGCTCTAGTGAAGTAGTTGCTGGAACTCTAGATGCCCGAGATTTCAGACTGACTTTGCAAACATCTCCAGGACAAGGCAAGGGCAGAGATGCTCTCTGCAGAGGTGTGTTGGATACAAAGTTTACGGCTGAGCACAGTGATACCCATTTGCAGCATACTGACATGTGAAAAGTAGGGAATTTTAGACTTCAATGAAGCATGACCAGCTAAAAATAACAATTGCATCGTTTACTGATGGATGTAAATTTGCATAGGTTCCTCAGGGACAGTGTGGTCAAGAACCCAACAAATTTTTCCAGTTTTGTGGCAAAATCATGCAGGAATATATGCCAAGATAATACTGTTAACTTTAGGCAAGCAGGGAATTTGTATAAGTCAAGCACAAGCTCTTTTCCACATATAAGTAATACAAAGTATCTACATCCTATCTCTTCCACCTTTCCTTCCTGCCCTGCTTCTGGAGCACCCAGTCCAGCATTTACCCTGCGTGTTACAGAAGCAGTTCCTCCTGAATTCTCTTGGAGTTCAAGTGTCTGAGCAAAGAGAAACCATGACTGTTTACTCTCTTTATCATAACCTCCTTAAATATCCCTACTTTAAGTACAGTGTACACTGATGGGGCATCCTTAGGTAAAACCACAGTACTTGGGATTACATACATTTAGCCAGCCATCAAGAGATAGTGTAAATACAGATTCCAACTCATCTGGGGCTTTATGTACACAATTCCCTGAGCCATTTGCTGTCAAAACACTCTTAGGTGCAAGTACTTACTAGTTGATCTAATTTTTTGTACAGAAACACATATAGCTGTAATGAAGACACATAGAAGATAATCTTGATGATAACCTTGTTCTTCTGTGATTTTATACATCAAAAAGTCACAGGGAATAGAAATTAACATGGTTCCTGTATTTTCTTACAGCATTGACAGCATTTTAACTGATGGTGCTAAACAAAAAGGCACTAAAGTCCTGCAACATCCACCTGGACAGTGTAGCCAGGAAGCAGTGTCTGTCTCCTCTCCCTGCCAGAGGTCTTTTGCTGCCACCTCTGAGGAACCTTGCAGCAGCACTACCTACAGCATATGGAGTACAAAATGCTCCCTGCTTTCAGCTCAAGTGAAACAAAACAGTCACTTGAAAACCAGACTAATAGTCATTCAAACCTGTGATATAAAAAATTTATTTTAAATGAGTAAGGGATGGACTGGAGCAGGAAATAAAAGGGAGACAGCATTATATTGCAGCTCTTTCACTTTGTGCTGGAAGCCTCTATGTAGAAAAATGCTTCTTTCTCCCTGGGATGAAAGCACTAACCTTGTCACTTTACATCCCAGACACTATGTGAAGCCCCAAGCCCATCTCTCCTCATCCCAATTCCCTTCTCCTTCCCCTTCTTTGCTGCTCCCCCAGCCATGGGGTGCAGCCTGGCCACCTGAGGGGAGGAGTCTTGTGTCCAGTGGGCACAAGGGGTCTTGTCAAGGCTGTGGCTTTGTACAGTCCCCTCTGCTGAGAACCTGGTCCCCAGGCATGCTCCAGGATGGCACCAGGACACTGAGTGCCCTCTCTGGGCCCTCTTCACTGCTGGGTGCTTTGCTGCACGCGTGGCTGTGGGTGACAGCTGTGGGTGGGTGGGTACCAGGGTGCCAGGACAGGGCAGAACTTCTCATTGAGAGCCATGGTCATTCCTACCAATGTAGCAATGCTGTTGAGACACTTCACAGAGGGCAATTTATTGACATATTGCAAAAGCATGTACTTTGGCTAACAGGTAATTAAACAATTAAAAGCAATGTTCTCATTCCTGTAAACTTGCTCACTGGATCAGTTTAGAAGAAATAATTACTACAGAGAGGAAAAAGCTTCAACCTCAACCACCTTTTGTTTTTTTTTTTTTTGTCTTATTTTCTCTTTTCCTCCAGTCACTTCATTTTCCTTTTCACTTACTGAAATATTTTTCATGTGCACTTTGAATCTACTTCTTCTTAAAGTCCTTGGTAATTTAATGAAATTCATGTCTTTGATTTATTTCCAGAATCGCAGCCTAAAAGATATTTCCTATCCAGTCTTTGATGTTTTGCTTTGGGAGAAGGTTCTTTAGATGGACTGTTCTTAAATGTGGAGACTGTTTTTTTCCACAAGTACATTTTAAACTCCATGTTAATAGCACACTCCAGTATTCACCTTTAAGGTCACCCTGCTGATCACATCAAAGTGATGTTTGTCCATAGTGCTTCAGTGAGGTGTAATGAACACTATATCTGACAAACACCCCATGATTTGTATGTGAGTGCTCTTCAGTGTGGTTCCTCCTGAAATCACACCCTGTCTGAAACAGAAGTAACTTTGCCTCTTTACTAATGAGGAAGCTTGGTTCCAAGTTGAAATAACAGAATCTTTTACCAAATTTCTCGCAAGAGGATAAAATCTCCTCAGAGCATCCTGTGGGGAGATGCCCTCCTGTTGGCCACTGCCTGGGTGGGAATGGCCAAGTGAAGGAGCCATGGTAGTCATAGGGGTCATAGGGCCCCCTGTGCTACTACTCATGCAGTTCCTCTCCTCTGCTGGCATCTCAGCATTTTGGCATCACAGGAAGGTAAGAGATTTCAGATTAGAAACTCACTGGACATGACTAAGTGTTTCCAAAATATATGCATCCCTCAGTAGCCTGCTACCACTCTAATTTGGGCTGTTTCAGCCCTAAAGACTTATCTGAAATAGTCTCTTCCCCAGGCAAACACCTCCCCATATCAAGAGTTCAGAGTATCCAGGCAAGGGCAGATCACTCAACACTGCTCCAAAGGCACCTTCGGGGCTAATTTGTTTGACATTGTTTTGCTTATGCTTCCTGCTGCAAATCAAGACAACACTTAGGAAATTAATATATAAAGCCCCTTTATTGCACCACTACATCCTGTGAACAGTGCAGGGACCAGCTGTGAGCACTTGCTTGCCAAAGCCTCCTATCGACTTCGTGAAAGCACAGGGCACTTAATCACACCATACAGAGACAGTTTTTTAACCTTTTTCCCACACACCTTCTCACTTTTCCCTCCCCAGTGTTGCTGGCTTTGGCTCTTTGCAAGAAAGACAGGGAAAATCCATCAAAATCTAATGCTCTGCCCCATTTGGAGCCATTCAAGAAACAGCAAACATAAACCAAGGCTTTGTATTGTGGTTTTCAGTGAATAAATATCCATCAGAAAGGTGTCGAGGGGCACTGCACTAAATAATGAATGCTTTGAGAGGACGGTATATATATATTTTTTTTCTTTAACAGAAAAATTTCTGTGCACTTTGATCAGACTACACTTATTGGTAGAGATAATTTTTCAAAAATAATTACTGTTGGAGCTGTTTGTAGTATTAGTTTTCATAAATTTATCCAGTTATAATTAATATGTGCCTTTCAAGGACCTAAAAGGGAAGGCATTCAATATTTCTTGTCTCTAATTTTAGTATGATCTGATTTTCCTCTGGTTGCCTTTCCAAACACCTGGGGCCAGCCATATGAGTAAATTAGATTGTGCTAAAATGCATATTAATGAAGCTCAAGCAATGGTTCCCTTAAGGGACAATAAAACTATATTTAGATCCCTTTTTTCCCCTCTCTTGGTTAATGTGCCTTTCAACACATTTAGAACCTAGTAAAATCACGCCATTTTGGAATAGCCAAAAAATACAAAAAGCTGTTAAAATAAAAAATCAGAAGCACATTTATTTGAAATGTATACATGATCGGTCCTATAGCAGATGCATTTTAAAATTATTTCCTAATTAAAATGGAAAATGGATTAAAATGGAAAATCCATTTAAATGGGTTGTCTTTTAGTTGCCCTACCCTATGATAAAGAATTAATAATAAGACATTTGGGGGTGAAAGAAGTGGCATATTTGTTAATTGCCTACAGTGATGTCTGCATTTTACTCTCCATAAAAAACCATAGTGCTCATTATAATGGATAACAGTGGATGGGGAGCAACCAATTATCACATGTGATCCTCACTGTATTGAATAAAAAGAAAGTGGTTTGGAAAAGAACACTGGCATAAATCCCAGTTCCTCAAGGCAGGGCCATGGTGTTATTGGGCACTGAATACAGCAGCATTTCAGCCTGGTCCAGGAGGGTTTTAAGTGAATCACTGCTGAGAATGCCTTGGTTGACACCAAAAGGTGATCATAGAGCTCATGCTCCAGATTCATTCAGGAGGAACTAAACTAGAAGACAGACTCCAGAGGCACATTTAAAGTGTCTCTAATCATTTAATAATGGGCATTCAGCTCACAGAAGAAGACCAGATGGGGAAACTTCTTAAATATGTGAGCACTGGATCTTTCAGCATCAGCATTTTTGAGCTAGCTGGAGGTGGATGACTAGGAAAACCCTGCTTATCATACCAGAAAAAAAATTGGTTTGGTAACTAGCTAGACCAAAGGCTTAGGGAGGATGTGAGTCAGTGATAAACAACAGGAAATGAAAAGAACTACCAAGTCACAAAACAAACTGACACAAAAACAAGTGAGTATTAATTGCTCACATCCTAAAAATTAGAAGGAAGATCTAAACACAGATCTATAGATTAGTAGGAAGATCTAAACAAAACAACTTCTGGAACAACCAGTCCAGATTGTTGATGTTGATTTGTTATTAAATATGATGGCTTCTGGCAGCTCTGCTTTTAAAACACACTTTTAAACTTTAAAAACTGCTTTTAAAAGACAATTTATGGAAGGAATTGTGTAGTGTGGCTGGTTTAAGGTGTAGGGGGAAGAATCTGACCTTTTAATCCATCAATTAATAAATCCAGTAATCAATAAAAGCACTGATGTAAGTTTTACTTATTGCTACAATCAAACCACATTTTAAACAGGTCCAAGTCTTTTAAGTGCAAAAAGAGGGGGGAAATACATAGAAGACTGACTGTAAAACAAACAAACACAACAAAACCAAAACCAAAAATAACGTGAGCAAATCTTTAGGATGAGAAATTCTGTCTCTCTTAAGCTTGAATTAGATCAAAATATTGATTATGGCATATCTGTTAATTGCCTACAAGTATGTCTGTATTTTCTTTTTCATAAATACTGTAGTGTTCATTATAATGGATAAGAATCACAAATCATAACTTTACAAACAGTGCAATGGTCATGAAATTGCAGCTTCTGGATCTGAATGCCAGCCAGCAGTCCTGCCTAGATATGTATTTATTTTTATTGCACAGTGTAAGGCATATCAGAAGAGGCAATCGAGAGCAGAGACACTCAGAATCAGTGGCTTGGTCTCCAAGTGTTGCCTTTCAGCCAAAGGCTTTGCTGTGCATCATTTGCAATTAGAAAGAGGAGATGTGGATTCAGAAGCACATACAGGGAGTTATTCAGGTTTTCATTTTCTCCTGAGCACCCCTTCAGATTCAAGAATAGAAAACGCAGGACAAGAACTCGTTCTGTATTTAATGAAAATTTCCTTTTCTCGTTCTTCTCTTCTTTCTCACTGAAATGAAATTTTTAAGCTTGCCAAGCTTGTTACTTTAAAAACAGCATTCAATTTTACAACTATTAAAGTTTCATTCTGACTGTTTTATTATTCCTGTCACTGTCTTTCTTCCCCTAGTACCTGTGAAAAGTTTCTTTCTTTACCCTTCAATCCTCACCCTTCTGCTCTTACATTTGAAGCCAATCCCAGCCTCCCTGCCAGAATCAGCCCTTTGCTACCATGGGCAACATTGGGATGCTGTTTGTTTCCAGCACCAAGGACTGAAGTCACAAGCACCCCTGCCTTCTGCCTTCCCACTCCTCCCCCACTACTACTTATCCCTAGGAGCAGGTAAAACATGTCTGTCTTCTCCTGAAATAACTGAGATAGGATATCCTGGTAGGATGGGATCATTTGTTTCCATTGGATGGCTCTGGACACCCAGGACATTGGCAAAGCTTCACTCACTCAGAACTATCCATCCTTGAGGTGGATAAAACTTCAACTAGCACTGACCCCTTCAAGAAGTAAGAGATTTTGTGAAGGTTTTGGGGTTGTTTATGACAAAATGAGCAGCCAGTTGGAAAAATAAAGGTCACCCAGATGAACAGGCAAAGGATATTCTCATTTAAAAGTGGTCTATGGACACTACAAAGGTAAATATTTAATTTCAGTATGTTCTCCTAGGTAAGGAATATTAATTCAGGGCTCCCACAGAGTTTTCTAAGACCTCTGCTTTTATTCTATAACCACAGGATGGTTCAGCTCAGCTCTGAAAAATTAAACTGCCAAACACTGTTTAATAAATGCAGAATTAGAAACAGAAGAGAGAATAGTGAGAAAGCAAGATATCAGGCAGTGTCTTTCTGTAAAAGTAATTCCAGGTGAGTTATATTTCTCACAGAATAATTAAATCTTATTTGTAAACTATGCAAGACCTTTAACTTTTCATCTTTTATGTTATAATAGTATGGAAAACGAGTATCTTGTTAAAGTAATTTTGTGCATTTAACTTTGAAGCAGTTTTCAGAAGTCAATGACATGGTTTTAAAATACAGCACATCAAATGATATTTCCACCAACATAAAACAGTTGTCATAAACAGCCTTAATTTCCAGTCTAAATTACTGATCTAAATATATTCAGACAAATTAATGCAATGGAAAATTATAGAACTCAAATTGTATATTTATTTATTGCAACATGTTTCGCTTGCATCCCAGCTGCCACTCATACAAGGTTATTTCAAGTTCAGTAATTTTTTCCTCCTTTTCGTGCTCAAATTGAGAGGAAAACATGTCTCCAAATGTTCACAACTGAGTTGAAAAACATATTTTTGGCCTAATCTGTTCACTGGAATACTACTTCATATAAATCCCACATTATAGTTTCACTTAAGCTGTTACTGCTCTGTTCAGAAGCTTAAGACTTCAAATAAGTGAAAAACAATTAAAATGAACCTTTCAGGTTATGTCTGGGGTATTTTTAAAGCCCTACAAAGAGTACTGAGGTGCAGAGCACTACCAGTACATGTGCACTTTTTATTTCACAGCTTGTCTCCTGACAACAGCTTTGTAATTGGCTTTGGAGTGACACGAGGCACAGGCAGCCTGAACCAGGCTGCTAGAAGTGGCTTTATTGTGAAAGGCTTGTGTTCATTGAGGACAAGATTTCTAACAGCAAAAAAACGTCTTAGCTAGTGGTATATCAATAGCCATGTCAGACTGAGACAACAGAAAGTAGATTGGCTTCCCCAGCAAGTGTTAATGCTGAAAATTAAAAGCAGCGAGTGGTAAAATTCATTTCTTAATCCTCAAGAAGAGAAGGTTTCTACTTAAGATGTGGTTTCTGTGAGACACCAGACTGTCCTCTCACACTCCAGGCTATTTTAAATTGAGTCCTTTTCTCTTTTTTTAGACATCGTAGCTTATTATGAATTAAAAAGCTTAATTGTTCAGTATGTCACTTTCTGTTTGACAGGAGGAAATGAGGAATTATTATTGTGTCTGTGGATTTCACATGGAGATGAAGAAGACAATAAAAAATGAAGTGAGATTTTCTTTTATAAAGGAAAATTAAAAGAAACGAATTACAAGCAGAAGAACCAATGTCTGCTTCTAAATTTTTTTTTTTTTTTTTTTTTTGTCTCACAAGTCAACTGTGTTAGCCTCACCTGTTTTCTACTACTTTTGAATCTCTCACTTGTCAAAATTTGGTGTGGTGCTGGAAGCGAGGGTGGGAATGGGTATCAACAGGCTAAGAACCTTCTGCCCCTTTATGTGTGCATGAGCTGAAGAGAACTGCTCTGCTCATCCCAGGATGGAGAAAGCATTTAAAGAACATGTTTTATGTGCTGTCCTCTCATAGGAATTCATCATCTTTAAACATCATTAAATTGATAACATTGCCATGTGTGGCTAATGCTGGCCCAACAGATCAAAAGCTTGTCAAAGGGAGTTGAGGTAATAAGAAAATCCCATACAAACAGGGTTTAAAATACAGAAACAAATAGATTAAAATTGCATATAGTAAAGTTTCTCAGAAACACAGTGGAGTCAGTACAAAATCAGCTGGGTCTTCCACACCTTCTGTCCCTTCCACTTCACTTCTGCCCCTTTGTCCATTCACCTCATGGTCTGAGGTCACTTCCACCTGATGACCACACTCCCTCTTTGTGTCATGTCTGATATCAACCAGGGAAGAATTTGGAAAATCCCACCCAGGACTTCTTAAGACCAGGTGCTTTCAAAAGACCAGATTTTCCCTGAGTGCAAACTGAAATTCAGGATTCTCAAAAATGCTGAAAATTGTGGTCAATGACTTCAAGTCAAGCATTGCTTACCACAGGTTGGCTGTCTGCAATCTGTTGGAGCAGTAAATTGGGAGCCACATCCTTTGGACACAGATAACATTATCTAGTCTGGGCCAGTCCCCACAGGCTGTGTGATTGACCCTAACAAATTGGAAGCCCCACTGCTGCCAGTACACAGGTCAGCTGTGAGCACCCAAAACACAGCTGTGCAGAGAGATAGGGTCCTCCAGCCCCATATGTACAAAGCCTTCTTTTCCCAATGCCTTGCAACTGCAAAAGCACAGGGAAAGCCAGGATCCATATGCATTTGATGCAGTGCATGGGGATTCAAACATGTAGTAGAGGAAATTTTAACTTTTCTCTGATAACTCTAGCAGCAGCAGCTGTGCTGCCTTTGCTGGGCCTTCCAAACCAGTTTTCAGAAGATGGAACTTGTACATGTGAGTCTTGAGGTGGCACTAAAAGAGGTATTCATGCAGCCACAGCATTGAGAAGGCCCAAGTTGAACTTCCAGCTCCTGATAAGGCCTAAAAGAGAATGATTTTGGAGTCAATGATCAAGGAATTAAGTCAGAGATGGCTGCTAATAGCAGTGGAAGGGAGAAAGGGCTCAGGCAGGAGCAAAAACCCCACAGAAGTCCTGCTGGGTAGGAGCAGAGGTGGCATGGGGACAGGGCTGAGTGTTTTGTGCCAAGTGAGAGGCTCAGAACACCCTGAGCCCTGCATGCACCATGGCTGCTACAGGATCAGCTTTGCTGCTTGGGGCACAAGCACAGTGAGGATGCACACCTGTGAGATGTATGAAACCAGCCCACCCACCTTTCCTCAGGGTAACCCTGGGTTTGGCTAACAGCAGTGCCCAGGGACAGGCCAGGCCAGGACTTCTAGGCTGGTGAAGGGACTCGAGCACAGACCCTATGAGGAGAGGCTGAGGGAACTGGGGCTGTTCAGCCTGTAGAAGAGGAGGCTCAGAGGAGACCTCATCACTCTCTACAACTCCCTGAAAGGAGGTTGTAGCCAGATGGGGGTTGGTCTCTTTTCCCAGGCAACTCCCAGCAAGACAAGAGGGCATGGTCTCAAGTTGTGCCAGGGGAAGTTTAGGTTAGATATTAGAAAGAATTTCTTTATGGAGAGGGTGATCAGACATTGAATTGGGCTGCCCCGGGAAGTAGTGGATTCTCCATCCCTGGAGATATTTAAAAAGAGACTGGATGTGGCACTCAGTGCCATGGTCTGGTAACTGCAGCGGCAGTGGATCAAGGGATGATCTCTGAGGTCCCTTCCAACCAAGCCAATTCTATGATTCTATGATTCTTGGCCAGGAAGAAGCCCAGTGCTCACTCAATGAACTCTACATAATGAGCCCCTCGACAAGAGCCAGAGGAAGTCATATCAGCTGCCCCTTAAGTGGGCTCCTGTGGGCAGAATCCTAAACACAAGCTCTGGGAAAGGGATGCCAAGTGGACTTGAGGTCCACAGTTTAACCATTGGCTGTGATAGTGGAGATGGCAATGAGTAAGTTTCAGATGTAATTTCTTTCGAAAGACGAGTTGGCTACAAAGAAAAACAGAAGTGGATTTAGGCCTGAAGAAGCATTTTATTTTAAAACTGCTCAATTCAGCATTTGCAAAAAGTCATAAAAGCAGGTACAGAAACGATGTAGAGAAGCCTCCAGCATCATGCCATCCCGGACAAAGTGCTCCAGGATGGATTTTCCCTCTTATGAAGGAAGTTGTGGTGAAACAAATGTAGCAGCAGCTCTCAAACACAAAGCATATTTGCCCCAAAGCATCAGAATGAAGAAAAGCTTGAAAACAGTTCTCACACTGAAATCTGCTCAAATATAATATATTTTCCTGCATTTCTCCTTTCTGCCTACCTATCTTACCCAAAATAATTGCCTAGAAAAATTAGAAGTTCCTGTAGTTACTGCTAAAGACTGTTGCATTCAGGCTTTGGTGAAGTAAGGCAGAAGACATTAAAGCCACTGAATAGCTGAATTAGTCTCAGCAGGTCAATTACTGCAAAGATTTTCTGCTCTAGTTGCTTGCAGAGAGATGTGCACTTCTTAAAATCCCAGCTATTTTCTGTTTAATTTATTTGCAAAGCAAGACATAACAGTGTAAAAAAATCAATTGAACAAAACTATTTCATTGGAGTTCACACACTACAGCAAGGTGTACGAGGACAAGACCTCAAGCAAGACAAGCAGCAGTGCTGTAGCTGCTTTAATAAAACCTCTGCTGTTTGCAGCAACAGAGACTGGGAACAGGTTTTCCTCCTGATCAATTATTTAGCCTTTCCTTTTATTTTGCTTAAAGTTCTTTTTCTTTTTTTTTTTTTTTTTTTTTTTTTTTTTTTTTTTTTTTTTTTTTTTTATTTAGTACCACTGCTACTTTCAATAAAGGGTGTATCCCTGTACTTCTGCACCTCTGAATGGAGCACTATAACCCCCTGCTTTCATACCTCTGTTCCAGTGATTCTTCTCTACCCCCCATAGCCTGTCAGGCAGGGGAAGGATGAGAAGTCAATACAAGTTCCAAGAGAACAAAGAACAGGATCTGTCAGGCCTCTGCTACTGCCACCTCCAATATTGTGCTGTGATCCTCAGGGGCCAGAGCAGAACCTTTCATTTCAGAACCTGCACTGAAGAAGTTACAGAATGCCAAAAAATGGATGAAAGCCTGAGAAAGTCTGCAGGCTTGAAATTCACAGGAATAAAGGCAGCATTAACACCATCACACACAACTGCACTTGCTGTCATTAAAGAGGAGATAATAAAATAGATGTCTGAGGATAATTACCTGAAACTGTAATGTAATCTTCAATAGAAAAATAGATACTTTACAAAAAAATCCCTCCAGAAATCTTGTAGCTCCTGCAGTATTTAGTTCTACAAGTCAATTTTTTCCTATTTTTTCTTCTTTTATTCAAGTACTTTATACACACCTTAGGTGCAATTGTTATTTAAATTTTGCTCAATGCTTTATGAGGATCAGTGGACAGGAGCAATTCAACTGGAAATAAAGAAGTACATGAATAAGCAGCAAGGGAGTGCCTCTTCATTTAGTGTACAGAAAAAATAATATGCATAGAACAGCTATTAAATAGGGCAGGTTTTTTTCATTGCTTTAGTAGTAAAGCCACACTGATTTTGCACCAAGCTAATATTATATGCTTGAAAAAGATGGGTGACAGGGCTGAAATTTGATAAGAGGGGCAGTGGAGCAAGTGTTTTACTTATTTGTAATGATAAATCCCATAGTAAACCACTAGCAGATGTTGCTTTGTTCACAGCAGTAATTTCTGCCTTCTGGGTTTTTTTTAAGTTGATTTTTCCAATAAAATGATACACAAAATGCCTAGTTTCACACTTGAAAAGTACAGATTGTTGTGTAAGAGAATAATTAGTGAAATAACCCTATCAGGTTATAAGCCTGTTAAAAAGAAATTATCTTACTATTAATGATCAATGATTGAGTAAATAGCCCAGAAATAGTCTTTCTCAAAGACCACAGGGCCAACAGTAGCAGAGGGAAGTTGAACAAGCAAAGCAAAAGCCCCAAACCAAGAGGAGCCCTCAGAACCCCAACTCCAATCGGTGCCGGGAGGGAAGGGGCAGAGGGAGCCATGCGTCAGGCACCAGGCACTCCCTGGATGCAAAGAGCTCCTGGAAGCTCAGCACAGCCAAATCTGGAATTAAAATACCAGATCATTACATGTCACCCTGTTTCATGCCTATAACAAGACGTCATAACTGCACAAGCTAAAGCTGGAAAGTAGAAAGGGGAGAAGGGAAAGGCCGGTGGGGACCTTTCCAATATGCTGAGCAGGAATGCAGGGCTGGTCAGAGCAACTGGAGTCTCTGCAAACTCTGAATGGTGAGAAATAGCTGAAATTGAAGCTATTCAAATGGTTTCATCTTCTGATGCGTCGCTGTTGCATATCTCGTTGTCAACAGGAAGGTGCTGCATAATGACAGCAGCTTTAACCCCTTAATGCGTCTGACCAGAAAGGGAATTTAGGACAGGTCAGGAAAAGTCCCCTCCAAAGCTCCAGTGCAAGCTGAGGTAAATCCAAGTTTCCCTCCAAGGATCCTGAAACATTGAGGTCTCATAACAGCTGATCCAACACCACATCTCACCTCTCCTCCCTCAAGGGAGGACAGCATTGTCAGTATGTTCTGACATGAAGTTTTATAATTAATTTGAACTAGGAGGAGAAATATGGCTTGTTGTTTCTCATCACCTGATCGGTGCTTCTGCCAGTTCAGGGAATTAAAATTGTAATGTATTCGCCTATTCATTGCATAAAAGGGTGAGAAAATCACCAGCAGATTACACTTCAAAATTCTCTATATTATACTAGTGTAAATTTCTTATAGTGTGGAAGAAGAATCCATATTTGCACAAAATCCACAATAATTCAAGAAATGGATTCAAAAATAGCTGTTGCTCATGGACCTTGAAGGAAAATAGAAAATGGGCAGGGGACAACTGGAAAGGTATACTTACAATAAATAATTTTTTAGAATAGTGACATAAATTTAAAATAATATTTGAAATTCTATTCTTACAATTGCATTTCAGTTTCTGACATACTTTAACATATTAACTGTAGGAAGACAAGTAACTTTAAGTTTACACATGAAAATTCCTATAAAATATTCAAACATAACACCCTAGTGTTATACATCCAGCCACCCTGGATTATAGGGAGAATGATTTTGTGGACAGTGGTGACATCCTATATGATATTTATATCCTATTAAAGTGGTTGCTAATAATAACAACTATATATATATATATATCATCAGTTGTAATGTTGATTGTTAAGAACATTGCTTAAATAAATTCATAAGGAATTTACATAGAGATAGTATCGTCCCAAAGAAAAATGGATATAGTTTCTTCTGCATCAATACTATCAAGTCAGATGTCTTTTTTAATCCTGTTTCTTGGCCATACAAATACAGCTTTTATACTTCCTTACAGGTCACTATTAGTGACACTTTCTGGTTTACATTTTGTTTCTGTACGGATACATATACAGCAAAAACATTAAATTTCATTGTCTGTACCAATTAAAAATTCTATATATGCTTAATTATGAATCTATTGTACTGATAGGACTTCTAAGTAAATTCTCTTCTATTAGAGATTATTTTAAACAAACAAGTAATTACTGTAAAATTTTCATTTTTTCATGTTTCCTACCAAGAATTCAGCCAGGCAACCATGTATTAATTTGCAGTTAAAGACACTGCAATGGAAATCAAAAGGTGCATGTTGTCATTTTTAACTGTTAAAAAAAAAACCAAAACCACCAAACAACAAAAAAACAGATACACAAAATTCCAAATGCAGCTTTATCACTTTAAGAAAGCACTACCTTTTTCTGACTGTTCAATAGCAGAAACAAAAGGGAGAAAGGAGAATATGACATGCATAAGTAGGAAAGGGAAAATAATAGGGGGAAAAATACTGGTCATTACCAACCAAATGATGGCTGAGGGAAAAGAAAAAAAGAAAAAAAAAGAAAAAAAAAAGAAAAAAAAAAAAAAAGACATATTTTATAGTCAGATTTCTTGTGACTTCTGAAAGTCCCAGTGAAGACTCAGTTCGGCCCCAGCTCATGGGATCTGTCAGGGGGTAGGAAGAACGTGTGACATTGACTATCTCTCCTATTAGAGCAGAATTGCTGCTAAGCAGGAAACAAAATAAAATTTCAGTATGGTCCTCAAAATCCCTGCATACCTTACACATTCAGAGAGTGGTGATTCTGAGGAGCCAGATGCTGTTCCATGCAGCACATCTGGATGCAAAGGATAGCAAGATGCAGCTGCACAAGGCTCTTCATGCAAGAACAGGATGGGGTCTGGGTTTCAAGTTTCTGCCCTTGTCAGAGAGGTTTAATATGTTCTGTACTTCAGCTGACTGGCATCAGAGTGCCCTGAAACCCATTACCTATCTAAAACTGGCCCCTTGTGTCCCTTGTGCTTGTGGAGATAACTCAGCTGGGCTGAAGGTAGGGAAGCAGAACAGCTAAGCCACATTTCAGAGCCAAGAAGGTGTAACCCACCCCACACTTTCTTTGTTCTCACAAATATATATATAATTCTTATCTTTCATTTGTGATGTTACTTCATTTACCAAACCCCCCCCCCCAAAAACCCACCCCAAAACCCAAAATCCCTTCACAAGATTCTTAGGATGACTGAGAGCAAATAAACAATGATTTTAATCTCTGATACCATATCTTATGTATTACACACAAAATTTATCTCTGGATAATTTTATGGACATTAAATAGGACCAGAAATATTTTTGTTCCAAAACTTTGATGTATCCCTTACCAGTTTCACATTATTGTGTTTTATGACCTGTGAGAAGTCAGAAAAATGCTTATGTTCTTTTTAGAATAATGATCAGCAGACATGTTATAATTGAAAGCACTATCTAAAGGGCCTACTACACACAATATAACATTTAATTTTAATAAAGTGAAAGAGGTAACTTAACTCTCTTAAAAAACAGCAACGCAGACCCAGGTGTGTGAGAGGCCTGAGCTGAAGATATATTTGAACGCTTCTTTAGTAGCTGCTGAGTAAACATTAAACTACTGCAACCTCTTATTCCTATGACAAAAAAAAAAAAAAATCTTAGAATTCCAAAAGCTGGATTCAGAAAAATTTACTATGAGATGGGTGATGGCTAAAAAACATGGAAGTTTGAAGGACGAGTCTGGCTGAAAAGTCTTCTCTGTGTTATTTTTAGCAAGGAAGATAATCTGGAAAACCAGTGGCTGCTAGAAGCAGCTGCAAAATAAGTTAATTCTCCACTGATTCTTTCCACACAAGCTGAGTAGAATATGAGGTGTAAAATAAATATTATGCTACCTTGTATCAACCAGGCAATCTTATTAGGGCACGAAGCAATTTAGGTGGTAGTCTGAAAATTGGCCAGGGCAGAATGCAGACAAGATCCAATTAAGACAAAAAGCAATTTGAGTTTACTGAATAATCTATAAGAGCCAATAACAAATTACAAAAGCCAGAGAAAATTACAAGTAGGTTTGGTTTTCAGTGCACAATGAGAAATTTTGAAAGAAAACAAACAAACAAACAAAAAATGCCTAATGTTACCAAACAATAAGAGTGGGGTTACTTCACGTTCAGTCTTCAGTGGTGAAGGACAGAAAATGTATTAGTAATTTGAATATGTCTCTGCATAAAACCAGCTGGTTTTTGTTAGCCAGGGGAAAGCTAGGGCTCTGGGCTACTGAATTCACAGGAAGACAGGCAACAGAGCGTTTCCCTCTTAGATAATAAATCATGACTCAGGTTTCTGGCTCTGTAGGTGATGCTGCAGTTATTGCCCAGGTGCTACAGTTGTTGCCCAGGTACTTGACAGTTTGGCATGGTCACTCTGCAGTTCACTTATCAAGCTGGCTTAAGGATTTCTAATGCCAAATCAAAATGCATGAAATGAACCCAAAATGACACACGATCCAAAAGATATTACAGGGTTTGTGCCAACAGCCCTCCTGCCCAGGCAGGTGTGCATGAGAAGTCCTGGTTCTCCATGCCCCATCCCCACTCTGGGCTTGGGGATATCAGATTTCTTCACCTTCTTTAAAGCATTAGCTCTAACAAGCTCCTTTCACTTTCTCTCCAAGAGTTGCCACACTGGGATCCTCCAACAAGGAGCATTTATTTGCAGAGGGCCTGCTCCCCCCAGCAAGAGCTGGTGGAGCCCTGCCAGAGCTTGGTTCTCTCTGCTCATCCCTGAGCATTGCCTTGAACTGCAGGAGGGAGAAAGCAGCCAAGCTCCTGGGTTGTTGGGGGCAAAGGGACCATGCTACAGCCCCTGCCTGGAGCACAGCCCTGCCAGGATGACACAGATGGCACCTACAGTTCCCTGAGCAACCACAAATGAAGACAGGAGTAAGGTATGGCTGAAGCAGGATTGTGCTGCCTGAGCAGAACAAAGCTTCCTTTTCCTCAATCACAAAACTTGGAGATAGAGGAACTCTTGCCATAAGTGAAACAACTGATATGAATTCCCCCAAGCCAATGGTGAAAGCAAAAAATTGTGAATTTTCAACTGGGGAATTTTGCCATGTCTGGACTCATATGCACTGGGTTTTGTGTAACTTTCTGAGGCAATTCATCCCTGTGCAATGGATGGACACTTAAATGAAGGTGACTTCTACAAAGCAACAGAATCCAAGGCACTTAACTGCCAGAGTTCTCACCATCAGTGTTTAAGTGTTTCATTAATGTATGTATGTGCTGCATCACTATTAAGATTACCATCTCCAGTCTGAAACACACTACCTTGGCTCATCAGATCCCTCCTGTACAAAGCTGCAAAAAGCACAGTAATATTATATATTTTGTTGGCATGTACATTTCATAATATTCAAAGTAAACTTTGGGGGCTCAGTGATGCCACTGTGCAGCTGCTGGAATTCCAAAGGCACCTTGGTGTCTTGGCTATGGGCTGAAAGGATAACTTTACAAGTCTAGTTGTAAGTCAAGCCAGGAGCTATTCTCCAGACCTTTATACAGTTTGCATCACCATAGCACAGGCAAATATTATCTCATCCAGCATAAACTCTGCAGGCATAAATATAACTTGAAGGGCTGTTTTGAATTTGCAGTGTATTTTTATATTAAGTCATGAAGTTATACTAGGCTGAAACATGACCAGGGAGAAAAGTAAAGGGTCTTTTTTTCCTTCACAGTTCTGAGAATGATTTCTAGCAGTTTAAATATTGGGTAATAAATTATTAGAAATTAACAAAGGAGATATAGGAAAAAGACAAAAATAAATGGTGATTTGGTGACAGAATTATCAGTGGCTCATTTATCTTTGGCTATATGGTGGAGCAGACCTACACTAAAAAACAGAAGTCCTTAATGTTAATGTTTTGGTACCTATTTCTCAAGGGAAAAAAATCATATTATGATAGCAGTACTTAGTAGAATATTCATGGAAGTTGCTTATTCCATTTCTATTTTAGGAAGGTCTTCCCTCATCAGGAAAAATTTTAAAAAGGCCAGTAAGAAATGCTATTTAGGGCCAGGGGCTTTTTCACAAGGAATACAGCATAGGATAATATTTTAATCTCTTTCTGCTTTGAAATATGTTGCAATAAGATTGTGATTTTCATCAACACATTATACAAAACTATTCAAGGTTTTATTTCAACAATAATTCATATACTGAACCTCATTAGTCAGTAGTTTACTACCAGTAGTCAGTATAAAAAATTAATTGTTTCAATAGATTAGTCTTATTGCTTTGTTGTGTTCTTTTAGAAAAGAAGCAAACAAGCAAAAAAACCCAAACCCGAAAACCAACCAAACAAAAATCTCCCAAGCTTAATTGCACTGATATAAATCACACAATAAATTTTCCCATGTGAAGACAAGAGTTCAGTTCTATGTGTTACCAAAATTTTTTAATATTTGTTTAATCTCCATTTTGGTAATCACACCTATTAGATATCTTACTTGTTATCCTTGCAGAATTCAACCACCATAGCAGTCTGAAAACAGGCTAAATGAACTTCTTAGCAAACAAAGTAGCTAAAGCCTCACCCAGTATTTGTTCACTGTGGAGTTAAATTCATGTTTGGTTTGTGAGGGGGTTTTTTTTTCATATTTTTTATTAATTTACGTGAGCATCATGGAAGTACTAAATGAGGAATCACTTTCTCTTTGTACAAGTTACTACCTGGGGTCAGCAGCAGTTGAGAGACCAGCACAAGGTTTCTCCTCTTGCAGCCCAAGGAAACATTATAAAAGCAGAGCCCAGCTTTTCAACTGAAGCTTCAGTGACAAATAAGGTAACTCAACAGAAGCAGGAACTCCCCAAGAGCACCATATGCCATAAAACTGTCCTTAGTTTCTCTACTTTTGTACAGGTAGCTTCTAGAGAACCTTGCTGTGCTGGCTTTCCTTCAGAAGGAAGGAGGGAGTTCCATTCCTTTGCCTTTTTCTCCACTACTGCAGCTTCAAAGAGCCCATTTAAGACACAGAGATCTGCTTTGATACCACTACCTCAGTCTTGAAGACTGACAACAGGCAGACAACAGTTTGCCCTCCAGGTCATAGGAGCAGAGTCCCTCTGGATCACAGAGGCAGAGCTGCCCCATGTCAAACTCTGCAAAACTGAACTCTGCAGCCTCTGGTATAAATTGTCATTTTGCTCCTCAGAAAGTCACTGCTACCTCACTGGAACAAGCCTGAGCATCCAAAAGCCACCCTAGGTAGCAAAAGACTTGCTGAGCTAAGTGAATGTGGTGACCATACAGGAGCTGTTTGCAGGACTGGCAGAAACACACCCAAAAAGTACAGCAGAATTTGTTTTACACTTCATGTAACTTAAGAGATACCAGTGTATATGGTCTGGCAGTCATTCAAAACACATAATTTCCTCTCTCTCATTTAAAAAGTTTATAAGAAAAAAAAATTATAGGAGCTTTCTTAATCTTTAATCCCTTTTTTGCATTATCACAAATATCTAGTCACCAGTCAGTTTGAAATACTTAATCTTCATCTGCTAAAGGAGGGTTGCCAGATTTCAGCATTATTCCTTGGAACTATGCAGCACTCTATACCTGAGGTCAGTTGTGAGCTGAAGTTCACACAGATTAAGTGAATGGGGGCTTGTAGCAAGCGTTTTATATAACTTTTCTCATTTAATTGCTAGAAGAGCTTTTTTTACTGAATAGAGGGCTATAAGGCAAAGAGAAATATTGCAGTCCTTACTGCTCCTTTCTGGTAGGTTATTTTCTTCTTCTGTTACTCTTTGTGTTGGAAGACAGCAGCTCGGTTTTGGAAGACCTAAACACTGCTGTCAGAGGGCAGTGGCCAATGGCTTGAAGTCCAGATGGAGATCAGTGAAAAATGGTGTCCCTCAGGGGTCCATACTGGGACCTGTACTCTTCAATATTTTTATCAACGATACAGATAGTGGTATCGAGTTCACCATCAGCAAGTTCACAAATAACACCAAGCTGAATGGTGCTGTCAGTAAGTCAAATGAATGGGATATCATCTAGCAGTACCTGCACAAACTGGAGAGGTGGGCCCAGGGGAACATCATGAGGTTCAACAAGACCAAGTGCAAGGTCCTGCACCTGGGTCAGAACAATCCACACTGTCAGGACAGGTCTGGGGATGAGGTGTTAGAAAGCAGCCCTGCAGAGAAGGACTTGGGGGTGCTGGCGGATGGAAAGCTGGACATGAGCCAACAGTGTGTGCTGGCAACCCAGAGAGCCAATTGCATCCTGGGCTGCACCAAAAGAAGCCTGGCCAACAAATTGAGAGAGGTTATTCTGCCACTTTGTTCTGGTAACACTTCAGCTGGAATACTGTATCCAGCTCTGGAGCCCTCAACATGGAAAGGAAATGGATCTGATGGAGCAGGTCTAGAGGAGGGCCACAAAATCATCAAGGGGCTGGAACACCTCTCTCACAAAGCCAGGCTGAGGGAGCTGGGGTTGTTCAGCCTGGAGAAAATTAGACTCTGGGGAGACCTAATAGCAACCTTCTGGTATCTGAAGGAGGCTCACAGGAAGGCTGGAGATGGACTGTTTGCAAGGGCCTTTAGAGATAGGATGAGGGGCAATGGCTTTAAATTAGAGAAGAGTAGATTTAAAGTGGACGTTAGGAAAAAGTTCTTTACCATAAGGGTAGTGGAAAAATGGAACAGGTTGCCCAGGGAGGTAGTTGGGGTCCCATCTCTGGAAATAGTCAAGGTGAGGCTTGATAATGCTCTTGAGCAACCTGTTCTAGTTGAGTGGGTCCCTGCTTACTGCAGGGAGGTTGGACTAGGTGACCTTTAGAGGTCCCTTCCGACCCAAATCTTTCTATGTCACACCAGGCTGAAACACGAGTTACAGCTGTTCTGCAGCAGAGGCTGCCCCCTCGTTCATCATTTGGCCCCTCATTGTGGGGCCTGGATTTCAGCTTGGATTTCAGCTTCTCATGACATGGCTGTGCCAGCCCTCCCACAGGCTGCAAAGACTCAACCTTTCAAATTTAAAAATAGAAAACTGAATTCCCTGGATGGAGGACACAGCTAGAAATTGAGGCAGGAGGATATTTAACTTGTTTTCCTATCAATTAGATAGATTCCTCAGACTACATATACCCTTCAAACTCTCTTAAATTAATAACATTAAAATCTTAATTGGTAACCAGCCCTTTCTGCTTCCCTCTGGGCAATTATAACAACAGAATTAGACTCAGGTAACTCAATTAGACATCAGCCTAACCCAGAGCTCTCCAAGCAGGTCTCTAAGCAATACTCTCCATGAGCTTGAGAAAACAGCATCAGGATCACTTTGTTGAGGTCAGATACCATAGACCTATGATAATATAGACTTAAAATTTCTCCTTGAAGGCCAAACACTGCCTCATTGTTTATGCTATAAATGTCTCCTCTCAGTACTCCAACACCTCATCCACCCTGACCCACAAACTCTGCTGGTCTGCTTGGGGTAGTATGAAGTTGATCTTGTTCTTGTCTTATGTTCCCTCAGTCCTGCTTTTTCCTCAGCACCAGGTTTCAGACACAGACATAGAATTGTAGAATAATAGAATGGTTTGGGTTGGAAGGGACCTTAAAGATCCAACCCCCTGCATGGGCAGGGACAACTCCCACTAGACCAGGTTGCCCACGGCCCCATCCAACCCGGCCTTGAACACTTCCAGGAAGGGGGCAACCACAGCTTCCTTGGGCAACCTGTTCCAGCACAAGAGATCAGTAAGCAGCAGCAGGAGTCATGAGATGTGTGCCTGAAATCTGTCCCTTGTTTTGTCTCCTTCCCACACCCTCTTTGCTGCTTAGAAGCAGAAGAGGGGCTTTGTGTCACACATAAAAGCACAAGGTGAACATGGAGGAGATGCAGAAAAGGGCAGCATCAAAATTCTGCATGGACAAGGCCTCAGACCTCAGTTCAAATAAACCTGAGCCCATGTAAAAATGAATCCTTTGCCTCTAAAAGGAAGCAAGGATAAGGCACAAAGGTAGCAGTATAGTACATGAGGAGAGACAGGGGTCTCCAAAGTACCACCCAGCCATCCTGTTCTCTCAAAACTTGTTATGTTGAAAGGTTTTTTACATTCTTTGACTAAAACCCCGTGGCTTTGCTATGGAGCAAGAATTTCCTTGCACTAGGGAAATGCCCCACCACTAAACTACCATCCTAGACTTTCTCCTATCTACTCTACAGACATCTGATGGCTGCACTCCTTGGTCCCTGCTACCCTACATCTGCAGAAGAGGCATAAGATGTCTCCCCTGGTGAAACAGGCAGTTACTGGTGTAGTCTCCCAGGCTGAGAAAAGCTGATGGCCTGGCCCTCCTCCCCTGCCCTGGGCACCTCCTCATCTGCTCGGCTGCTATGCAGAAGGTGGGAGGAACAAGCAGGCAGATGGCAAGGCTTCTAAAATGATGCATGTTTGCAGAGATCCAAGAGTGGAACTCTTCATACAGGTTTGCATCCCTTTTTTTCAGACTAGGAATTAAAGCTCCGAAAAGGGGCAAATGTTGAGACACACCCTTGTGCTCAACATCCCCCATCACTAACTTGGAATAGGTTCCTATTGTGCAAGGGCTGGTGCAAAGGTGTTCCCAGGCACTTAAGTTTTCCCACTGTCTGTACAGGGAGCCTGTATGCTTCATTGTATGATTGCACTTCACTCCAAGCACTTCAAATTTGGGCAGTGGAGCACTTAAGTCATGGGAACTAAGACCTTTATTATATCTGCTCTCTGTCTAACTCATTGACACTACCAAAACTGATATACATAAGGGTTAAAAGGATTAACGGAAATCTACATTAGAGATTTGCACCAGAGGAACTAGATTGATTTTTAAATCCACTTGATTAAATGGGTTTACTTTTTCAAGACTGATTAATTTAGCGATTTCTCCCTTAAAGTCTTCACTGATATTTCACATACAGTGACTAATTACTTTTCAGAACATTGTGTACTTGTTCTCTTCTTCTGCAGAATTCAATGACTTCTGCACAGTCACTACATCTGGGTATAATAGGTATAAAGTGCTATTCTGCTTGACAGTATTTCATATTGCTCTGCAGGGATGTACACGGGATCACGAAAGGGGCAAGAGAGCATCTGACAACTGCTGCTGGAGGCACTGCTACAAACAGTGGAAAAATACCTTGCCCAAGCCTTCCCAGGTAGTGGGGCCATCATACTGCCTTTCTAGGGTGAAAAAAAGAAAAGTCAGGGGGGATAAAACTCTAGAGGTTGTTGAGCCCTTGCTGTGGAGAGCACAGAGAAGGAAGAGATGGAAGTAACCCCCCACACACACGCACCTCCCCATTCCTCTGCTGCTGCCATGCTCTGGGGCACACAGGAGTCCTTGGTATGCCTGCAGGGCAGCTCTGGCAGTGCTGGCATCCTGCTGCCCTCATGAAAGAAGCAGATGACAAGTGATGATTTAATACCAGCTCTTCCTCTGTTTAACATTCTTTTTATGCTAAATTCTTGAACCCCTCTGCCCTGCCACTGTGCCTGAGGTTTGTTCTTACCGTTTCTTAACTTTATAAGCAGTCGTTGTGCAGCCCCATCTGAAGTTCATGTAGCTTTGTTACTTTTCCTGTCTCCTTCATATACAAGAGGATTTCAATACAAAAGTCTGCCAGGTCTTCAAAAACACTCTGGAAGTCCTCCTTCTCAGCAAAGTGCATTTCAGTATAAAAGTCTGCAGTTTTCTAAAGCCTCCTAAAACTTCTCCTCCACTGTGATGCCTGCAGAACCCAGACAAGTAGCTGCTTTGGCTGCCAGTCCACCATTGCCCACCATGCTAACTAGGATTTTCCCATTGCCAGGTGGTGCTCCCTGCTGCTTTCTATTTCATTTCTGTGAAACAGGAACTGTCTACTTTACAGGACAAGGGCGAAATTGGTGTTATTGGGATCACGTAGATTTAAGTGATGTACAGCTCTGAAATACCTGGGGTTTACAATCCATTGTATCCTTAGGCAAAGGTGCACTCTGTTGCTCCCCTTTGGAGGAGAAGAGGGTTTGTGGACCAGTCTCCAGGTATGTTTGAAAGAACAGTTGGTCAAACAGAGAGCTCACTTAGACTGTGCCTGATTTGAGAGGTTCAGGGAGATCCATGTTTGTTCCCTACCTGGTTACCCCAACAGCAGAAGCTCATAAGGTACAGAACTGGAAGAGCCAACAGAGCTGGGCATGAGCCAGCAGGGCTCTGGCTTTAGTCTAAATGTGCTTGAGTAACATGGACACAAAGACAGCCTCAGACAGGGCTCAAACAAAGAGGTGGAGATCTCTGAATTCATCCAAATTATAGTAGTCATATTTAGCTGCCCTAAATTCACCATCTCATTAAAATTAATGCACCATACTAACATATTTATCTACTACCAGTAGTCTCCCACTGCCAGTGCTGTCACGAAGGAGGAAGAAAGCCTGTGGTCAAAAGAAACCCTTTAGAAAAGTGTACAAAGGGGATTTTATTTCTTAAATGTCATCACCGTGCTCACTGTAGTGGTTGCACTCATATGTCCTGTAATGACAATGGAAGCAGAACTGGGACAAAACTTCCCCAGAGATACAGCTCCAGAGCACTGAAATGTATTCTTTTGCACTCCATTGCTGTGTAGGAAATCTAGTTGATGATTATGGTGTTAGTGCTGGCTCACCTGAGCACACAGAGGTTGGTGTCCCAAAGCCTCCCCAAGACAGATTGCTCGTTCTAGCCTTGGGGATCCTGTTAGTCTCCTGTTCTGGACTTACTAGAAATGTCAAAATTCACTCTGAGCATGTTCATAAGTCTTCTCATAATGTTCTGTACTTAATAAACAAAGTAATCTCTACAAAATTCGCTTTCATTTTTGTCTACATAGCCAGGCAGGGCTGGAAGGGCAGTTTATAGTTCTTTGCTTCTTGGAGGCAGCTTTAAAACAATTTCTGAAATTTCCAGGTTTGTTCTGAAATTTCCAGGGCTACAACATTCTCCCTGCTAAAAGTGTCAGTAGCCAGTTGAGATTATACACAATCTCTGTTGTAACCAGCAGAGTGTAGGACACTGCTCGGGATAAAGGACCAAGGACCAATACTTGAGTGAGGGGGAGGTGCATGCCCAGACCAGCTCCAACTGGACTCTGCCTCTGACTGAAGTAATGCAGTTCCTGCCCCAAGGTCCTCAGCTGCAAAACAGACACACACATGCACAGGTAAATAGCAAAATCCACTGTCATACCCCAATCACTGACTTAAGCACAGATGGATAAGGTGAGAATCATTATGGAAATTAGTTACATATTTCTGAGTTGTTATAAATACTTATTAGTGGAAAGAAAGGTCATGCCTGGCCTTAAGGAGGTGATGCTACAGAGACAAGGACTTTTCCAGGTAACAGTGGAAAAGAAAGACAAAACCAGAAGGGAGACAAGAAAAAAAAGTACAAAAAATTAACTAAGGAAGGAAAAAATCCAAGAAGAGAAAAGCCTCTTCAAAAGGGAAATTACAAATTAAACAAACAAAAAACTCAAATAAACAAAATCCAATGTTGTGGAAAATCAACACACTCAAGTTAAAAACTGGAAAAAAAATGCAAAGGAAAAAAAATAACAAAACAGAAATAAAGGACTCCCCAGACATTTACAAGAGGTCTTGCCCACAACACTACTCTTGTTTCTTCATGTTAACACTTCCTGCACATTCCTAATATACTTTTTAAATCACATGATCTCCCTGCTAAGAAGCCCAGGAAAAATAAGCACATAAAGTCTAGGATAGGACTGATACCTGCTTTTCCCATAAGCCTCTCAGATTTTAAGATTTAATTAATTATTTCAATCCACAATTATTTTATTTCTTCTTGTTCCCAACCAAGCATTCATTAGTCTCTAATATATTTTGTAAGACAACACTCTTAAGAGTTGCCAGAACTTGATAAAAGAAGATATTATTAACATTTAAATAATCACTATGAGATTAATATCAATTTTAAGGCTATTCTCTTTTATGATTGACAAGGTTAGCACTTCCTTGGTCCCTCCTCTTTGTTCATATTCTGATTAAATTAATGTCTGTGACATGACATAGATTTTCCTGTCCTACTTTCTGCTTTGGATAGTAATTCACTTCTTCCTCTGACAATTAAGATGTATCTTGGAGAATTACTATTCTATACACTACACTGAGCATAAGTCAAAACAATTTTCACTTCAGTTGGCAGGCCTCAGAGGAAAGTGCTAGCATGTGCCTATTGCACCCTCTATAAATGAATGGAAGAATTATACATCAATGTTAATTCTTTTTAGATTATGAGTTGTTTATAGAGTACATTAAGATTCTACAGAATTTAGCAGGCTAAGTGACCCAAAGCCTGTGCTGCTGAGTGCATAAGAAAGGTACCAAATTCTGTGTGTAGAGGAACATAGTTAAACCATTTTAAAAAAGATAAATAACATAAAGCTTCAAAAAGCAAAATACAAGCAGTCCAGCTGCATATCAGGCAGGCTCCATGGTTCCACTGGCAGACCATCAAAAAACCCCAGTAAACATAACTACATCATCATAGGCCTTCAGTGCATGAGTCAGCACTGTCTCCTCTAGTCTGCTTAAACATCTAAAAATCACACCTTTCCTCAGAAATCTGTGAGAGTTGGCATCAGATGCAAGTTTTCCAGTGGAATGGTTTTTATCTGGCCATGAGCTAAAGGCAGCCAAAAGCTTTGAGAAGAGTAAATCACACAGGCTACAATTTTATGGCCTTGAAATCAAAGACAGCATGCACAGGAGAACCCACCTTTCTGAACCAAATCCCAATTAAAGCCACGGTGATCACAGTTTTCTTGGCATAACGTGAAAAGATCTGTTTCAGAATGTAAACAGCTGTATTTCAATAGCAAATTTCAAGGACTTCAGAAAGAGCAAGAACATCAGGAAAAAAAGGAATCCATGTTACTAATGCTGGGCAAATGGGTAAGAGGATTATGAAGAGCTTTACCTAGTGCATATGTGAAAAATGTAGGTCTGGCATTGAGGCAGAAATTAATGATTCAGAAATTACTATGGAACTTAACACAGTCTGGAAGTCTAAGAATGTGGTAATAGAAGTTGAGCTACTAATGTAAGTAGATAAATGGAAGAAAAGGAAAACATGAGGACCTCCACATTTGGAAGAAGTGCTGGGAAAATAGCATTAGACTGCTTTCTGCACTGCTCGGTACTGGAGGAGAGCAGTGAAGGCAGGAACCAGAAAATAAACCCAAAATATAAAAAAGGTTTTGAGAATTAATGTCAGATGAAAAAAGACATTTTCAGGCTATGATCCTCAAAACTTCATTTTTAGAATTCATTTTAAAATGCTGCCACTAATATACCAGCACAGTTGAAGTAAATGGATACACTGAACACAACACTAGAAGAAGAAGGCATTTCCATAGATCAGAAATTATGCTGAGAAAAGGCAAATCTAGAAAGAATCAAAACTGGATTGAATTAAGTGAATAATTTAAATGTTTTTTTTAATTAAAACAAGTTTCATTCCAAAATGACATTTTCATTTCCAGTCAGAATGGTACATTTAATGCAGAATAAATCCAAACCACTTTACACTGATTTTTTGTGCTTGCCCCACAACTCACACAGGTCTGGTAAGCACCTTTCATTCAGACTAAAGGAAGAAGTAATTAAATAGTCCCATGTGTGATGACACCTGAAACAGAAACTCCTGTCCAAGGTTAAAGCCAGTACAGCAAGCAGTTAAGCCAGTTTGGTCAATGGGTTTCTCTGATTTCTCATTTGATTGCAAGGCAGTGGGTTGAGGCATAGATGTTTTTTAGCTCTGCATTATTAAAGGCTGAGAGAAAAGGAAGGGCTAGAAGCAACCCATCAAGCAGCACAAAGTGCATCAGGAGCAAAGGCAGGACTTAGGCCAGTTGGAAAGTCAGGCTTGTCTACTATAAGCTAGAAAGTTGGTGGTGGAAGGGCAATTAAGCAAACAAAGTTACAGCAAGTAAATACAAAGGGTGGTTCAGTTCACCTATTGATAGAGAGAAGCCAGAAGAACCTCCAAAGATTGGCAAACCACATTGACAAAGGGCAACAAATTGCCATGTGGACAAGGTTCAGACAGAACCTTGCAGTACTGATCTGAATTGGGCTTCCTGGACATGAGGCCCTCGTGAAGTTTTCTCCTGTTTGAAAATGAACACTGAAGGGGGTAAAAATAACTCTATATACATAGAAGATATTTCTACATATTAATATGTGGGTATAGACTCCTTATTTCTGTCTTGGATCAAATTATCTTTGGAAAAAGATAATTTGCATTAACAGTAGCCCTAGCTATGTGGTTCTTTACAGGTTTCTATGCCATCTTCATGCCATGATTTCAAATCATAACAAAGCAAGGAGAGGAAAAAAAAAACCAAACGCACAGCATCTGTCATGTACAGAGCCCATCCTATTTCTCCTGACAAAAGCTGCATATGGCCTCATTCATCATCAAGTCTCTGAGCTTTTATACATGAAGGCAGGCCTTGAATTCCTATTCTACCTGGCACAGGGCATAATGAGATCAGAAGTGATCCCGAATTAGTCTCCAGGACTCATCCCCTGAGTTTTCTGTTGCGGTAGTCAGATTCATTGTACCTCAGCTGACAGCTGCTGTCTTAACCCACATGCATACCATAAAATGTCTGTCTTTAAGGGCCTTATAGAAGAGGAAGGTGATCTTGAACATAATGTATTTATTTTGTGGAGAACAGTAAGACTGTGAAGCTAGGACAGGTCATGCGCTCATGGAAATCTCTCTATGATGAGAGATGTTCATGACAGCACTGAAGAAGACAGGAGAACAACGCAACCTGAGCTATAAAAGCCCCCCCCCCATCTGGGATTTAACCATCAGCAGGGATAGAAAAGCACCTCAAGGGCACAAAACACTGAAGAGCAGCAACACTCCCACTCACATCACTAGAAGCAGATCTTTCATGACATTTCCCTGGCTTCCTGGTAGCTGTGCTTAATAAATGAAATGCTATGAAAAGAATGGCAGTAGAGCTTAAACGCATGGGACCTAACTTAGTGTTGCTTCTCTCTACAGATAACATAATGGAAAGCTTACAGTTGATTACCTATAAAAATATTTGTTTCCTAGGGAAAAAAAGTCCCCCTGAAAAGGAGCAGTCAGTAGCTGAAACTTTGTTCACTTTTTAACTTTGTTGAAACACCCTGCTTTTCTCATTTGAGACCTACAAAAAAGTGGTTTTTTATTCTCTCATAAGATATTCAACAAGAGATAATATTTATTAACTGCTTACACCTAAAAGCAAAAAGTTTTACTTCCAGTTATCAACTCTTTCAGCTACTAAGTGTGCTCCTGGTTTGGAGCAAAACTGCATTATGCTATCATGCAACTGAAACACTAATTTTTTTGGCATTAGCCACACAGCCTCCACATAAAACAGCATTAAAATGTACCTGACATCCTGCTGGTATTTGACATCCCTGCTATTGCTATCTATAGGAGATTAACTAGAGATGTAACACCCAAGAACTGAGATCAGACTAGGTAAGGGTCTGCTTTTCCCAAACTAGCTGTAAAGCTATTGGACAAATAGAGGGATTAGATAATTCATACAGATGCAGACATTAAAAAAAAAAAATATTCTATTTTTCTGCTTTTGGGGCTCACATACATTATCATTACAGGCATATCCAGCATTTTTATGTAGTATATACTAAAAACACTGTAAACAAGCAGCCTGTGAAAACTTTGGAGCTCTTTGGAGTCAGTTGATGCATTCACTCTGGCAGCTCCTAAGTACATCATCATCTGCTTGCCTCTTTTTAATCCACTGTTTTCACATCTGACTGTGGTACAAGGACAAGATACCTTGACCTACTTAACATATGGGTCCATAGTAAGCTAGCAGGCTACTTATACTTCTTTCTAGGCCCACATTTTTAGATTAAGCACCTGTTGTGATTGATGTACAGTAATCTCTGTTCATGGCTATCCATGGACATGCATTCTTCATTTATATCTACTCAGCAGCAGCAACTCACATGCTCTAAATCTCTGGAAAGAGAATAACTTACATTTTTAAAACATGCTGGCAAACAAGGAGGGGAGTCAAGTGTCTCCCATCATCCTGGTTTTGATGCATCTGACAATTTTCTGTGACGAAGGAAACAACTCAGAGGCCTATACTGGTATATAGAGCCCATTTAGAATTAAATAGAAGGGCACTTATTTTGATTTCAGGACATTCCCTTTGTTTTATACCAGCAATTACCTCACATAACTGAAATAGTAGGGGTTATTGCAGGCTGAGGGATGGTTCATAGCCTCAGCTTTTCCTTGATGGACTTGAATTCCTCTGCTATCTTCACATGAATGATTCCTCCAAACCTTAGTATTACTGTCAGCTGTCCAGGATACCATAAAATTTTCAAAATCTTTTAAAATGTTGCCACAGTATTCCCAAGTGTGAGCAAAGATGCATGAAGCAGAATTATTTTCCCATCCTCAAAAGTCATACTCTATCTATATAGCTGGTACAGTACTCATTTTTGTAACTTCATCACATTGTGAACTCCTGTTTCATTTGCTCTCCATCACCCTCAGATCCTCCTCTGTGTTACTGCATTTTAAAAATTATGATTAAGGAACTCACCTTAAGTTCAAATAGCCAATTGAATCAGTCCCTACCCAGAATTTAGAGAATACAGACAATTCAACAGGCTTATTCCTCTACTCTCCTAACTCCATCTTCCCCAGTCACACTGCAAATAAGCACTTTTACTCCCACCACATACTAATCCTTTTATAATCGCTTCTCAGAAAACCTTTGCTGTGGGTTGAGAGGAAATGGAGAAGAGAATAAAAATCCATGCCAGAGGCTTCAGTCCTATCCGGGAGAGGTAAATGTTCCTTCCAGCACATGGTGCAAGGCTACCACTCTTTATACCTGAGGGTGCAAATGAGAATTGCTGCTTTGTCATAATCCCCTTTGCTCCAGTATCTTTCCATTAGCAACACCTCTCTGAAGCATTTCTCTACCATCTCTAGTTTTCCTCAAAGCTCCACGCAGTTGGAAAACTCCTGCTTAGTGCCAATTGTGCATTTTCTTCTGCACAGCAAAGGGGCTCTAAGCTATATGGGAGTGTGCTCATATTAAGTTATATTTACATGATATTTCTGCAATCAATACCACTAGAAACTTCCACATAAAGATAATACTATTCTAAAAGTTGATGGTTCCTGAAAATCACCAAAATAAACCAAAATCCACAGATCACATTACACATTACATTACTTAGCATCAACAATGTTAACTGCTGTAAAATTAACTTCCTGATTTGAAGGACAGAATATTCAATCTTTCCCCTGGTGGTTGCATTTCTAGCAAGCTGCAAACTTGTGAAAAAGTGAAGTCCATCGTCAGCGTCTGTTTCTACTCATGTTACACTGTACTTACTGAAAGAGGCTAAAGGACCCCCATCCCTGGAAGTTTTCCAGGCTCAGCTAGACAAAGCTACCACTGATCTGATTTCTTTCCAGGACAAGTTCTGCTTCAAGCAGAAGATGGAGTAGATGACACCCACAGATGCTTTCCAAACAGTGCTTCTGGGAATCTGGTCTGCGAAAGCAGCAGGAAAGTGCTTTTTTGGATGTCAAATACTGAATAAGGTAAGGGGAGAAAATTAATCTAAAAATAAAAACAGAGTCAAAGGATGTCTTGTTTTTCCTGTCTCACAACGTCAGCCTGAGCCAAGAGCAGGCAAAAATACAAAAGATCTTTCTCTCTGGCATCTCAGGTGTGTGACTCAGAGCAAGTAATGAACTCTCTGCATATTCCTCCTGTCAGTGTTCAGCAAATTTGCCTTCTGAGCCCTGACCTGGGCCATACGACTGCAGACAGAAAGAGGGACCTTGGCTTCTTCCTAGCAGTTTTGTCAATACTAAGAACAGCTGAGTGCAGCAGTCATTGAAACTTAGACTTTGCAAAGAAGCAAAAAACCAAATGACAGGAAAGCAGGTTGAGAAAATCCCAGCACTCTCACATCCCACAGCTGCTTTGAATTGTAATGAGTGTCTCCCCAGACTTTTCCTCCCAGAACTTGGAGTGCCTTTGCATCCCACTAATCTTGACACCTACCTACTGCCAGACAGAAAATGTATGATACATGTTCTTGTACACCTCTAGCAGGGAAGTTTCCCCCCAAAATTGTAGTTTTCCTTGTGACTTCTTACTTGCAAACTAAGCCTGCAGATTAAACAAAGGCAACTTCTTCATGTGGGGAACAGGAAACAGACTTTAAGGATGATAATAAAATTAAATTATTTTGGTCCAACTAGTATATATTGTAACTGCATGCAAGCACTGAGGCATATTTCACGTGGAGTACCATGTATTTTCTCAGCTCTTATATACCCAGAGAATGCTCTTCGTGCTTTTCCAGAGTAATAGAAAGACAAAGTCTTGTGGTAAAGAGTTGTTTTTAAACTTTCACTTTTTTTTTAAGAATCAATAGATTTGCATATTGATTAAACTTAGTATTGCACTTATTAGACCCAGAAATTTTAATTGTATTTCATTTGACCTTCAGCTATGGGAAGAAGCTTTTAGTCTCCATGGCTCAGACAACACAACAACAACTCAGACAACTGGAAGCACTCATGTCTTCCTTCCACATGTAAATATTTTTTTCATATATCTTACACCTGAAGGCAATGAGTTTTATGGCCAAGGCATCTGCTGCCAGTGCAGCTGTGGCTCCAGCTGGTTTTATTCCCTGGAGTCAATGAATAGCTCAATACTTAGATTCTGAAGGGGGGATAATTTACTGTGGAAAGTGCCATCATAATCACCAATCATATCAGTTATTGTTTTTGAAACAAGTTATTTCACAAGAAGTATGATTTAAGAAGCACTCACAAGATTTCTTGGGCTTGAGAATGACAAACTTGGATTTCTTGCCTTTATACAATGTTTTACAGCTTAACATGAAGCTGGGCAGAACAACAGCATCTTATGGCTGCTTGTACAGCTGGAGGCTAAAAATAACCATCTCCACATAGCACAAGCTATATGACTAGAAGTTCTTCCTGTAAAATTCACCAGTACAAGGACCAAAATGACAGTGCTAAATGTTGGGTTGGTACAAGTTTTCATGTTTGCACCCTGAGAGTGGATCCTTCTTGGTCACATTCTGGCAATGGCTCAGTAAGTGGCAGTGGGGTTTTCTCTTTCCTGAAGTCTTCCTCCTTTATTTTAAATCATGAAGTCCTTTGATACTGCAAGAGATAATTTTATTCCATGCTGAAATAGTGCTTCCTAAGAAAACTCCTCCATTATGCTTTCTGACCTTTTACCTGAAGATCAGTTCAGTTCAGTTTTAGGCAACTCACAGTTCTCCATGAAGTGGGACTATTTGTGGATGCTTGTGAAGTACACAAGTATCAGAGGATCTCCTATGACTGTGGGAGATGAGTCTAGTGATTCTAGAGATGATTCTTCTTCCACCACTCCTAAAAGAAGCTGCAGATGCTGTTAGTGATCTCGCTACCACACAGGCACTTGTCCATTAGGAACTGTCCCTGCTAGATAAGAAGCTGCTGAAAAGCAGTCATGAGAAATTAATTAAATCTAATTCCAATAGGATTAGATCTGAATCTGTGACTTCAGCAGGAAGGAGAATGAGTTCTGTGAGCAAATGTCCTGCTCTAGGATGCTCTGAGGAGAGTCAATAGTTGACTCATTTCCGACAGCCCTTCTCTGCACAAGGTCAGGTGATGGAAAAAATAAATGAGTACAAAATTAATTATTTAGGGAAAAAAGAGGCAACATCAACAAGACCTGGAACTTTAAATGACACGAAGGGATATTATGCTTATCTTAAAGATGCAAACAGTGGTAAGTAAACACATTTGTTTTATTTTGAAGATAAAAACACTGATCTGTCTGGCTTTGCTATATTGTATAATCGATCAACTAACTGGTTGATTGGATTAAAATGTGTTCCTGGTATGTGCCCTCTCCTCCTGCTAGTTTATATTATTTAAATTTTTAGAGCATATTATAAATCAGTTTGCAATTCTTTTGATTGCAGTCTACATGCATAATATCCCTCGTTATTTTAAACACATTGTGATCTTCAGCACAATGCTATATTCCTCTGTTATGTTTTCTGTTTCCAAGTGCTGCATTTACTTTGTCACTTCCCATTTACTGGTAATTGATTCATGTAAGAAACCTACACTTTTTGCTTGCAAGGAATCTGCAAGCACTACAATTCAGCTTCACTAATGTAAAACAAACAATCTTTGTGAAAATGCAGTCTCACAGAAATTATCTTCACCTAGTCTAAAGGCTTAAAATCTGATAAAATCTAGAAAGTCAGATATTTAGTGCAAGTCTTACTTTTTACTTTTCTTCTGTGACTCTCATCATGTACAACAACAAATCTAAATGTTCTAAAAATAATTAATACTTGGCTAAAGTTTCAAAGTATGAACTCCTTAGTTATGAAGTAGTATTCTGTGATTGAAATATCAAATTAGGAACAAAAACTTCACTTATGGCCCAGTCCTTCATTAGCTGCCTTATGGGTCTATCAGCAGACAGCAACTTCTTTCTCAGCTGTTTAGAGATGACAAACTTAAAGGGCAGGTTAGACCCTCTGGCTGATATTAGAGGGTGTCCTGGGAATTACAGAAACTCTGTGGCCCTGTGCCAAAATGGCTGAAGGATCAGTGCCTGCTTCATTTCCACATCTCCAGCTGGCAAGAGAAACTGAAGAACTTCAAAGTCCTCTGAGATAGTCGGTCTAACACTCTATATGATGCAAAGGGTAATTTTTTTTCTTAACATCTAAACTGTGAATGCTGTGCTGCAACCACTACACACCATGTGTGACTTGCCAAGATACACATGGCTCAGTTCTCTTGAGTTATAGAATGTGATGGGACTGGACCCCCTTCCTCCCTATTTAGCATTAAAGAAATCTCCTTTCTTAAAAGTGATATTCTGATCAGAAGTAGCTTGAGGCATAGATGCTACAGGCCAGCTTACCTGTGGCTTGAGAGATGATGCATTTGCATCAACATCTTTTTTTTTTGAGAATATATATAATTTAAAATTTGGACTTGCTCTCGGTTAAGAAATTCATCGAAGTTTGAACCAGATATAATTATTGATATGATTTTTGGCCCAGAAATAATCTCAAAGGACAGTACTAAAGAAAGGAACTGCACATGATCTAGGGTTGAAGTGTACTCTATCCCACGCCAGTTGTACACCTCAACTTATTCACGGACCTGTCAGATTGTGTGTGACCTGCACTTAACAGGTCTCAGCCTCAAGCTTCCTTGCATTGCTGCCCAAGTTTCATTAATCTACAGCACAATGCTTCCCTTCCATGCTGGTAACCTCCATGCTAGACAGAACTAGGGGCAAGATGTATGTGCTGTGCTGACATGAAAGGTAGCAGAGCCAAAGAGGAGCCACAGTACAATGGCAGAGGGTCATCCTTCAGTGACACCAAAGCCAGAGAATATTTCCTACACATCAGAAATTCTCCCCACCATATGATTCTGAATATGAGGTCTTGCACACTGGCTGAGAGCCCATTTTGAGGCTTTCGAGCTGTTTCTGTAACATTCTTGATCACTTTTTTTAAAATTACATGAACAGTAAAAAAGCAGTGTAACATGCCAATTAATTTATATACAAGACTAAAAAATGGGTTATTTTGGCTTTATTTGCTTTACAAATCTCTTCTAGCTGCAATCTTGTCTGGTCTTATTTAAGGACTCGACTCTACAAGTATGTTTAGAAAGACATTTACATCAGACTTCCATTTATATGAAATTCTGAAGCCACACAACAAGCAGTAAAGGAATGAAGGGGGAAAATACTTCCTTTGAGCACACTGACTACTATTCCCACAGTGAGAACTACAGCCTGTGCCAAAACTCTGCTACTACTTTCCCCATTCACTAATCAAGATTTGCATGTTTACACACCAGATGCCAACATGGGATCCAATGGACATTACTGTTTCTGTGCAGACAGACTACAATAGTCTGGAGCCAATTGTTTTTAAATCTGTTGAAAAAAAACTATGTGCAAATCACTAGTGGTCACAAGTCAGTTAATAAGCATATTGACCTTAGCCTTGCCACCAAGTTGAAGAGATCCAGATTTAGCCCTGCTACACAATTGCTGTCAGAAGTGGTAGCTGCTTGTCTCACTCATCTCTGAGACCCAGAAAGAACATGTGAATTCAGCAATCCTCAGTAGCAAAAGAAGCCTTCAGCCTCTATCCATTTGCTTGTCATCTTCATTTAAGTGCCAGGTTCTATAGGAAGAAGAGTCTCAGAAATCTTCACAGATGACCTGGTAGATTGAAATATCAGAACAGTAAGTAGTATAACCACTGAGCATATAACCTAGAGTGTAGAACTTATTTAAAATAAAATGCCATTAGAAACATTACTCACTGAGGATTAGGTACCTCTTTTGGAAGTCTTTTACACCATAAAAGTAACACAGGCATTTTGGAAAAAAATTGAAAAACACTTTGAAAAATCTAATCAAATTGCTCAGATTGCAAAAAGATAACCCTAGCACTTCTACAGAAGTCTCAGTCACGGAGAGCTTTAAAAGCTCATCTTTGTGTTAGCATTTATGTTATTCAGGATAAAAGAGGAAATTATGCTGAAGTAAAATTCAAAATAATAGCAGGATCAACCTCTGTACTCTTTCTCAGCAGCGTAAAGATTACATGTTACCATTACCTTTGGGACATGTTAGAAATATCCTTGGCATGCAATTTCCACCTAAGCTTCTTTGGGAAGAAATTCAGCTCTTGTCCTCCAAACTTAAAGAACATCAGGCATAAGAGATTCACAGGCAAGGAATGATTCACATCATAGTAACATTTATGCAGTGCTCTTAACTGCTAATGTAGGCAGACCCATTCCAACCCCAGGAGCAAAAGGTTTCTCCAGCAAAAGGTAACTGGCCAGGGTCCCATTGATGTTCCCCTGCATGAAGAAACTACTGCAAAACAAACAAGCCAGGTGTGAATTCAAGGTCCAATTGCCATTTGTCTTGTTTCTCTTAGAGCTCTGGCTCCATCAGGTTACACTGAGGTGGTGACAGAAGCTGCTGTTTGCAGCTGGATGTGTGCCCCTTGTTCAGAGGTTTCTGCCTCCACTATGAGGCCAGGTCATGAAGCAGCTTCTGGGCTGCAACAAATTACAGACTAAAATTAAGGGAAGCAATCAGACATAAAACATGACCAAGAAGGCATCCTAAGTAGTGCCAATGCCATAGAACAAATGAGATTTGTAGGTAGCCTGAAAAAAATTTATCAACACGGACTCATCAGATGCCTCATTCTGGATCCGGGAACCTGGTGAAAGGCCTCCAGAAGTCATTGCCAAACATGATTTAAATATAACCAATGTGCAGACCAAAAACAGTCTTTCATGCCATCCAGTTTGAGATACTCCTCTCACAATCAAGCCTTTGCAGACCTACAGAATTCTGTTTGTCCCACCCAACTGGGTTTACAGGCAGCTGCTTTTGAAATTGTGAATTATGTAAAAGTAACTACACATGGACAGCCCTCCAATAAATGTAAAGCCATCTAGAGCATTCTGTATATCTTTGGGTCTTGATATTTCAGCCTGAATGGTAAAAAAATGGATGCAGTCTTTTACCAAAGGGAAGTAAATACTTTTAAACCAAAAATGTCTTCCCACCGTTTCGTACAGGTTTTAGTACTCTTGGGAAAAACAAAAACAAACCAAACAAGTTAATGAAAGGACAAGCTCCCAAATGGTTCTTAAAATACATTTTTGGTTATGCTTTTTCGTCTGGTTCAAGGACCTTTAGGTAATGACGGATAGAATTCACCTTTATGAGTACAAATAGAGCTTGAAAGGTCATGAGTTATGTAAGATAATTGGCTACAATTACTTTTTGTCATGCTTCAGAATTATTTCTACGTCTTCTAAGAAAAGACTGTTTCTATTTATGAAGAAAACCCTCCAGGAGACCATTTTAACTTCTGAAAAGGCAAGGACAGCAATGCTTCAATACCTGATAGGCTGTGTGATAAGCCTTATGTTGAATTTTGCTGATCACGCCAGGCTCCAAAAGAGGCAAATATAACTTTATAATATGAAATGATGTTCTTGATGAGCATATGACCTGAGAGCTGATAGCTATGTCAGCTGGATTTAAAGGAGTAATTCAGCAGACATTCACCTTCCACATTCCAGCAAGCACGAGCTCTGCCTTTGGCTCTTATGCCCTCCTTACATTACAGTGTGCTGGCAAATCACTGTTCCCATTTTTTAGTACGTAATCATTATGACTTCCAAATTCACACCTTTTCCTTAGTGATTAGTGTAGAAAAGAGAGTAGGATAAATAGACATTTTTCTTATAAAAACATTTTTAAGGTCATTTCTCTATAATGAAGCCATCAACATTTACAGGGAGAGTTTACTTCAGTTTGAAAACATTTCTGACAAAAAATATCTACGTGTGACATGTTTCAAGGAAAAGTCAGAATGGCAAAGGTAAGCACTTCAATATGGGATGCCAAATAAAATTTATCTGCTTTTGAAAGGCAAAGCTACATTTTCTGTAAATATATAGCTTCCACTTGATAACCACAATCCTGAAGAAATTATGTATTTGCATTTAGCTCTTTCTCTCCCTTTCCTTTTTTAATTAATGAAAAGGACAGAGCACCTGTAGGGGCTGAAAAATATGTTGTGGTTATAATTACAGAGCTGTTCAGAGCATACACTTGGGATTCTGCCAAAGCAGATGAAGGCTGCCATGTGGCTTGGATGCTACTGAGATTACGGCCTTGCTCTGAAATGTTTTCGATCTGCCCAGGGAAAAAGCACAGAATTGCAGAAGGTTTCAGACTGCAAAGGCTCATGCTTTATGGTGGCCACTCCAGCTTTGTGTGTGTGTCTGTTTGTGTCTCCTCTGTGGTTTGCTGGACGTGTCTCTTAGTCTGCATTTCCACATCACCCCATCCTCACCAGATAAAGGAGTTGTTCCTGTTCCCAGCACTGCCAGCTCTCCCGGGCAGCAGCTTCAACCTTGCCATGAGGCAGATGGCAGCCTTCCCTCATCTGTTCCTTCCTCCCTCAACATAGCTGCCACTTTCCATTTTGGACAGCTGGGTTTACAGCAGACTTTTCACCTCTGTGTTTCTCTGCAAGGCAAGGCCGGGCTTCAGCACAATCCCTGTCGCCCACTGCTTGTGGTGCAACTAAAGTTGTGCCCAGTGATGACGCAGCAATCCAACAGGAAAGCAGGAAAACAGGACAGGAGTTGGCTCCAGATCTCAGAGCAGGGGCTCAGGAGGTCCGAGGGGCTGAGGCACAAGGAGGACAGAGGGCTGGAGTAGTGTTGCTGTCACGGGGGTTCAGCTGGAAAAGAGGGTGGGAGCCATGCAGGACCTTCTGGGAGAAGGAAAGCACAGCAGAACAGCAAAAAAACTCTGTGCAACAGCCCCTGGTCTTGCGTGGGACTTGGGCAGAGGCACTACTGCAGCCCCTGCATGTGGAACTGAAATGAGAGGTGTCTGGAGGCAGATGACTCTTTCCTTGCTGTTTGACAACTTTTCTTTTAACCTGCATTTAATGTAATGGCTTAAGTGTAGCTCAAGCACATATATTTTAATTTTTTAGTGAAACGTTTTCAGCATGTAATAATTCATTATTTTAACAACACTTAAGATTCCAACCATAACTATAACAATAATAGAATCTTATTTGCCTAAAGTTTTTCTAGGAGGTAACAAGGTGGTTAATGTCCAAGAACACTCTTATATGTGGAGAGAGGTTACAGACATTTTATTAGTCAGAAATTTGAAAGCCTTCAAGTCTTAACTAAGATCTGAACATTGGTATGAAATGTATGTCTCCATGAACTGCTACGGTACCTTTCTGCCCTATTTCCTGTTTTGGAACATAATACTTTATCAGTGTATCCTCAACAAATTGAAATTGTTATTTATTTTTATCACAGTTCTGCCTATCTTTAAATAAGCTTTTCATAACTGCTTTCTTCTTCTGCAGACTTTAGTCCCATTCATACCTCAGGGTTGTTGCTATCAGATAATTCTTAATAGAGGATAAATTTTTTTAAAAATCCAGTGTGGAGAATGCTCACTTCGTGGTATTTGTGTCACAGTTGTTTTATGAGATGTTCTGGAGAAGAAAAGATAAGCTGTTCCTCTAACAGTAGATAATCTTTAACTGCAGTGCTCAGATGGGAAAACTATTGCAAACCTTTGTGTACTTACTGTCAAAAATTCTGAAACAGCATTAATATTCTTGGCTTCATTTGCCCTACCACCATTCTTTAGGTTCCTAAGTCCTGATTCTTCAAACTGATGATGAGAGTGGTAATCCTTTTAATTTTTTAGATAATATCTTAGGCATTAGTGTCACTGAAGCCAGACTTAGTCAAACCTAGAACATGAAATGTGCACCAGCTGTGCACAACCGTGTGTACAGGGGAGGTAAGAGCTTTGGCAGACCTTGCTCTTCCTGAAGTGTATCATAAGGCCTGCAATATGTTGTCCCAAAGACAGAGCTCCATTTGATGTTGTATGAGGAGACTTTGTTGTTGTTGTTCTCTCATCTTCTTCACTGAAAACTTGACTTGAACTTCAGTAGAGTCCCAAATAAGCCACATGACAGTACTCAAGAGGCAGCAGAGATTAAAGGAGTTGTGTAATCTTTGGAATAGACAAGAATAGTTTATGCATAGTAAACCTGCATTCCTTTACAGTTCATGTCTAATGATACCCAAAATACCTTCTGCCACACCCTCTCAGGACTTAGGAGGGAAAAGATAAAGCAAAATGACACAGAATAAGATGGTCTGTCAGTGGCATCAGAGAAACAGATTATTTTCCACGGATTTTTTTTTTTTTTTCTGTCTTGAAAAATTCTCCTAAAGCTTAGCCTTTCTCTGGGAGGTTTTTAGCACCCACATCTCCAATCAGACTGAGGTCATCTTAGGTTATGAGTCAGGCTATCATACCTGCAATACAAGATTACAGGCATACTGTAATATGTCCCATGTTGAAAATTACCTAATAAAATGTACAGCTACATTGCTGTTGAGATCAAGGAAATTATACATACCTGACCCATACATGAAGATGGGAATTTGAAACCTAAGAATTGAGAATATCTTTAAGGCTCTCATGTTCCACAGATGCACAAATAATCAAACATAAAAGCTTTCCTTCTAGCACCAAATTTCCTTAAAGTTACTGTGACTGAATTGATTACTCAGCAAGTTTATGCATAGCAGCTGACAGAAACATGAATCAGTGCTAAAACCACAAACTATTTTGTCTGACATTGAAAGAAAACCAGTTAGACCTGCTGGATGTTTTGACATCTCTTGCTAAATCAAAGTGATTTTGTGAGTTAATCTGTTATGGCAGCAAGAAATCATCTAAGAAGAAACTCATTCTAGAAAGAGCAGCTAGTAATCTTTGTTAAAGCAATCATTATATTGACTCTCTTCATTTAATAATTCATACATTCCAAATAAAAGGGGAACGTGTTCAGGCTAAAATCAATGAAAAAACAGATTTTTGAGGGAATTTGGGATTACTTTTCAATAAGTTATGTTTATATTTAATGATCTTTCTTAAGAGAATATTAAGTATGTTGGTGATGCTTATGTTGCAAAGAAGTTTTATAATTAAGTACAACATTTCTTTGAAAAATACATTATCTGTTCTCAGCATTAAAAGACTATTTTACTTCCTTCCAATACAAATAAAATTCAGAATAACTGAGTTATAAAGGAATTTGCTGTTTTTCAGTAAACATTACAGTAGTTCTGTGAGTTTAATGCCCATTTTACTAATGAACAAGGGACAGACTGAAGGGATTAACAACCTTAACTTTTCCTCCCTGTGTCAAAAAAACCCAGCTCCTTTACATGGACAGACACAGTTGGTATCTGCTGGCCACAACGGAGGCTGTGAATGTGTTGTTTATCAAAAATGCTGGCTACTGATAAAATTATTCCTGCCTTATTGCAACACAAGCTAACAAGCAAAAGACACAGTTTCAATAAATAAAATCTACTACCATTTTCTAAGTCTTGTGGTCTTGAGAATACTTAATGAGCCCCCATGTGTAAAGGATTTTTCAGCCTTTCTCTCCAAGCTGGGTGTCTCTGCCTACTTACTTGAAGAGTAACATGAATTTTTCCATCAATAGAAGAACCTTCTGTTTTCCAGAAGCAAAATGTTTATTTCTGTAAATATCAGGACTTCAGATACAGACTGAAGTAAATAGCAAACCAAATTTCTTCCACTAAAATACTCAATGGTCTAAGTGATGAGGCTGCTGAGGCAACCATACTTCTAGAGATGTCAACCTCCAGGAATAGAATTCAGGATGTGTAGCTATAAAATTGTTGTTATGGAGTAGCAGTTTTAATTACTATGTAATTTTAATTACTAAATTCCTAAAGTGTGCATTCTGGAGAAATGTAATAATGGAGCAGCTCTTAATAATTGTATCAGTGCAAATTCAGGGATGTGACTCACACTTTTTAATTCAAATTATCTTATTTTAGTGGCTTATAGGACTCCACAATTAATGAAGAAGAAAAACCTTAAATTCAAACCAAATATGCTATTGCTGCTTTACCTTTGGATACACATAGCAAACACATTTCCATGTCTAACAAAGAATCTTTTATTCTTTTAAAATCACCACAACGTTTTAATATTTCATTAAAATCATTACATGCTTTTGGAATATTTGTGCAGATTACACTGCATTAACGAGTCTTATGACAGTGACATCACACTGAGTATTGTCTTCTCTTTGATGCTGTGTTGTTGGGTTTTTTTGTTTTTCCCTTTTCAAACAACCAGCATCTGTAAAACAGAAGGCGTGAAAGGCTGAGAAGACTTGATTGTGGAAAGTATCACTGAAGTAGAGATGGAAGCAAACCTCTCCTGGCTTGCACAGCTCAGAAAGTTTTTGTGTTACTTCTCTTTCCCTGTTTTCCTGGGGAGAATGACTGAACATACAGGCTGCTGTCAGCCTTCCTTCAGGAAGCAAGAGGCACTTCCACTTCGTATGATAATGTAGTGAAGATGTGGGTTCAGATCCCCTCAGGCAGAGCAGGGATGTGAACCGGTTTTCCCACATCCTCAATGGTTACAGCCACCTGAGCACTGCTGGGGCTATTTTTCTTCTTCCTAGCCTGTGAATGGAGACTTTGTTTCTAAAGCTATTCCTGAAAAGATGGGCACTGAAATACTGCAGAAACATCAAGAGGAACAGTTCCAGTCTGCCCTAAATAAGCTTTTTCTTTCTTTTTTTTAACACACAGAGGAACCTTTTTCCATTTTCTACATTCAAGATAGTAAGCTTAGCTGCTCCAAACAAGTCTCCCCCAGATGGCCAGACTCTATCAACTCCATCAGGACATAAGTTGTTTATTGGACTAAATGGACACATCCTTATTGCTCATTCTGCTCTTGTGCCTCCAGGACAATCACAAGATTTATATTCACATACATTTGTTCCTTGACTCTTCCTGCACTGTGTTCAAGAAATGCATTGAGCACAGATGGTTTTCCTCTACCTTGACAGAGCACTGGGTCATCAGTGGTTCAGGGGAGACCTCATCGCTCTCTACAACTCCCTGAAAGGAGGGTGTAGCCAGGTGGGGGTTGGTCTCTTTTTCCAGACGACTTTCAACAAGACAAGAGGGCATGGTCTTCAGTTGTGCCAGGGGAAGCTTAGGTTGGATATTAGAAAGAATTTCTTTATGGAGAGGGTGATCAGGCATTGGAATGGTCTGCCCAGGGAAGTAGTGGATTCTCCATCCCTGGAGATACTTACAAAGAGACTGGATGTGGCACTCAGTGCCATGGTCTGGTAACTGCAGCAGTAGTGGATCAAGGGTTGGACTTGATGGTCTCTGAGGTCCCTTCCAACCCAGCAATTCTATGATTCTGTGATCCTATGATCAGTTCCAGGCCTGCCAGGACCCATCCTGCTTGAATCTCCCACTCCATCACCCCCTGCTATCTCCATGCAGTGCCATGGACAAGCACCTCCTTTGATTAATTCCTGTTTGGAGTCTGTTGCTGAGAGCCAGCTCTCCCCACATATCCTAAGGTAGGTATCTGTGTCTTCTGAAAGCATAAAGCATCTTCCCCAAGTAGTCTTTTATTTATGTTCCTGGAAAAACCTGACATCTGGTAAATGCCATTTACTTGCTTATTTAAACTCCTAAATTACTCCTTAGAGAAGGAAGAATGCATTTTATTATTTGATCTATTTTCATATAGAACCACTTATGTTAAAAATACAATACTTCTCTATTTCCTATTTTTTAATAATAGCTTGTACACCGAGATATAGAAATAGTCTTGTGCATTAAAATATTGGTTGGGTTTTTTTCCTTTGTCAACAAATGTCTAAAATACCAGAAAATAATCAATGTATTGAAATTATAAAGCATCATTACTTTTATTTTAAAAGGTTAGTCTTGTAAAAACCGTACAGTTTAGCCACAGTAAAAAAGCATGCCTAGTATTAATAAAGTGAGTTTAAAAATTATTTTGATAAATTAAAGCCACTTTTTATTTAAAACCACCTTCTTAGTTTTAGAAAGAATTGCTGAGAACTGAAAAACAACACTCATAACCTCATTCAAACATGAACTTTTTTTATTACTCTGAGAGAGTGCATTTCATGTAAGTGAAGTTTTCCCCAATTTGCCAGTTCCGTGATTAGATTTCCAAACCACAGACACACTCATATTTTGACTGTGTACCCTACACTTGAGTGTGGAGGCTTTCAACTGGAGGGAGCAGTATCTTTTAGGCATCTTCCAAATGCCTCCATTTCTTTTCTGTCATTCTGGTGTCATTCTCCTCTTCTGTGAAAGCTCCCTCAGCCCTCTCCTAGCACCAGGCTGCCCACAGAAAAATGGGTCGTGTGTTTCATCTTCATCCTGTGCTTCCCCAAATCCTATCCAATGTAAAACTGGGAAGAACATTAATCATCATGTAGGCTTCTCCTTAACCAAAAGGTTCCAAGTAGCTCATAGAATGAAAGTAGTTCCCAGCAGTTGTCAATGTCACCTCTTTTTACACTTAGTTCTTCTTTTGTGGATGTGCATATAAATTAGAAATAAAAATATTTCAAAAACCCTAGCACCAAGTTTTTCTAATTCAGATTTAACCTCTTGGATCAGTTCTGTGAATATGAAATAAAATAACCCTTATGGCAAGCTGGTTTTCAGATGTCTTCCAAACCAAAGTAAAATTAATATCTACTAGGTTACTGAGTTGGGGTTTTTTATGGTTTGTTTTGTTGTTTTTTTTCTGAATTAACATATGCTCATTCTTTTTCATTTCAAAATTGAAAGGAAAATGTAACTAAAAGAATAACTCAATCACTACACTTCCTTTTTCTTTCTTATTGATGATGCAAGTAGCAAAAATTTAAACCTTTGTCCATTCTCCTGCATCTCGAGAAAGAAAAAAACAAACTGAAACATTCTGACAGTAAAATACACATAATAAATAAAACACTGAAATTTTTGAGTGCTTACTGCAAAATAACAGTACTGAAAAAGCAACCCACTTTCCGAGCAATGCAGTAATCAGGGTGCAATGCAGTATTTATCTGCATAGCTCAGAGTGGAGTGAAAAAGGAATGTCTTCCCAGTCAGTAAAGATGAAAAGCTTTTGCTTGGACATTGCTGTTTTGTCTTGATAATTGCACCTTCAAAAAGAAGTTTATCAGAAAAGCAGAACAACACATGCTCTGTCATTAGCTCTAAAATATTTTTGGCAGGACTGACAGAGTGCTGATAAGGACCTGTTATACACCCCACTGCATAAAGTTGCATCTATCACTGACTTCTTATTAGGATGAAATCCTACCCAAGTCAGATTTGTCACCGATTTAATTGTGACCTCAATTACCTCCCTAATGTTTCTGAACAGAGAAGTTTCTTCAGAGAAGACAATTAGCTCCTTCTGGCCAACTCAAACAAGCAACTTCATGGCAGATTTCCCTGCTGGGATCTCACCAGGGATGGTTTCATCCAGCACATTTCCAATGGGGAGAAATTGAGTACCTCAGGCTTGGTAAAAGATTGAAGGCAGGCAGAGAGCTGCAGATGAAGGATTTCTCTTGGAGGGGAGATTTTGCTGTCTGCAAGTGTTGATTCCACCAAAATAATGTCAGAACTGTGCTGAGAAGTGGGCTGAGCAGGAGACAGAACACAAAGCCTGTGTGAAAGCCCCCACACCACAGGCAGCACCCTATGGGGCTTGGCTTTTCCGTGTCTTGAATTCACTTTGTTTCTGCAAGGTCTTCTGTAGGTGGGGGCTTTCCCACCTTACTTCAGCGGGATTCACACCCACACCTTTAACGTGGGCCCTTGGGGCAGCACGGGAACTGAGGAAACACCGGGAGGAGGGAGGAGCCCCCGAGGCAGCAGTGCCCTGAAGCCCCCCTGTCCCTGTACCCGGGACGTGTTTTCCATCTCATTTCTCCCACTAGTTTATTACACACCGCGGGGTCACGTTCTCCAGACGTAGGCTGGGGGAAGTTTTTGCTGGAAATAACCGAGCCCACACCTCCAGGGTGTCCGGGCCGGGGTGCAGCCAAAACACTGCTGCCCTCAGGGATGAGACATCCCACAGGGACAGGGATCGGCCCCACCGGCGAGGCCCGGCCCGGCCCGGAGGTGGCCGAAGACTACAATTCCCGGCATGCCGCAGGGGCGGAGCCGTCGTCCGCGCATGCGCGCTCTGCCATTGCGCCCGCCGCTCACACCTCCCCCTCAGCCGGGCTGCGCGCGGCGGAGCAGCGGTACCGCCATGGAGGCCGTTCCACAGACACCGACACGGCCCGGCGGGGCTGCCGCTGCTCCTGCTGCTGCCGCCGCACCTCCCCCGCCGCCGCCGGAGCAGGAACGGAAGCTGGAACAGGAGAAACTGTCGGGGGTGGTCAAGAGCGTCCACCGGCGGCTGCGCAAGAAGTACCGGGAAGGTAACTGCGGGGGACGGGGCCGCCCCCTCCGCGCCGCCCAGGCCGGGCCGCCCCGCTACCCTCACGGCGGGAGCCGTGCCGTAATGAAGCGGGGCTCGGGGCGGTGTGGCGCCTGGAACCCGCTGTGCCGCGGCGGGAGGAGGGGAGCGGTCCCCCCCCCCTCCCCGGGGTACCTGAGCAGGTCGGGGCGGGGGGGGGGTCTGGGGCGACTCGATCCCCTCAGCCGTTACCGGGGCGCTGCGGACCGGCTGGGCCGCGGACCGCTGCCGAAGGGGGTGTGTCGGGGACGGGGTTGGGGGTGGTGGCTGGGAGCAGCTCCGGCATCGCTTCCTGCTCCTCCCTGGACGACCGGGGCGCCGCTGCCGTCGGCTGCGCGCAGCTTCGCCGAGGAGCTCCGGTGGGGTCTGCCGAGGTTTTGCTGCTTTCCGTGGGCTCTTGATGACAGAGCCTTGTTGGCTCAGGAGGGTTCACGGCGCATCTCTTAAGAGCTTTTCCCGTGGGATGGAGGAGAAGAGGACTGGTGTGCACGGATAATGCTGCGAATTGAAAAGGTGCGCCCGGGTAAAGGTCTGCTTCACCTCCGTGTAGGCATGGGGCCGTGTGCCCCGCGTTACCGCTCCCTGGGACATGAAGCAGTCCCTAGCTGCAGAGGAACGGGTCTTTGGGAACTCTTTGTGCCTTCCATCTTTCAGACGTGCAGGAGTAGTTCAGGCTGGAGCGCTAAGCAAGACTTGAGGGAAAAGCTCTCATAAAATAAATTAATCCGAATCCTTGAAAAATCTACTTTGGCATCATTATTAATGCCCTTATGCAAGATTCTTATGGGTGGTATTGGAATGCTTAAAACCTCCCAGAAATGCATTCAGAACAGTGTCAGAACTGAGATTTGTTTGCTGCCATTTTTAGTCTCCTCAGGTTGATTTTAGTGATCTGTCTGATCCTTTATGAGATGGGTTACAAAAGAAAACTTCCATTCATTCCATCCACAGCTCTTTGCTGTCATGGAGCATACATCAAGAAAGATATTTATGAAATGGGAACTCTTCCTGTTCTAGGCACTGGTTCTTTCTTCTCCTCAGTGTCTGCATATGACACTTCTGTTAAAGTAACAAGGTCATTCTGCTTTCTGCACTTCAGAAATCTCCAGGGGAGTATATCCATGGTATCTAGGCACTAATACCTACCTACGTAGACAGTGATCGAGATCGAGAGTCAGTGTTTATTTTGGCCTTGGTAAGACAAAAGTGAAGGGATGCTCTCCCATGTTCTGACATTGAGGTGGAAGAACATGGTATGTTCTAACAGTAAAATCTTAGCAAAAAGAGCCCATCTTTGAGAAGCTCATATTTCACTGTTATTTCACAGTGCCTGCAGGTTAAGACAGACAAACACTGGCACTGTTAACTTTTAAAGAAAAAAAAAAGTGAGCAATCTCTGCAACAACTGAATTTTTTTTAGATGAGAGCCTAAATTGCATAGAAGTCTACGTATGCCTACTCCTCAGCAAAGAGCAAGTTAGTGTGACAGTGTAAGTTGTGTTTTATCTTTAGCTCAGTGGAACTGGTTGAACACAAGAGTAAATGGTACTCTTAACTCAGTTCATATGTCTTGTAAATCATGTGCTAGTGAAAATTTTAGCGTGATTTTTTCTAATCACTCTAAATTAGCAACATTGTATGTATTTTTCTGGAGAGAGTTAAAGCCCAAGCAGCTCATCACATGAGAGCTCCATCTATTACCTATTTATGGAATAGAAAGTGATCTTTACCAGTTACCAGTGATTAATAGTCGTAGTACTTCCATACATTAGGTTATTTCAACTTCAGAATTTTATATTTGGAGTCTTACTAAATTTCTCTATGCTTCTAAAAGCAGACTTGAGAACCTCCTTTCAAAGTGCCTTTATAATTAATTCTGAAATTCTAATATTGGTATGTGCTTGACCTCTGGAGGATCTTTTCTTGGGTTTTGTTTGTTTGTTTTCTGATTCTCAGAGACATTGGCAGTTAAGTTACCCTGACAAAATCATTAACAGTTTAGTAAAGAGAAGTAAAAAAGACAATAAATCATCTGTAATTTCTCAGTAAGAATGTAATTATAATTCAGGTATGAAAAAGCAAAGGTAAAAAAATACATCCTTGGATGTATGCTTGTGGCTTATTACACAGGGAACACCTCTTGTCTCCACGGTGTAGTGCAGCTACCTCAGTATAAAGCAGAAACAGAGCTATCTGTATTATGCCAGAATCTTGCATTGTCCTTTTTTGCTTTGCTTTTGCTTTCCTGCCTCTTCTCACATTTACTAGAGTTCTGTGAAGCTAGTTTCCATTTTGTCTAAATAAGCAAACAGCACTAGAATTGCTGTTGCATGAACTTAGATTCTTTGTCTGTAGATACTAAAAATAGAACTGCATATTAATTTTGTCACTAGAGGAGGGAAGCATGTTGATTATCCTTCTGAAAGCTCTATGATTATGTTGCACAGGGTGGATAAGCCTTTGGTGTTGAAATACGATCTTGAGTTACTCTCTTCTAAGTGTTGAAGGAAAATAGATGCTTGCTTGAGACACGAAGATGCTTGTTGAGAGAAGTTATACAGGCTTGGTTTAATAAGCTGATTTCTTTGAGAATTCATTTGCCTTGCTGATGTTAGCAAGCCTTGAGTTTCAATCAGCAATTGTAAAATGCAAGCCAGCGTATTATCTGACTTGCTTATAACTGGCACCATTGTTATAATTTTCTTTCATTTCCCAGAAGTGGAAAAGTGACAGTATGCTTCAGAACTGCAAGTTAACATGTTTTTGAAGAAGCTGTGTTCTTGTCAGCATGCAAAAGCAGTATTTCTTAATCACAACAAATTTTTTTGCAGTTACTGGGGAATTACTAAAGTTTAGTCAGCATTACATGGTCTGGGTTTTTTTCTGGGTGTAAAACTAATTCTTGAGATCCATCAAAGCTGAATCTTGTCTTCTTTTTTAATTTCTGCATCTGTTGCATCACTTTTACTTATAAATATGGTGGATGGATTTTGTGTGTACTTCTGTACTGTGGCTCTATGCTTCTAAAAGCAGACTTGAGAATCTCATGTTCCAGAGCACATCCCCATGTGACAAGCATTTGCTATGTTCAAAATGGTTCAGTTTAAATTATTATTATAATTATTATTAAATTATTTAAAGTTTGCATTGAAAAGCATGGTAGTTCTTACCTTGTAGTTTTACCTTACTAGCATGACTAGTTCTTACCTTTTCCTTTTTTTTGAATATTACTAATCTAGTATGACTTCTAGGGGAATATTTATATCTCTTTCCCCCCTTTTTGATTCCTTCCCTTCCCTTTTTAATGTCATGGTTGTTAATTAGTAAATAAAGAAGAGAGGCATGTAGTTATAAATGCCATGACTGATTTGGTATTTTGCAATTGTATGATCCTGTTTTTTTTACAATGTGGATCCTACAGTAGTATTATATGCCATATGTTTTTAAATGGTTAAATGAAGTTTAAGAAGTGAGTGTGGGGTTTTTAATGTTAAAAAAGTTTTTTAATTAAGGTGGTTGGTTCTTGTCCACACTGAGTGAATGTCAACTAAATTAGCTAGTCATTAATGCATTTTTTCAGAGTTCTTTAAGGCAGTGATAGAAACAGATAAAACCTGTCCAGTTCTTCCTAAAAATGCACAACATTCCTCAAGTTAGCCTATAAACTTTGTCTGTGTGAAGAAGACTTTTAAGTGAGAACAAAACACTGAAGTGCATGGTATTCATTTAGGAGTGCATGTCATTATCATAAGACTCATGTTTTTCTGAAGTTTTACTTCTGTTTCATGTCCAAATGGATTAGTTTAATCTTAATTACCTTACACATCAAGGTAAAATCCAAAATGCTGAAACAGATCTCGAGCTCATTTAGTCACAAAAAACTTCAGGGTTCTGCATGCTTGACACAAGCACCTAGAAATTAGAATTTTTTTCGTGAGACTTACACTTCTACTAGCCTGTTACAATATGGGGAGGAGGAAAAGCTATTTTTGGTTAAGTCTCTTCTTAGTTCTGTTGCCTGGTACCACAGGTGACACCAAATTTTACAGGGTTTTCCTCTGTATCTTTTAGGTATCTACATCCATAGGCTGGAGCATGTGTCAGTTGTACACATGCATGTCAGTTGCATATATTGCATGTATGCTGATATCTGTCAAGTCTGACAGATAGGCTTGTAAAAGCAGATTGTGCTTCGTAGGAAAAACACCCTAAAATAAATATGATCTATTGAACATCTAGTGTGTGATACTAGTTTGTTTCCAGTTTTATTGTATCAGCCAAGTAGGTAGAAGTTTTACTATGATAAAAAAATCCTTTCCCCCGATACAGCTTTTTTTTCCTTAGAGTTGTTTATTACCTGTGTAATCATGCAGAGATGTATTTATCAAGTAAACATTTTTTGTGCCACATGAACCCTTTTTTAGGTGGTCCTGAATGTAGTCTGGAAGGATGATTTACAGGACCTTATACTTCTCCCTGGAAACCTTTTATTGTTTACAAATGTAAAAAAAATTGATGATGTATCCATAAAGGTATTTTAGGAATTATTTTGCTGGGTGTTCACTACAACATTTCATATTTCCTTCTGTACAGCTGCTAAGGCTGTTCAGACTTAAATCACACAAAACTGGTTTCTGTCTTGATGTTACTGCAGCACAGACACTGATAGAAGCATTTCTAGGTAGTTTGAATCTTTAAAAGACAGATTTATTGAAACTTGAAATAGATGGATAATCACTTTATGAGCAGGTTATTCAAATCCAGAAAATTAGGAAGAATTTACAGGGCCCTGCCTGATGATAGTAAGTAGCCTGAGTAATTAAGTGGTTTAAACATTCATGTGCGAAGTGTCCTTCTGAAGTCTATTGCTTTATGGTCTCTTCCTCTCTCATGTTTATTGTGAAAAACCTTGAGAGAGCTTAAGTTCTTCCTGATGTGAAACAGGAAACATTTCAAAATTGTGGCATTTTTCACAGGGCAGGGAAACTTTGTCACTGGACTCTACATAATAAGTTCCCAGTTGTTACTCCTTTTTGTTAAATAAAATCAGTTTACTGTAGAAATAAACCTAACTTTTCAAGAGCTCTATTTGTCTTTCTCTATTTGGATTCATTTCTTGGGAGAGGGAGACATTTTGCAATGCTGTTAAATTTTCAAGTGATAGGAACTCAGTGTCATTTCATGAAAATGTAAATTGATGATAATGTTTTATCAATACGGGCATTAAGATACAAATGCCTTTATTGTTTGCACACCATAGTTCAGCAGTGCAACTTTCATTAGAAATCCCATAATATTTACAGCTTGGGAGCTATATTTATTGGTATAATTTAGCTGCCACAATCAGTGGGTGTTCAAAATTTGTGGGCCACAGACTTGTATCCACTAAACACACATATGTAACCTCCTGCCCAGGTTTTTATTGCCTTGGCGAGGAAGATGGTGTTGTTGTTTCAGGGTCAGCATAATGAAATCTGTAACTATGCCTCAGCTGCTTCCAACTTAAGCCCCTTTGTTTGCACAAATACACCAAAATCAGTAGTTTCTGTAATGTGTTCATCTCTGCATTGGTGGTGTTGAGGTGCATCGCATTGGAGGAGAAAGGGGTGATAATTTCCGGTAGAGTAGAACCAACACCTGGGGGCAGTACAGCCATCAGAGATTTGTATCAGATTGGAGACACAGATCATTCTTCAGAGTGATATAAGCTGACCCCAAATAGATGCTTTAATGAGCAGGTGGAGTTTACCTCATGGTCTCTTTAGTGTAAACATATAGATTGAAAGTTTGCCTGATCTAGAAATCTGCATTTGGTCAAGTGAATCCTCTCTATGGGACTGGAAGGGAGGAACAGAGATCTTAAGATAAAGTAAGATTCTTGCACTTTTTTTTTTCTTTTTAAAGAATTTTATTGTGAAATACTTCAGGTAAATCACAGAATTCCATGAATTATAAAATGCCAGGTTGGAAGGGATCTCAAGGATCGTCTGGTCCAACATTTTAAATCCTAAGAAATGTTAAGCAAACACTAGTCAGACAAGAAAAGAAAAATATTAACTCTGACTACTTGAACTTTGTCCAAGTTGAAGTTTATGTTCTGTATTTAGAAATGTAAAACTGGGAAACGGTGAGGCCAAAAATACCTGATGTCTTTCACCAAAATACTTGGTAACACAGATGGTCAACAAGTTTGTAGTTTGTCTTGTATACATTGAAGCTGCTGTTCCTCATGTAATTTATTTTATTAATTATTGCCATAATATAAGGACATTTTGTAGTACAGCTAAATTTCAACTGACAGGTGACTGCTAAGGAGGAAATTTTGTCAGATATTCAGAGGAATTTGATTTCAGCTTTAGTCTAGCATACAGCATAGGTTTCCTTTTCACATTTACTGCTCAACATGTTGTAGAAACTAGTCAGCTATTTTCAACAGTAAGTGAGAGTTGGTCTTAAAAGACTAAAAATGAGATGGATTTTTTTCATTCCCACAGTGCATTGTCATCAACAGCAATAAAGGAAGCTCAAAGTCTTGCTAGGCGGTGTGATGGGCAGCAGCCTGTCACCTGAAGTGATCTTGCATTGCCATGGACACTGGTTAATTGTGAAGAGAGTTTTGGTTTCAACCATGTGCAATTTAAAGAGTTTTATTAATGCTGTTGTACAAATATGAACATGTTGCTTTTTTTGTCTTCTGGGGTCAGATAATGTATTGAGGTTATTTTCTCTTCTACCAAAGCCACCAAGAGTGGTTGAAAAAGAGGTGGTGGATTGAATCTGGATTTTACATTACCAATTTTTACGGGCACATAACTAGCCAAGAATTCAAACCTGTGTTTGGGTTTGGTTTTTTTTTTTTTTAATCTTTTTCTTTGAATTCAGAAAATTGCAGTTTTCCAAAAGGAAGTAATGGCTGTTCTAATTCCAGTTTTCCTTAAGTCTTAAAAAACTGTTTCTTTGGGGAGGATGTTGTTGCTTCAGATCTAAAGCTACATTGCATCTCTCTGAAGTTCAAGTTGTCAGCTAAATTTTGGGATGCCAGGTCTTGTTTAGTCATGAATAAAGTTCCTTTTACTTGGTTCTGAGATGGTCAGATGACTGCAGTGTTTTTCTGAAGAACACAGAGGGAATTAAGGAAAATATTAATTACAAAACTTGTCTCGTGGGTCCAGATAGTACATTTAACTCTGATTTAATTATTTTATTGCTTGATAAAACAGGATGACTTAAATCAGTTTGGGGTTTTATTCCATTCTAAAATGAAAAATACTGCCTTTAGCAAAACTGCTTCTATTGCATACCAAGGGCTATATTTTGTTAAAATAACAATTGCTATGTTTTGATGAAGAAGAATTTACTTATTTTTTTCTATTAAGTTCATAATCATGAACTAAAATGGCATCTCCATTTAACACTCTGTAAAGAAATGCCTTAAAAATAAAAGACAAAACCTAGGATGGAGCAAAGCTGGTTTTCTTTTGTTTTTTTTTTTTGAAAAAACAACAAACAGAACCAGCTTGTGGAAATAGGAGTTCTGGTGTTGGGATGGTCCCACAGTGAATGGCAGACTTGTTCTGCTCACACTATGCTAGGCACCTTTGAGCCTCCTGTAAATAAATGCGGAATGGAGTGCTTACTGAGCTTGAATGTTTCTTCCTTTGTTATTAAAAATGTTTTCAGTTGTTAAAACTTACAACTAACCTTAGGTCTCTACTGCTGTTGCCCACAATTAAGTCTATCTTGTAATTAGGATAATTTAAAAATAACTTCTACATGCCTGACCTGTTCCCTGTGTCACAGGATTTAGTAACTGCTGATTATTCTATGGGTGAGTTTGGGGGTGTGATTTAGATATTCTATGGGCAATATTAATGTGGGTTGGAAATTATTTAAAGGGACTCATCTGCAGGTAAATAGTATTGGGGTTTTTGTTTGTTTGTTTTTTGTTTTGGTTTGGGGTTTTTTGTATTAGAAAAGTCTTATGAAGCACCTGAAGTTGATCAGTCGTTTGTTTACTGACAGAATTGATAGAAAGAGATGAGCCTTTTTGGTTTTAAAGTAATAGTTTGTCTTCAAGGTGAAGAGTAGGTAATTTATTTTCTAGGCAGTCCTGGACAGGCAGAAGAGCAAACATTAAGTAATTTAAAAATAATGTCACAGTAGTGATTTGAGAGGTGTGTGAAACTCCTGTTGTGAGCCAGTCTTGCCAGTTCACACTTTTTAGCCAGATGTTTGTGTAACTGAGTCAGTGGTGTGGAGATCTGAGGCGTATGCAGATTTTTGAAGAGTCAGTGCTGAAAACAGTTTTTAAATCACATGAAGGTGATCTCCAAGTACATAGTAATAAAAGTGTCAAGTACCCTTAAACTCTGTATTATGGCATGGTCATGAGCATGTGAGATGAAAAGTTTAATGCACAAAATCAAATCTTAATTTTAAGATGTAATTGAAGATGCAAGACCTGTTTCTTGTTATTCCTTAAGATTAGCCTACCACAAACTGCTGTTCAATTTACAGCACTATTGATAACTTATCAGAGGAGTTTGTTATTTCTCTAGTAACCATTAGTTTTGTGCTGAAAACCTTCCTGCATGTTTTACTGCCTGTTTGGTTTCACAAATAAAAATTCATAAATAAATGTTTAACTCCACTAGAGCTAATGCAATATTTGCACATGGATTATAATGCATTGTTTGAAAAATTCAGTACATAGCTCTGCTGTGTTGTTGGTATCAGTTTGGAACTGGATACTGCAAGACCTGTTGTAGTCACTGCCTCAAAATCTCAGTCTTGGAACACGGTTCTAGAATTAAAGTTCCTGTAACTCCTATTTGAAGGTAAAAAGAAGGTCTTTGTGCTTTCTCAAAGCTCTTTCTGGAGAAGAATTGGGTAAAAAAACCCAACCCCCCCCCTAGAGCAACTCACTACCATGGTCCTTGCTCAAATGGCCTTAATTGTTTTGGAAGTCTCTGCACAGTCATACAGGTGCCTTAAGAAAACTCTTATCTCCAGTTGTTTTGGGGCTTATGAAATGGCAGACAAATGGGCATTATCTCAAACCCAGTATTGACAGTGGGTCAACAGCATTTCCTGCTTAGACAGGAACATATGGTAAGTGCTGCTGGTGTTTCACTGCCTGCTTGTTTACCATTCCATCTTTCCATGATTTTTTGTAGTTGTTGTTGTTGTTGCTTTGAAGCTTCCCTTTCATGCTTTTCCTGAATGTCTCCTACTCTTAGAACAATCAGATGTTGTTCCATATTTACATTTCCTGTGCAGCATCTGATCTTGTGGAAGTCTGTCCTCTCCAGCTTTCATTTGTCTTTTTCTTGCTTCTGTTTAGGTGCTCCTCCACACAGAAGCTGTGCTGTGTCTGCCCTGTGTTGCCATTTTCTGTATCTCTACACCTGCTATTCTGGTAGATGAAAACAAACTGGAAGTGCATGCAGAATTGAGTTGATGTAGGAATGGTGATGGAATTACTTTGTGATGAGTTTTTCACTTTTTTTCTGTGTGTCTCTTCTACTAGTGTGTATAATTTAATTTTATTTTTTTTCTGTCAGCTCAGTGCCAGGAAGCTGTTACTATCTTAATAAGTTTTAAGGAAAACTGGTATTTGGAAATAGAATGATTGCTTAAGAATGGATCAAATGAACAGTGTACTAGAAGAACAGTATTAAACTCAGGATTTTCTGTTTGGTATGTTTTCCCAGTAAGTGTTCCCTCACTTTTTTCCTTACTAAGTAGCTGTGTATTCTTCACCAAAACTTTACCAACTGCATGTCATAAAAACATTTCAGTTTTTTGAAGCATGCAGTAAGTTTCAGAGTATTGTGGCAGAGAAACTATAAGACTTTTATCTAAATTGCACCAGAATTCATTTGGTTTGAGAATACACTTGGAGCTTGGCTTAGTGCTTTCTGGCTGGGTGCTGTGTAGGTTTGCACTTCCACACAAGAAAGACTCTTGAGACCTGTGCTTGTTTTGTCCCCTTTGCTGGTAGGATAATGTCTATACCATTTCATGCTCTCTTTCGTCAGTAGAGAATGGCAAATGGAAAAGTGATCCTCAAGTTTTGGCAGAAACTGCCTGTTGTTTCTTTCTCTTCTCTAGTGTGGTCAGTTGGCAAGCACAGGAGAGTCTTTTCTTACAAAGCATATCTCTGAACTTGGATCATCTGGGAAATAATGAGGGATACCACTCAAATATAATGATTTTTTTTTCTTTTGTCCTAATAACTTTCTCATATGCTTGTTGAATTGCAAGCAGAATATGCAATTTCTTGCATAATTTCCCTGTTTTGCTAAAACTAAGTAATCTCTATTCCCTTCCGTCTCATCTGACATCTCACACAAGGAAATACAAAAACCTAACTTTAAACATGGCTCATTTTGATGATTGCACAAGTGTACTAGATGTTTATTTTTTAAGAGAAAATTGGTGTGACATCTCTACACCAAACTAAAATAGGGAGTAACGTGGATGACTGGTTTATGTATTCTGTGTATGCAACTGTCTATACTTGTCCATCATACACATTCTTGCTGTTAGTGAAGGTCAGAAGAGGTGAGGGATTGTTACTGCTTTGTACACTTGAAGGAGTAGAGGGAAGGGTTACCACTGGACAGAACTTGTTATTACTGCTTATAAAAACAAAGATATCAAAGAAATTGCTGTAAGTGGGTTAAAAACAAAAATCTTAATGGTATGAGAAGGACAAGTCATACTGTAAGCTACTTTCAGGCTTTAGGAGACATTCTTAGTTAGCTATTGCTTGATACACTTTTTTAATGTTTCTTTATAATATAAAGGTGCTACAAAAACTGGTTCTAGAACCATGTTTTGCAAAGTGTGTTGGTTGTATAAAGCTTAAAGTACAGCTCTGCACCTGAAAACTTGGGTTTGGGTGTGTTAGCCAGTAGGTGCAAAACCAGTAGATCATTTTTCTTTTACAGATTTATATATATATATATATATATATATATATATATTAGATGTGTGCATGTATTTGTATGTATTAAGAAACAAAGAAGGAATTACTGATGATCATACCAGTGAGCATGTAGTTTTCTCAGGTCAGAAATGTCCTCTTGGTAATGCATACCAAGGGTTTGTGTGCTGTAGAAACCACAACAGGAGTTGTGGCTACCACAAGTAGCATTCATCTTGCTTTTTGTTTAGCAGTACATTATGTAAAGCAAGCTTGGAGAAGTGGATATTTAGCAGGAAAAGAGGGGAATTATCATGTTTAATTACTTTGAAGTATCTGAATTGAACCTGTAGGACTACTTTTTAGCAAGGTGAAGGGATGAAAATGAATCTGTCCCTGGAGATCAGCAGACAAATTTATCTGTGATTTTCTAGCTGCAGTTGATTTGATTCTTCAGTACTGTCTCCTGGAACCTTACTCACTGAGGCAGGCTAGATTAGGCAGACAACACTGAGGGCTTGAATTCCTTCTCCAGTGTATTCAAAGAAATCAGTAGTCTGGGTTAAGGTCCCATTTCAGCATTTTTATGTATAATATCATCCACAATATTTTCCAGGAACATGAATGCTACTAAGAAACCTTTCAGTCTTTCATTTTTTAAATGTTTGTCATGCTAATCCTCATGCACAAAAGCCTGAAAGATGACTTCCCAGAAACTTGAATTTCACTGAAAACTGAGCAAAATAGAATCACAGAATCAGAATATTCAAAGTTCGAAGGGACCTTTAAGATCAACTAATTCCAACCCCCCTGCTATGGGCAGGAACACCTCCCACTGGGTCAGGTTCCTCAGAGCCCTGTCCAGCCTTTAAAAATTCCAGGGATGGGGCTTCTACCACCTCTCTGGGCAACCTGTTCCAGTGTCTCACCACCCTCATGGTGAAGAACTTCTTCCTAACATCTAATCTAAACCTACCCTCCTCTAGTTTGAATCCATTCCCCCCAGTCCTATCACTACCTGGCATCCTAAGAAGTCCCTCAGCAGCTTTCTTGTAGCCCACTTCAGATACTGGAAGGCTGCCATAAGGTCTCCTTGGACCCTTCTCCTCTCCTGACTGCATAACCCCAACTCTCTCAGTCTGTCTGCATAGGAGAGGTGCTCCAGCCCTCTGATCATCTTCATGGCCCTTCTCTGGGCACGCTCCAGCACATCCATGTCTTTCTTGTAATAGGGGCTCCAGAACTGGACTCTACTTCGGGTGGGGTCTCACAAGAGCAGAGTAGAGAGGGAGATCATTTCCCTCGTCCTGCTGGTCATGCTTCTCTTGATGCATCCAGGGATGTGGTTAGCTTTTTGGGCAGCAGGTGTACACTGACGGCTCATGTTGAGCTTCTAGTCCACCAAATACTGAGAATATTTCTAGTTTCTCAAGTATCCAATAGTCCCTTCCTCAAATCTGAAATTTTTTGTTTGACTGGAGAAAGGAGACCTTGTTTTTGTTGTGTGCAGGTAAAGTAATCTCTTGGTGCGTTATGTAACTTCTTTTAATTGGAAGATGGGGATTTTGCCATGAAGATAATGAGACACTTTATATCTAATGTGCAGTGTTTTCTGTTGTTTTGTTTAGTGGGAGACTTTGATAAGATCTGGCGTGAGCACTGTGAGGATGAGGAAACTCTGTGTGAATATGCTGTGGCAATGAAAAACCTTGCAGATAATCACTGGGCGAAAACTTGCGAAGGGGAAGGCCGCATTGAATGGTGCTGCAGGTAAATATGTATTTAAAAGATGCAGTTGTACATTGCTTCTTGCAATTATTTATAATTAAAGGCTTAAGTGGCTTTTTGCTTTTTTGCCAGGTTTCAAGATTTGTTCTGTAACCTGTTAATGATTTATTGCTTTTTAAAGCAAATACCTTCTTACTGTTCCAAATTACTAAAGAAATACAGTATATGAAATGTTTTGTTGTAAGATGGCCCCTTTTTAAAGTGTCTTCAACAAACAAGATTTTTGGTTGGTTTTTTTTCTCAAAAAAACCAAACTGGAGCTGTTTGCAAATAAACCTGTGATGTCATTTTCTATGTTTAAACATAAACTGATTGAATGCAATGAGCACATCTCAAGTGCAGTTTTCAGGACTTTGGTTTGACTTACGTGTATAATAGTATTCTATCTCTAAATGCAAATCACTGCTGTGTAATTTTCAAGCCTAAATCTTGTCTTCTACAAAAATTATTTAAAATCAATTTTAAAGTTTAAAGTTCCTACATGCCATAAATATCTAATTTTTATTGTGTTGTCACTTCATTACATTACTATTACAACATCAGATAAACAATTTCAGTCCTTGAAGAATATTGACTCCTAAAAGATAAATTGTGGTCACTCAGTATTCCTGCATACAGTTGGCATACCATGGGATCTGTAGAGCAGAATAAAACAAAATATTGTTGAAGTATAACCAGGAAGAGAATTTGTCAATGGTCCTGCCTTTGGGAATGACTTCAGACAGACAAAAAGTAACTTTATGTGCCAGTCTGCAGGTCTTGGAGATGAGTGTTGCAGTGTGATGAACAAAAAGTAGCAAAGCAAAGGAGGCATGGTATTGTTAAATTTAAAATCATAACACTAATCTTTTTATCACAAAAAAAAAGGTGGAGGGAACAACTGTGGAGCAGTTGAGGTACAGTGCATTTGAGCTGTTTTGTGGCTTCTGGAAATGCATCAAGTAATAACAAGCTGGTTTCCTTTTTCCCCTACAATAGACACTTAAATATTTGAAAACTGTTTCTTTAAGTATCAATCTTTTCTTTTTAGCTTAAAAAAAAAAATCCTAAAATCTAGTTAGGTATTTCTCTACAGACTCTATTCCAGACACATTTCACATATTCTTATCCCACTTACAAGAGAGGTGAATCAGTTGGAAAGAACTGTGCCCAAAAATAGACATAGCATTCCCCTGGCCTTCTCAGGGATGCATAAAAATAAGAAATGTTTCTGAGGTTGTAGTAAACTCTTGTTTATGCTACTGACCTTGCTTTGTAGTTTTTCTGTGGTTTGTTTGGGGGTTTGTTTGTTGTTGTTTGTTGTTGCTTTACTGTATTAGTGTGGCATTGATTTGTACTCACTTGTGATCTCCAGATGCCCATTTCTTTTTTACGGGCTTCCTCAATTGGTAGTTGTTTTCTTGTATTTCTGCAATTCATTACTTCTGTGGATATCTGTACTTTCTCTTAGTAAATTACAACTCTCTTGAATAATATTGAACTGTAATACTGCAATTCCTTGCAGCATCTTCCCCGTGCTTGGCTTCAGTCACAGATCAGTTAAGAGGAGTACTGACTGCTCTTGTTCAGGTTATCTGTGAAAATACTATTTGTACTGCACCCAGGGCAGATTCCAGTGGAATGTTGCTTGATACTTTCTTACACCCTGATTTTTCAACTAGTATGTGAAATTTGTTTCAGTAGAGGTGTTTGTTCTTTCTTTAAAGTAATTTCAGGTACATGATACTCTTTTAGTTTGTGGCAAACTTGTGTGGTTACCTTATAGGACAGGATAATGGTCCTTGTGGACAGGGAGGAACAGTTTATGGCCTGTGTATTGAAATTTTTTGTCTCTGTGTATCACTTGTTTTCTGTTTGTAGTTCTTACAAGATTTACCAAGTAAACAATTAAAATGACCAGTTTGAGCCTTGCAAGATAAACTCCTATTGAAAAGAGAGTCCACCTGGTAAGAGACACTACAACCTCTGTCTCAGTCCAAAGCTTCAATTAAAGCATGTAGCTTTTTCTTTGCAAAGTCAAGGGGTCAGGAGTAGAAAAGTAAGTAGAAAAAGAGGAGTACTTTCCACTTTTGTATTTCTTAGATTAAACTGAGGCCTGGATGGCCAGATACCAGGACATACCAGCTTGGCTTCGTGTTCTGCAGGGGTTTTTTCGCTTTCGAAGGGCCAAGGTGTGCTGACAGATGCCACTGTTGTCACTCCTCCTTGTGTCCGGTTGCATAATTGCATGCGGAAGAACTTGACTTGCATGTGACTTCACTGAAAGCTTTTGCTCAATGCATTAATTGTGTCACCATGACAGCAGGAAGATAGCTGCTGTATTAGATGAAGTTAAATTTGGGAGTGGAATGCTGGAAATACTCATGAACCACTGGTGTATCCCTGATGAAGAAAGGACAGGCTGAGCTTTTTCAGCTTTCTTTGAAAGATCTTTTCAGAGATCTGAAACTGGGAAGTGTTGTTTCCACTAGTTTAAAAAAAATAAAAGTTTTAAAAATCTGCATTTTCTTTTTGGGGTTTTAGTTTTGTTTTTTGGGGGGTTTATTTATTTTTTTTTTCTCCTTCATTCTTGTAGTCTTTTATAAACAAGCAGTGGCTAAAATAAATGAGAAGAGTGCAGAATAGTCATTAGAGAATCCATGTGTGCTTCTCAGGATCAAGAATAGCAATTTTCTTGAAGGATTCTCCTTTTAAAACTCTTAACTAGTTGAAGACACTGGGAAAATGCTTTTTATTACATTAATTCTTATACCAGATGACATAAAACTTAGTATTATACTACTTTATTAGTTGTTGATACTTAAGAAACTGTAAAAGATGGAAAGCAGTATGTGATAGACTGTGCTGGTGACCATGTGCAGCATTATACAGGACCAGTTTTATTTATTCTTCAGGGCAACATTATACAACTGTTAGCTGAGGAGAAGGGCTGGGGGAAGAAGGATTAAAAATCTGTCCCCTTCCAGATGCAGGTTAATGATCCCCTGAGAAGTGCTGAAAAAACACTGGACAACACTCAACTGTCCTTCCCTTGCTTTTTATATCCTTAGAAAACGAAATGCAGAGTAGCAAATAGTATTTGGAAACTAACACTCTTTCATTTCATTGGTATTACAACACACACAACTGAAGCCTGAAACCACAATAGGGTAAGATGATGTTTACCCTGAATAATTGTCCTGATTCTTAATTTTTGCTGGCATAGTTGGTAGACTGGTGAGCCTTTGTATGAACAGTGAATGCCAGCCTGTTCTAGTTGAGTCGGAACAAAATAAGCTAGACCAGCAGGTTTGCATCTTTCTGTTGCTTTTGCATCAGTGTTAAGACTTGTGTTGACTTGGCTTTTTTTTTTAAATAACAAAAAATCCCAAAACCTGTGCTTCTATCATGACAAAGCGCTATCTTGAACTCCATTTTTAAAAAGGATTTTGACTGTTTCATGAACAAACTGAAGAAATGTGTTCTTAAGTTAATATCAGTGAGTACAGACTTGTTTGGAAAAACTTGCAGAGAATAGATGTTAAAGCTTATCTTAAAAATTTGAATTACAGAGTATTAAGTTTGCAAATTAGACCAAACAGTTAAGAATTTTCACTCGGAACAGGATTAAAATTAAGTGCTTTTAGCTATACCAATTCATTATAGCATTGGTTATGTCTGTCTTTTAGAAAAGCATATGGATTCTGTAGCAGGCCACAAGCTGAATATGAAACAGTCAAACAGCTTAGCCCCAAGAAAGATGAAGAAATGATAAAAAATATTGTATTTTTATCTACAAAAAAAAAAACCCAAACCCTTGGGGCTTTTTCTTTCTAGAATCTGAAAGTGTGCAGTCAAAACAAGAGAAGGCTAAGTAATATCTTACAAGATCTTTGAGCATAACGGGTCTCTTCCAGACCTGTAAAACAGATCTTGTTTGGGTTTGAAGAATGAATGAATATTCGAAGTCTTTTCTACAGTATTTTGCAGCTTTTTTCATGAATGTGGTTGGCTGAGCAATTCACTTTCAGAAGAATGGAATTAAAGGGGAGGTGGCATAAACTGGAGGAGGGAAATCACTTCAAATAGAAAAAAGATGATGTTCTTTGTTCATGTTTTTCTGACAGTCTTCATTTTTGCTCTCAAATAATGCTTTGTTCTAACAGAACAATGTCCTTATGTTTGAATGGTAGAGCTAATCAAAGTGATTATCTTATGATAGCTGCCACCTATTTTCAAGTTCTTGGGATCCTCCAGTAATGAAGGGAATTTCCTCCAGAAACTGACTTGAGGTGGGCACAACACCAGAGAAACCTCTGATTGCAGACCTAATTGTTCCTCAAAAAGGAAGTGTCTCAGAACCTTAAAACAGACCAAGTATGAAAAATGAAATGGGAAAGTCTCTTGTATCCAAGTTGCTCAACTTGATATTTAAGAAAATATTGTTATGATACTAAAGACTATAATATTTTACTCACGTGTGCTGAATACAGGATTTCCTTAGCCTGAGGCTGGATGTGCATGATAATAGCAAAATATTTTCCAGTGCAGAGGAAACGATTTTGCTCTTCTAGGTATGATTAATGTATACCAGGAAAACTGAGAATTCTCCCTGCCTTATTTTCTTTGGAGGTTGAAGAATGGGTGGATTGAGCCTGTAGAAGAGTTTACACTTCTTTTTTAGGCCAGTAGCTCTGTCAGTTGACATTTATAAACTTAGTCCTCAACTTGGCAGAGGAGGGAAGAAAAGTTTTGTAGACAGAAACCATGATGAGAAGTCCAGTCTTTCTTTCATCTCCAAAGGGAAGTATCTTATTTCTTCATACCCTCAGTGAACAACCTAAACATGAATAACCTAAACCTGCTTGATGTTAGGTTTAGGTTAGTAAATATGGTAACAACTGATTGAACAACTTGATGCTTTAAATCTCTTTTCTGCTAAGTTAAATGGCCAACTCTTTCTACTGCAACTTTGATAATTTTAGAATTGTCTTTCTATCCATGTAATTTCTTATGGATGGAGTTGATAAGAGTTTCAGTTTATATATCTGGAAATATTGCAGCCTGGGCTGCTGTTCATGCTTCTGCATGGGATCTTACTCCATACAGGTAATATGTGGATTTCAGCTAGCTTCTATTTTGTCTGATAATTGCTTTTGTTACTGAAGAATTGTAACTCTAAACATGTTGACTATAAACAGAATGTTTACTGAGTTTATTTCTTATGTAGCTGTGTTATCTGCTCCATAGCTACTGTCAGCATTTTAGATCTTTTATATTTTGTGCCTGCTTGAACAATTAAAACTTGTTTGTGCTTTGAGTTTGTTAGATGTAGGTCAGTTTTGATTTTTAAAGTTCTACAAGTATAGAACTTCAAATGTGTCCAGGGTAACTTTTTTTCCTCCCTCACAGCAAGAATTAGTAACCTGAACAATAATGTGCTACTTGAATGATTCTGCTGAATCAAGGTGGTCATTGGGTACCATCTTGGAGTAAAGCAACTTGTATCTGTACCTGTTTCATTTTATATGTTTCTTTTTAAGAAATTGAACTCCAATGGCTTTTGGTTTTTACCTTCATATTGTCAATGGTAGAGAGGCTGTATGTATTTGATGCCTATAGTATAACCAACCCTTAGATAAGGGCCATGTATTCCAAGTCTTTGTCTCTCTTTGTAATTTAAATGCAGCATTATGCCAAGTCCCTTCCTCAGTCTGTGATGTGAAATACTATGTAATCTTGATTCTGTTTTGTTTAAGGTATTGTAAAACTACACATGAATTTATATTTTCTGAAGTGTTTCCCCTGTTAGAGGAAAACTGTGAGTTTCAAGAAACCATGGTAAAATGGGTTGTTATGAAAACATTCAAGTACTATTTCTGTTGACTTTCTGTGCAAATACTTGGTTGGCATGTCTAATTAAAAATACTGCTTTGTGCCTGGTGAGTCAGGCTTTTTTAATTTCACAGCAACAAATTGTTTCCAATTCTAGTTCTATTCTGTGGATAAAATTCAGTGATTCTTGAATATTCTTGAATACTTGCTTCTCATACACTAATGCTGGCTATTGGTTGAAGTATGCAATGCAATTTAACTGTTCTGATAGCATTCTTTCTTTCAAATTGGTTGACCTTTCTGTTGGAAGCATGACCAGATTATTTTCTTCTGTTTCCTATTTGCAAAATAATTACGTATGGGGAAAAAAACCCTGAAAGCTAAAGTAAGTCATCCACAATAATACAGCTGTTGTAGATACCTGTTTTTTAAAAACAAAAAACACCCCAGGAAAGCTCAATTAAAATTAAAAACCGGTGTATGAAAGCCCATAAACCTGGGTTGTATTTCTTTTCCCCCATATTATGTGCTTTGCCAGGCACAGCTGTTTCACAAGCCCCTGCATTTATGGGGACCTAATTAATAACTGCATCTTAGTGTAGAACTGTGGTGGTCAAGTGACAGCAGATGTTTACTCTGATGTTCTGACAAGACTTTTGCTGCCTCACTCTAAAAGTCTGTTTACTAAACTGTGATGTATGGCTTAATTTTTGAAAATAAAGCACCACTCAACTTGAAGAGTGTCTTCTGGTGTATCACATCTTTCCTAAAGCAGATTTACCAAATTGCACTAAAACCCCAATTTGTTGAAAAGCTGACAGCACTTGCATCTCTCAGACCTCTGTCTTGTATTAAATCTATACCAATGACCAAAAATAGCATTCTGCTTTTCTGGGCAATTTCTCTTTTTGTCTTTTCAGTGTATGTCGAGAGTATTTTCAGAATGGTGGGAAAAGAAAAGCACTTGAGAAAGATGAAAAAAGAGCACTTCTTGATTCTAAGACCACTCCAGCTTTAAATGTTCCCCAGACACCCAAGATTGAAGAACCCTTGCCTTTGTCAAACTTTGGCTTGACAAATCATGAAGCTATAACAGAGAAGTAAGTCTTACTTTTTTCCCAGTTTTTTTCCCCCCCTTTGTGTGGTGAAACTTATCTGGACTTTTTTTACCCATAATAATTAAGAAAGGGCACTTTCATGTGAATATACATGTTTCAAGAAATATTTGTGTTGTAGTGTATTTTGGTGGATGCCATAAAAATTACATGAGAATGACAACTTAGTCATCTTCATATAAGTGTTAGATTAATTTCATTTTTGTATGTCATTGGTGTGCACTGCAAATTATATTAAACCTTGAGGTGAAATAAGGGAGACATTCATTAAGTTAGAATCTAATGGCAGTTCAGCATTGTTGAGAACTCAATTGCTTATGTAGGTACTAAGTGCCAAATGTAAATATCGGAGTACTTAGAACTTTCTCTTCATAAATAATTGCAGAGAAACTCTTGATTCCAATTATACACTTCAAAAGCAATTTTGAATTATAACCCTTAATTTTAAATGTGCTAGCTTTCTGAAGACTAGCTCTGCAGAGGTTGTGGTATGCTTGAGGTGGTTTCCTAACAAGAGTTGTAATTTTGTTTTTGACTGTCACACAAGTAGGAATTTTAATTTTGGCGTTCAGGAGTACTTTTATTTTAGTTACAATCCCACACTCCTGTTTTTTTTCCTTGAATAACATAGGTCATGTTTGCTACTATTCTATGTGTGAGGGAAAAAATTTTGTAACTGAAATAATGAATGCATAAGCATATTATCATTAAATGTTACACCTAGGACTTGTTTCATATTCTTTATAGACCAGTTCTTACACCTGTCTGCAATACTGTTTGTTCTGTTCTGTGAAGAGACTTTTCTCATTATTGTAGCATGCTAATGCTATTAGCAGATGTCTGTCCTTATGAGCTGGTATCTTTTGTGGTTTCTCATATTTGTAAAGTAACTTGCAAAAGGCCTAATGATCCCAAATGCTTATGTAGTTGAATATTTACATGCAAAATGAAAAAAAAATTAATATTGTTGTCCTGTTATGACAAGACAAAGCAGATGCTTCTAAAATTAATTTAGCAGCTTCTCATAAGCTGACTTCCCCCACAGACTCCTCTTTTTAGTGCTCATTTTGCTAAGTCAACCTCAAAGTGTATACCTGTTTTTAATGAGAACTGCCAGGCACTTCTGTACAAAGGGCTGATAGGATACTAATACCTTACAACATCTCAATAATGCTGGCATTTGTTAACACATAATTTTAGCACTACCATAAATGGCTCTTTGTTGGTACTTATTTGTTTAAATCAATACTTTTGGTGGTCATACACCACTTAAAATTGATTGGTCTTCCAGTGGGAGGCCTTGTCAGGATGAAGCTTTGGCTGTCTCTTTTGCATGTGCTCTGTCTTCATACTTTGTACAGTTGATAATGACCACTACAGAGCTCACTTCACATGAGGTTCTTACTACCAGTAGTCTACAGCCTTACCTTTTGTTCTTACGTGTGTGTAAAGAAAATAGCTAACAGAGAAGGTTTTATTAAATACTCTTTAAAGTATTTGTTTATGCAATGTGTGATGGTGACTTTCATCTTCATTGTCAAAATTTTAAGAACACATCCATCCATAGACATACACCTGGCAAATGCAAAATTCCTAATATTTACCTGAGTAAGCAACAAATAACAGTAAGGTTGCTAACAGCTGTACAGACCTTAAAGCAGCATGGCATAGGTATTCTAAGTTGCTGCCCAGAGACATGAAAATTCAATTTTTTCCTGTCTACCTTACAGAAGAAATTACAGAGTTTATCAAAATGAAACTTAATTGTATATTGCACAAAGTGAACTTTCTTTGATATGCTTTTCTAACTTGTCTCCACCAATCAGTTAGTGAAGACTGAATCATGGTGAGGTTTTGGTACAAAGGGGTATGGGGCAACATCCTCCCACAGACACTTGTTAAAATACTCACTACATTCTGGTCATGTCACACTACAAATAAGAGTTGTGGGGGTTGTCTGAAGGTTTGGCTAAGCATGTGTCTATTTTTCTTTACTATGGGAAAGACAATATTTTTGTTCTTCCTATCTATAACCCTCTCTCAAATGGAATTAAAACCAGGTTGTTTACATAGGAGCTCTTTCTGACCTTGCCTTTACTGGCATGCCATTGTAGAGAGACTGTACTTTGGTTCATAAGGAATGGTTTTAACTTAAGTTACTTCACTGTTTACCTTGCTGATGCTGGTATTTTGACAGCAGTATCCTTCTATTCCGTGTAGAAGTAAAGTCCTTAAACTTGGCTTTGTTATTCTGCTGAATGCAACACGGAATCTCTTGCTTCTCCAACATCCTCTGTGTGGTAGGTCACTGGGAGTTGAGCAGGAGCACAGAGAACCCAGATCTCTTAAAGTTTCTTTTTCCTACAGTATTTCTTACTGTTTTGTTGTTGCTATGAGTACAACCATGGCTTTGTTGGATTCCACTGGCCCAGCTGATCTGTTTCTGCAAGTGTTTGCAGTTACTTGTCTCTCTGAAACTGAATCTTTCCCAGATAGATGATAAATTATATTTTTGGAGATGCCAAATGGAACTGCTACAGAAACTTGGAGCAAAAAGCAACATTTGCTTGCTGGAAAGTTACCATTTTCTCTCTGTTTTTCCCTGTGAAAGCTACGAGTTTGGATTTTGTTTGCCTCTTATTAGTGGATTTTGAGTATTCTAATAAATCATGATTTAAATTTTAGATGCAACCCTGTAAACAATCCAGTAGAAAGAGCTCAAACTGTTTGGTGCCAGTGGTTCTGTATATTTTTTTTTCTGTTCTGTGGTTTCACTCAAGTTCTCTTTTTTTTTTTTTTTTTTTTTTTTTAAAGAACAGGTGGATGTAAAGTCTGTACCAATTGAGAACAGAATTGTTTAACTCCAGCTTCCACTTGCTTGTTGCAATTGCAAAAAAAAGAAATTCAGAATGCAAGGAAAATAAAGAACAGTGTCTTTGATTTTAGGTTGTATTGAACAGCTGAGTCCTTGATTTTAGTGAACTGAGTGGAACATGCTAATTCTCTGCAGGGGGTTGGTGTATCAGGTTAGACAAACAAGTGCCAGGACAAGGCAAAACTTTTAAATGATGAGGAGATAGCTGACTGCCAGTTCTTCTGTAGGGTACATTGATCATATCTGATGCTACATTATAGGTACTGGTACCTGACTTAGTCACGAAGAAAATGCCTATGCTTGCAAAGTTGAAAACCACAAATATTCCTCTAGGCATTGGTTAAGGAGACTACCCTTTGGAAGATGAGAATGTTTTCACAGCAAAGGCAACCTTCACCAGTTGCCAGGCTTCTTTTTCTTTTCTTTTTTAAACTGTATATAAACTTAAAGAAATGAACAATGATGTCTGTCTTCGTAAGGCAGGTTGGTCAAAGAAGGTGTTGTAGCATCCCAAAGAAAGGCAAACCTTATCTGCCAGTGTCTAGCATGTCTTCTACTGTGCTATATAATAGGAGTTTCCACTTGACACTACAAGAATGTCCTTGCTTTGTTTCTTCAATCTGCTGTTTTCTTTTTGATCTTGCAGTCCTCCATTTTTATTTATTTTTTTTTATTCTGGGAAGCTGTGAAATCTGGTTGAGAAGATGATGGGCCAGTTTTTCAATATGGTTTTGTTTTGGGTTTTTTTAAATTTTCCGTGACATTTTTGGAAGATATAAGCATATCTGCAGTGTTCTGGAACTAAAGTATTAAAGTGTCCTCAGCAATTCATGTAAGGTATTCCCTTCTATTAGTCACTACTGTGGTATTCTGTGAGAAATCTTTTGCATTGGTTATCTGAAATTGTAATTCAGAACATAACTTCAGAAATAACATTTGATAAAACTGATTTATTGCTGTTTCTTAGATTACTCCATTCCTTGGGGAAGATCAGATTACTTGATGTTGGTAGCTGCTTTAATCCATTCCTGAAGTTTGAAGAATTTCTGACAGTTGGCATAGATATTGTTCCAGCTGTTGAGGTATGTAATGTTTGAATTAAATATAAACTTGATTCTCAGATATTTTAGAATACCTCAAAATGACTGTAAAAAAATATTTAATGCTTAGTATGTATCTCAAGTATCTGTGCTTTAAAAGGAACAGTGGCCCTCCTACTGCATCCTTTCCCATGAATAGGATCTAAACTGTAGGGGTTTTTTGAAACATAATTTATTTTCAAGAGTTGTGCCTTTATAATGCAGTTGTGAATCTTAAAATTGGAAAATTTTCATAGGCACCTCTTAGTGGCATTTCAGATTAGTCCTTGCTGCTTCAAAGGCATAAATAAAAATTGAGTAGGCTTATCCTCAGGCACAAACCTCTCAGAAGCTGAATTTGCTGACAGAAGGAAATGATCAGTGACTGTATTTCTTGAATTTTTGGGGGGGTGTTTTAGTAACCAGAACCTTGCTATAAGGAGGCTTTTCAGTTTATTTTTATAAATATTACTGAAGTTTCACAGTCCTCAAGACAAATTTATCAGCACTTTTGGGGTAAATTGTTTCATTTTCTCTAGGTAGAAACATTAAGATGCATTAATTCTGCTATAATCCAGTGCTATTTCTGTCTTTTCCTCTTGACCCAACTTTTGCCATTCCTAATGGCGTTCACCAACCAATCAAAATGACAAAGTGGAATTAAAATTAAAAGATACAGAAAGGAATGCATTTCTGACAGAAAACACTAAAATCTTAGACCATACACATCTTGGCCACTTAGATTTGAAAGTCAATTTATCTTAAAATCAGTGGCCTAAGCTAATCAGTAATCTCTAATCCCTAGAAGTGGGGAGGTAGGAAGTGTTGGAGTACAATAATACAGTTCACTTGAAAGTAATGGTCTCTTATTTTCTGCAGTGTGGGTTACATGCTACATGCTTGGTATTTTGTTGTGAGCACCAGGTTTAGTCCACTAAGACCTAATTTATATTCTTTCATATGTATTTAGAGATAATGAAAAATATTCTTGGAAAAAAATCAGAGTATGATAAAGTGCTTTTTAAAGCAATTCAATATTAGTCTCATCTAAAACAGAAATTAACTTAAGTGGACTCCATCTTGCCTAATTTGAAGAATTAGCCTCAGTTGCCCAAAGGTGGTTGCCTTCCACCACCGAAGAGACTGCAGAGCCTTGGGCACAACACAGGATGCAAAGGAGAGATGTGCCAGTGAAGTGGCAGCCTGTGGCATCTAAAGTGGTGATACTTGGCAAGTAAATTTCCAGCTAGGATACATAGATCATGGGTGTCTCCATCTTGGAGTCTGTGTTCCAATTGAAGTTTGTGGAGTTCTTCTAAAAATAGTCAGTGAAAGCTAAATATCTGCTGTTTCATAGTGAGGTGAACCCTGTTCCACCTTGTGGGCTCTACTGACTGCCTCTTCAGTGAGTATAATATGCACCTGAATTTATATGAGCTGAGTCTGGCCATTAATTTTTGGTTTATGCATAGTTAATATTTTGCTATTTAGTCTATTGTGCTGTGTTTATAACAAAATTACTTTTGTTCTCATGAAAATCAATTTAAATGTATAGAGACCAAAACCACTATTGGAAGAGTCCCAGAAAGCTCGCTCCTATAGATGTAATGGAGGAATGTGAGTAATCCAGTCCAGCAGTCGGGTAGCTGCAGTTCCTGTGTACTAACCAGTTTTTCAGGCTCTTTCCCACTGTAGGGGAATGATAAGATAATTGATTTCTTGTCATTTGACATACTTAGTACCATAGTTTAATAAGAACTCATGAAAGTGCTACTGTACAGACCAGTGTAGTTCCTGTGAGGCCTGTCTCAGCCGCATCACCTTCTCTTGCTTCCATCTCATGTGTTCAGGGCCCCTGCAGCCTAGCTAGCAAGTGTTCTTGGAGTGACGTGGAGTAGTTTGTGCACTCCAGTGCATCTGCTGGAATAAGCTTAGGCCCATTTCCAAAGGAGAATTAGTAAGACATGTTGTATTCAGGATTACCCTACTTTGAGCTACATCAGCACCATAACCCCTTGACTAAGTGTATCTTTAGGCCAGCAGTTGTCTGAGCTGATCTAAGATTTCAAAATAGATCCAGAGGGTTCTTATGGTAGGTAGTGTCATCTTTTGACATGAAAAACTGATCTCATAGAATCAAGGAATGGTTTGGGTTGGAAGAGGGAAAGAGGTTGGAAGGAACCTTAGAGATCATCTAGTTCCAGTTCCTATAACACAGGAGTTGAAAACAGAAGAACTGGAAAAATCTCACTTAGCAGATAGACAAGATACCAAAATACTTTTTGAAACACATTGAAGCATAAAGGCTTCTTTAGGAAGTCAGTTTCTCAAAAAATGTTGAATGGAGCATTAAATAATTCCTTCTTCAGTCAATACAAAATTGTTTTCTGCACGGAGAGAGTGATCAAGCATTGGAATGGGCTGCCCAGGGAAGTAGTGGATTCTCCGTCCCTGGAGCTATTTAAAAAGAGACTGCATGTGGCACTCAGTGCCACAGTCTAGCAACCGCAACGGTGGTAAAAGGGTTGGACTCGATGATCTCTGAGGTCCCTTCCAACCCAGCCAATTCTATGATTCTATGATTCTATGATATGGAAATGCTGTGGATATAGACTTGAGTAGCTGAGTAAAATATTTGAGCTAAATAAGAGAAATAAGAAGGCTGTAATTGTGGAAGAACTAGGAGAGGATCTGAGATATTAGATCTACAGTAAAAGACTGCTTAGAATTTGTTTCATCTAGAGAGAATGTTTACTGTAGAGTTTCAAATGTGGAAATACATTTCCATTAATAAGTTTTGTGTTTTCAGGCAGGGTGAGCAAACTGCACCAAGGAAAGGTTAATATTTTCTTTAGCTAGGCATTGCTCACTTATTTTCAATGTCATGAAGCATGCAAGAAAAAGGGAAACTGAGACTGGGGTAAGAAGAGCAGTTTTTTTCCTGACCTGGTGTTTTTGTTAACATTCCTTCAAACAGTCTGCTTATAGTACAAATATTCCAGAATAAAATTAGCAGTGCTTCTATTCTTAGAGGAGTTTGTCTATATAACAACAACAAAAAAAATTTAAGGCAAAATTGGAATGAAAGGAGAACTTTCACTTTGGCAAAATCCAAATACAATTACACACTGCTGGGAAGCATGCTGAATATACAGTTGATGTATTGGAGTAAATATAGTCAGAGACAAAAAAAATAGGCTAGAAATGTACTAGGATTAAAAATGACAATGTACAAGTAAGATTTTTTTCTTAAATGTCAGTGGATGCATTGACATGTGACTGCTTGCTGTTTGGTGTCTAGAAAGACTTTAATATCAATTCAAGACTTGAATATCTGGAGTTTAGCAGCAGTTTCCAGTTTAGCAGCATTTTTGTCTTAAAATTGCCTGCAGAGTTCAATTTCCACCTGAAAAATACCTTAGTCTTCAGATTGTCTTAAATGTTATTTCTACTGTTTTAGGAGTATTTTAGGAGTATTTTTCCACTACTGAGAAACATGTGCAATCTAAATTGGTTTTTTGACTGTGTATAGGTAACCTCTATCTTTAAGTCTTGCTTGTAAGTAAAATTATTCTTTGAAGCACTTCTTCTTTTAAAACTTACAAGAGAATATCAGGAAGTTACTGCTGTTATTTTCCTGTTCTAAATATTAAAAAGAAGCAGAACATAAACTTGCAGGTATAATGGTTACAATTAGATTTCTTGATTATAGTCACATACTTTAGGTCTCTTTCTTGGGGGTTTTTTGGGGTTTTTTTCATATTTATAGAATCATAGAATTACTTGGGTTGGAATGGACCTTAAAGATCATCTAGTTGCAGCCCTCCTGCATGTGCAGGGACACCTCCCACTAGATCATGCTTCTCCAAGCCCCATCCAACCTGGCCTTGAACACTTTCAGGGATCAGGCAGCTCCAACTTCCTTGGGCAACCTGTTCCAGCATCTCAACACCCTCACAGGAAAGAATTTTTTCTTAATGTCTAACCTAAATCCACCCTCTTCAAGTTTTAAGCCATTGCCCCTTGTCCTCTCACTACACATTTGTGCAAAAAGCCCTACCCTAGATTTATTGTAGACTCCTTTCACGTATTGGAAAGCTGCTATAAAACCACCTTGGAGCCTCCTCTAGGCTGAACAACCTGAGCTTGCTCAGGCTGTCTTCATAGGACAAGTGCTCCAGCCTTCTGATCATTTTTGTGGCTCTCCTGTAGGTACACTCAAAGAGCTCTGTGTCCTTCTGCTGTTGGGGACTCCAGAACTGGACACAGTACCCCAGGTGGGGTCTCACAAGAGCAGAGTAGAGGGGGAGAATCACCTCCCTTGACCTGCTGTCTGTGCTTCTTTTGATGCAGCCCAGGACACAGTTGGCTCTCTGGGCTGCAAGTGCACATTGATGGCTAATGTTAAGGTTCTGGTCCACCATCACCCTCAAGTCCTTCTCCTCAGTGCTGTCCACAATGCTGTCTCCTCCCAACCCAATCCCATGGGATTGCCTCAACCCAGTGGCAGAACCTTGCACTTGGCCTTGTTCAACTTTATGCAGTTTGCACAAGCCCAGTTCTCAAGCCTTTTGGGTCCTTCTGGGTGGCATCCCTTCCCGTGTGCTGACACAGTTTGGTGTTGTCAGCAAACTTTTTGAGGGTGCACTGTCCATGTCTCCAGCAAAGATGCTGAATAGCACTGGTCTGAGCAGTGACCCTTGAGAAGCCCCACACATCACACATCTCCGTTTGCACTCTGAGCCACTGATCTCAACTCTTTGGGTGCAGCCATCTAGCCAGTTTCTTATCCAATAAATGGGCTGTCCATTGAACCCAAATTGTTTCAGTTTAGAGACCAGAATGTCATGCAATATTGAAAGCCAAGATTAAAGTTACTGAAAAAAGGAAATCATTATTTTTTTTTAGCATTGATTACTTTTTCCAATTCACTGTATAATCTCAGAAGATAATAGGATTTTATAGAAATAGCATTCTCTTCTACTTGGAAACAATTGAGCATATCAATTGCTGTATGAATACCTTCACAATAGTGTTCTAGTGATCATATATTTGAATATTGTTTTATAAAACACAAAGTATTTGCGTGGTATGAAAAGACAACGGATCAACTCTACCTTTCAGATGTACTCCACAGAATGCTTTGTCTGCTTTCTTGTTCATCTACCTGTTTAGAATTTCTGTTGTTAACTGCATATTCTCTAGGCATTAAGAACAATGTTGTTGCTATGACATAAAAAAAACCCCTGTGTGTTAATACCTTTATGAAAGAATTCAGTCCTGGGTTTAGATGAATATAAAGTAATAAAACTTAAACATAGTAAATATGGTACTATTACTCTTAATTTTTTTAATACTCTGTGATTAAGGGTGTTAATATCTTATTCTCCTGAATGTTGTATCATGTTGTCATTTCCTGTCTTTGAGAGCTTGAGTGCACAAGTGATCAACAGATTAATTTAGAGCCTTTACCTCACTTTGATAATTGTCCAAATGTCTACTGCCACACTTTGCTTTACAGCAAGGTTAGAACATTGACCTGTATCTGCTGCTAAGCACTTAGTGTACTGACTTTCTCATGTAGATTGCCTTGCTGTAGCTGCTTTGTGTCTGTAGCAGTAAAGAAGGACACTTTTTTAATCAAGTGGCCAAATCACTAAGTTTCTTGGATTCTTTTCAAAGAACAGATAGAAATACTGAGAGATCTAATTTATTTTCTAATTACTGATTTCAGGTTTACAAAAACCTGTAAAAGGTTTCCTGCATACACAGAAACAAAGGCAATGTAGACTGGAGTTCTTAAATAATTTGTGAGATAGCTGGTATGACACTTTGTTCTATGTGGGCTTCCTTCTATTTTGTTGTGTTTGGTGTGGGTTTTTTTAATAAACTGTTCTAAGCTGTCAGAATTACTGCACATCTTAAATTTTGCTATGCAATTGTGAAAGCTGGCTACAAATAATTAAATTGTGAAAGAGGAGTTAAATCAATATTATAGATTGTTTGATTTATTAGGGAGAGGAATGTTCAGCAGGCTTGACATTTCCTCAAGGAAATTGAGAGGTTATCATTGATTTTCTCTGGGCTTGGACTGTACTTGCTCTTTAAGCTAAGCTTGATGTTTGTTTGGTTTATGTTTTTCTTATTCCACCAGAGCGTATACAAATGTGATTTCCTAAACCTTCAAATTCAGCAACCTCTCCAGCTGGCACAAGACGCTATAGACGCCTTCCTGAAGCAACTGAAAAATCCCATTGACTCGCTCCCTGGAGAACTGTTCCATGTTGTTGTTTTCTCTCTTCTTCTTTCTTACTTTCCATCACCCTATCAGCGATGGATATGCTGCAAGAAGGCCCATGAACTGCTGGTATTAAATGGCTTATTGCTTGTCATAACTCCTGATTCATCTCATCAGAATCGCCGGGCTATGATGATGAAGAGCTGGAAGATTGCCATAGAGTCCTTGGGTTTTAAACGCTTCAAGTATTCCAAGTTTTCTCATATGCATCTGATGGCATTTAGGAAAACTTCCCTGCAAACAACAAGTGACTTGGTTAGCAGGAACTACCCAGGAATGTTGTATATCCCCCAGGATTTCAACAGTATAGAGGATGAAGAGTATTCCAACACCTCCTCCTATGTCCGCTCAGATACAGAGGATGAACAGCTAGCCTATGGTTTTATGGAGCTACCTGATGCTCCTTATGACTCAGACTCTGGAGAAAGCCAGTCTAGTTCAATTCCTTTCTATGAGCTAGAAGATCCTATATTGCTTCTAAGTTAATGTAGTCATTGAAATGCCCTTAGGGTCAAACCTCTTGCTTAACTAATTTTGCTATACTAACATGGGCTCAACACACAAAAAAATGGTTTGCATAAAGAAAATGCAAAGGTTTACAGAGTTTGCTATTTTTTTCTACTTTTGGATTTTAAAATTTATTCTTGTATGGAAGTGAAAAAATACAAGTTTTATGCAAATGACTGATGTCATAGCATAAATTGCTGTTACTTTCTTTAGACTTATATCACTAATTTTTTTTTTTTCAGAAAGGTACCATTCTTTTCTTTAGTGCTGTGAAGTGTGGATTCTATTTAATTTGCTACATGTTGTTTCAATATTTTAACTCGGTGTGGTTGAGCTTAAGGCACTGGAGTTGGTGGGCTTCTGAGAAGTTTATGTAGGAAGAAACAATTTGCACTTTAATTAAATGTGCAGATAGGTTAAGACACTTGGTTACACATGTCCCTTCTTAATTATGGAACAAAACTTTCTTCCAGATTTTGTTTCACTCTGGTTGAGCCTGGGCTGGAGAAAGTAATGCTTGCACATTTGATTTTTGTTTATTGCAGCCCTCTTGAGGTAACACCAAATCAAGATAACACCAAAACACTGGAATATACTCATCCGTAGTTATACATGCTGTGTAATTTCATTGCATAAATAGTAGTTAGAGAGGAGATTTCTGCAGAGGTTATCCCTCCCCAGAGGAGTATGGTACGTCTAGGCAATTATGTTTCACTTCATAGCTGGAACATGGTTTTGCAACTTCATGAGTGCACAAGCACTAACATATATCAGTATTTCTGCAATGATGGTGTTCTGTATTCTCTTCAAACTGTGTTTTTGGGGGGACGGGGTGGGTTTTGTCATGTTTTAAAGTAAATTATTTATGCATTTTAAAACCAAGCTTTTTCTTTAAATGTACTTATTTGTAGAGTTCCCAAGTTAACACAGTAATTACAGACCAATTTCATAAAAAAAAAAACCAAAACCCCAAACATAATTATACAGGTTTTTCAAGGATACACATTTGCACAAAGATGTGTATTCAAATCACACAAGTGAGGTTAACTAATTGTTTGTTTATTTGGACCCCAAAATCTTCTATTTAGTTAAATAAAAACTCCATAGCTGTCTGAAAACTGGTCTGCACTATAAGGAGATGAAACAGAAGTGTTTTACATCTATTAAGTTTTTTTAACTTGTGTAATAAATTTGTGAGGTTTTGCAGGGAAAAAAAAAGTAATAATAAATCTGTTCAGTGGTAGAAATAGGGGATTCAGTATTAGTTTAGCTTAGATTTCCCTCCACTTCTAATAATGGCCAGAGTTGTTGGGTTCAAATGTTAGGCTGTTAAATCTATCTGTAAGTGCCTAATAATGATCTGAACTAGGTGCCACATCATGGTTTTAAGACTGACTTCAGCAAATGGTAGAAAAGGCTAATATGTAGTTTTCACAGGTGGTTGGGATAAAATCTGTCTTACACCATATTAACCTACCATGTTGTGTTGATAATACAGAAGTTACCAGATAAACTTGAGTGTGGATTTTACTGTGGTTGCTACAAAAATGAAACTTACTCCCTCCATTGAAGTTTTGCACTGAAAGTGTCACGGTTTTACCTGTTTTTCTTTTCTACTGTTTCCTACAGAGTCATCCCACATTGGTCCTGCTTACACTCAAACATGATCTGGACTGTAATGCTTTATTCTTTAGCATAAGTTTTTTGTGTCTCTTTAATTTAAAGCATCCCCTAATACCAGATTCAAATTTGTTACTCGGTCTGAATGATATCTATACCAAACGATTATATTCTGATCTGAAAAAAAAAAAAAACCCAAAACCAAAAAACTTACAAGTATCATGGTTGGCTTTCCTAATTTTTACAGAGAATGCTTCTCTAATCCAATACACAGTAGCTTCGGAATTGGCTATAAGTCAGTATTTGCATTGCCACTTCACTTTTCCAAAAATGTTTGTCACTCAAAGCCTCTCTTCCTCCCAGTTAAACTATTGACTCCAGCTATGCTCACAGTAAAGCTAAAATATTGGTGCTATAAATTCAGATGTTTATGGAAATGTAATGTGTGCATATTTCAAAGTGTACCTAACATTTTGACTGATACTCCTTGTACAAAAGTCATATTCCAGCTAGCCTACTTGTTGGCATTGGTTAATGCAAACTGGTTTATGATTCATTCCAAAAAGCAATTCAGGCCAAGATGTATCCTTTTAAAAGAGTAACATATAAAAATTAAGCCTTTTGGGCAGGTTGTGGTTTAGGGACCTGAAATTCATAACAGTTTGGTTTTCTTGCTGCTCATTCTGAATACCTGAAGTGTTCCTTTTTTTTTTTTTTTTTCTTTTTTTTCCTTTTTTTTTTTGTGATGGAGGAGGAAAGTGTGATTTACAGGTTTACGTAAAATAAAGTGCTGATGTCGGGAGTTATTGGATATTTGGCTGTGCTGCCAGAAGAATGTTTCTAGGTTATGAAATATTTGAAAATTGTGACTGCAAAAGATCTCTTGTTCTTAAGGTGCTGGAGGGGAAAAGAAAGAAAATGTGTATTTGCATTTCTGTTGTCTTTATGTCACTACTTTTTGTGAACAAAGCACATTTATTAAAAAAAAAAAAAAAAGAAAACCAACTTAGAACCTTTTCTAAAAAATTGTTTCTTTGAGTTGGAGATGTCCTTTTTTTTTGTTTCCTGTGTAATTCGTTAATTCGTTTGTGCTGAAACCCAGTGAAATCAATGCGTACTTATACTCCATATTGTCAAGAAAACAGTTATTTGGGTTTGTTTTATAAACAACTGAATTACCCTAAAGATGTTAAATTTGGCACTTTAGCATCTACATCTCTGTTGTGGTCTTTGCCATGGAAAGGTTTTTGGAGTTCCTCCAGCTTACCCTATCATCATGTTTCTTTTCTGGGTAACTGAGGCAGGAAAGCCAGGCTGTCCCAGTGCCTCTGTTCTGTGTCCAGCTGCCAGCAGTCAGCAGAGTGCTTCTTGATGGGGGTGAGGAAGGGGCTGGTTGCCCAGGGAGGGACTGCAGGAACAAGGGACCTAAATCTGCATCAGGCCAGACTTGTGCAGTCCAATGAGGCCCTGGGGCAGCAGCAGTCTAAACTACCTACGGTTGGCCTAACCTATTAAGATCCAGAAACTTCTTGCTCTTGCCCACATGCCTGCAAGGGCAAATTCAGAACTCTTCCCAGCATAGTGTTGTGGAACACTGATGGTTGACAAAGGGTGAAGGGTACTGCAGAGCCATGAAACCTTTTGGTGGGGAAGCGGTCAGCCCGGGACTGGAGTCCTCTCCATGGAAGGCTGTTGGTAGCAAACCATGGGAAAGACTGGAGAGGGATCTGTTTGGGGGTGGTTTTTTGTTTTTTTCTTTTTTTGTTCTTCTAGCCTATTAACATTGCCATTTTGTGTGTGTGGAGAATGTGCTTTCACTTGTGCCAAACACAGAATCACTTGGGTTGGGACAGAGCTTTGAGCCCCAGCACACAGCCGAGTCCAGCAGTAAACCACGTCCCGAAGCACCACCTCTACACATCTAAATCTCTCCAGGGATGGTGATTCCACCGCTTCCCTGGGCAGCCTGTGCCAGTGCCTGACAACCCTTCCAGCAAAGAGTATTTTCCCCATCACCAATCTAAACCTCCCCTGACACAACCTGAGGCCGTTTCCTCTTGTCGCTTGGGACACCAGCCCCCCCCCTCTCTGCAACCTGCTTTCAGGTAGCTGTAGAGAGCTGTAGGGTCTCCCCCTGAGCCTCGTCTTCTCCATGGTCACCATCCCCACTTGTCTCAGATACTCCTCCTCAGGCTTGTGCTCCAGACCCTTCAGCAGCTTCCTTGCCCTCCTCTGGATTCAGCACCTCCAAGCCCTTCCTGTGAGCAGCGGAGAACTGAACGCAGCCTTTCCCTGAGGGAGAGACAGCTGTGGGATTGCACGGTGCTGCTGTCCCCGCTGCTCCGGGCTCAACCCGGGCCCCGGGCACCCCTCCACCCCGGCCCCCGGCCTGGCCCCGCGCCCATCTGTGCTCCGGCAGCGGCCGCGGCTGCGTTTGAGCCTTTTCGCGGCCCGTAGCCGGGCCGCCTCACAGCATCAAGATGGCGGCGGCGCGGCGCAGGGCGTGGGAAGTTTCCGGGCCGCCTGTTGAGGTGAGTGCGGGACGGAGCTGCGCCGCTTCCCGCGGGTGCGGAGCACGGCGAGGGGGCCTGCGGCCCTCCGGGGCCTTAACTGTGGTTGCCTCGGTGCTGTGCGCCTGGTGTAGGGTCCCGTCACCGCGGAGAGGGGGGGCGAGGGGAGCTGGGTGTCCCGGGGAGAGCCTCGGGGGGACGCGGCCTCTCTGGGCCAGGCCCGGGCCCTGCGGGACGGGGACCGACTGCACGGAGCAGTTTCCTGAGGCGGTGACGGTGTTTCCTCGGCAGCTCCCGCCTGCCAGCGTCCGCTCTACGGCGCCAAATACCGTCACTAAACTTCCCTGGCCGGGGCAGCCCAGCAGCCGATGGCTGTGCCAGCTGCGCGCCTCTTGTCTGACACCCGTAATACGGCTCGGTGTTAACACTTGGAAACTTACGGAGTCGTCTACCTGAAGTTTAAACCTGCGGTATGCCAGGGTTAGCTACCTAGGGTTTTTTGTTTCAAAAATTCTCACAGAGTTGCATTATTTAAGAAAAATCGACTGAAGTGGAAGAATAAAGCAGAAGTGGGCCCAGTATTAGAAGTAGGCCTCACCTGGACCTTAAATCAACTCCAGTTAAGCTATTGAACCATCTTTAGGTTGTCTCTTTTTTCTCCTTTTTTTTTTTTTTTTTTTTTTTTTTTTTTTTTTTTTGATAAATTCAGGTAAAACCTACAGTGTGACTCAGAATCAATAGAATGATTTTAATTGGAAGAGACTTCAAAGATCACCCAGTGCTATACCCCCTGCATGGGCAGGGACACCTTCCACTAGATGAGTTTGCTCAGAGCTCCATCTAACTTGGCCTTGAACGCTTTAGGGGGGATAGGGAGAAGGTACTTATACAACTTCTCTTGGCAACCTATTTCATCATCTCACAACTCTCATACTAAAGAATTTCTTCCTACTGCCTAATCTAAGGCTGCCCTCTTACAGGTTAAAGCCATCGCCCCTTGTCTTATCACTACATTCCCTTGTAAAAAGCTCCATTCCTTTTGTTAAAGTTTCAGGTACTGCAAGGCTGCTGTAAGGTCTCCCTGGAGCCTTTTCTTCTCCAGGCTCAACTCTCTCACCCTGTCTTCATAGGAGAGGTGCTCAGCCCTCTGATCATCTCTGTTGCCCTCCTTTAGACTCAGTCCAAGAACTCCATGACCTTCCTCTTCTGGAGGCTCCAAAACGGGACACAGTACTCCAGTTGGGTTCTAATGAGAGTAGAGTAGAGGGGAGAATCACACCCCTTGATCTTCTGGCCATGCTTTTTTTGCTGCAGCTCAGCTAGCTTTCTGGACTGCAAATGTAGATTGCCATTTCATGCTGAATTTCTCAGCAATCAGCCTAAGTCCTTCTCCTTGGGGCTGTTCTCAGTCCATTCTCTGCTCAGTCTGTAATTGTTCTTGGTGTTCCTTTAGGAATAAACTGTTGCATAGTTTATTCTCTAAATCTCTACTTAGACCCTAGGCTTTGCTTTAAATTGTGTTTACAGAAGTTGGCAAATACTTAGATGTGGGTGCGCACATTTTGGTTCTCATCTAAATGTTGTTTGCTGAGATATGTAACTCACTTTATATTAGTTTAAAAACCAGCCAAACACATCATCCCAACTTTGACCAGTCTTTTTCTAAACAAAGTCTAAACAGAAATGAGTAACAAATAGCTGTGTTGCAAAGAATAAATCAGATATTGAAGCTTCTCATTACAATTGTCTGAATTGCTGAGTTGCATTTATTTGGTAATAGCTGTGTGATGGGATACATTAATCATGAAAATGTTCCTCTTTTCACCAAAAAGTTGGACATGTGTTTTAGTTAGAGAAAGACTAATGATTAGAAGTGTGGTTTAGTCATACATCTTTTTGGTTACTGGATAGAAGATGGGGAACAGGAGGTTGCACTCTGGTCAGAGCTGTCATTTTTTCTGTGTCTTTCTGTGAGGAAGGGGCACATTCCCCACTCCTGGTACCCAGTGCAGCACATGGGGTGGCAGCAGAGGAGTTCCTGGTTTGTGTTTAAGATGTGATGGCAGCAAAACTCCACTTGACACGAGCTGAACCAATCAGAGTAGTTTTCTTTCAGAGGGCTGCTTGCCTTGTAAGGGAGTTTGCTGGTGTAATGATCCCACCAGCAAATTATTCAGCAGCTGTAGCAAAATTTTAAGCCAGGGGCTTAAAAATTTTAGGCAGGGGCTGACACCCTTTGCATGCGAGGCAGCCTGCTGACTTCTGTGACACTGCTGTCTAAGGGAATGATTGACTTGACTTGAGAGGGCTCCAGAAAAGCTCGGGAATCAAGACAACAGGAGAGCCTGGCAGATGTTCAGTGGTAGTCACACATCAGTGCTCTGAGTTGGAAGGACATGGGAAGCTGTTCCTCTAAACTCATGGTTTGAACTAGAGATAACTGGAGGTGGAGAGAGGGAATATGTAGAAGTTGAAACAAGTTGCTCAAGTTGTCCACAAACCAAATGTTGATTGTAGTGCAAGAAACAGTGAGGCTGCCTACAGTGCTATGGTACCTGATACAGTGTGACCTGGAATATGACAGCTGGAATATGACAGCTGGCTTTGGGTTATAGCAGTGATAAGTATATTGCCAAGTGAGGGGAGAAATAGTGTGAGATCTTAAGCATCCAGGCAACTCACAATTAAGTTTATATGTATAAAACATTAAAAATAATAAGTACTATGGAAATCATAGAATCATATGTGTGAGAAGGGATGTGTCATATTTATACCATGTGTGATTAAAAGGTATTATTTGCCACTAACACTTCTTTTAATTATTCTTCCAGGACTTCAGTGATTTGAGACAACTGTTACTGAAATGATACTACAAAAGTCAGCTACTGGATTGTGTTTGTTGGATGAAACACCAACTATTTACTTTCAATCAAGGGGTGTAAAACCCCCTAACTACAGTTCACATGTGTAGGTCACTGCGTTACTGTCTTAGTCATTGTCTCTACACAGCAATGACAAAGCTAGAAGAAGCAAACAGAGAAGTGAACATGCACTTATCAGTCAGATACCTTGGCTATCTTGCCAAAATCAACTTACTGGTTGCCATTTGCATGGGCCTTTATGTCAGATGGGAAAAAACTGCAGATGCACTGATTTTGGTAATATTTATTCTGGGTCTCTTTGTTCTTGGAATTGCCAGCATACTGTACTACTATTTTTCAATGGAAACAGCAAGTCTGAGTCTCTCCAGTCTTTGGTTTGGTTTTTTGCTGGGCCTTCTCTGTTTTCTTAATAATTCTACCTTCAAAACCGATGTGAAAGAAGAAGCCACTAAATATTTGCTGCTTTCTTCCATTGTTTTAAGGGTATTATGTGCTTTGGTTGAGAGGATTTGTGGTTGTGTACATCATCGACCAACTCTGCTGACAACAGTTGAATTTTTGGAGCTTGCTGGCTTTGCAATCGCCAGCACAACTATGCTGGTAGAAAAATCTATTAGTATTATTCTGCTGGTCGTGGCTTTGGCCATGTTGATTATTGACTTACGTATGAAGTCTTTTTTGGCAATTCCAAATTTGGCAATTTTTGGAGCCATTGCATCCCTACTCTTTTTTCCATCACTGCAAATCCCCACAAACCCGTTCGCCTTGGCGTGTTTCTTCAGCTGCCTCATTTCAGATCCTCTCCTCGATGTTTACTTCAGTGGACTTTCAGTTACTGAACGGTGGAAGCCCTACTTGTACCGTGGTAAAATATGCAGAAGGCTTTCTGTCATCTCAGTTGGGGTCATTGAACTGATCTTTTTCATACTTGCAGCCTTTAAACTACGCTTTTTGGATCTCTGGTATTTTGTGATACCCGGTTTTTCTATTTTTGGAATTTTTTGGATGATCTGTCACGTGATATTTTTTATAACTCTTTGGGGATTCCACACAAAACTAAATGACTGTCACAAGGTATACTATACCCATCGTGCAGAAACCAACAGCCTGGACAGAGTTATGGCATCTAAAGGAATGCGTCACTTCTGTTTAATTTCGGAACAGCTAGTGTTTTTCAGCCTTGTTGCAACTGCTGTTTTGGGGGCCGTTTCTTGGCAGGTAAATAATAATTTCTTTATCTTGATCTCCCTCCTTAGAGTGCTTCTGAAAATTCCTGGCTTCTTAGAATTCCTATGACATTTGATGGTATGCTGTGACTCAGCATCCCCAAGATGGAGTCGTTGGTTTCACCAGCATGCACTTCAAATTTAACACTTTGTACTGCCTTGACTATGGCCTGCTAAGGTAACTGGGACATTCCAGCTTCTTTATGTGGGCAGAATGGGAAGAATTAGTGCTTTCAAAGCAATAGAAGTGTGCAAAGTTATTTTAAGAAATGGTTTTGCTTTTGAATTCATTGTGCCATAAAACTTGTTTTCAGGTTAAACAATGCTGTTGAACCCTAGTAGTGCTCACTATACTGAGGACTTTTCTTACAGATTATTTTAATTGAATCAAGGCAAATTCATATTTTAAGAATGTCATTTTCCTTATAGTGATTCATATGCATTGTAGTAATTAAAAAGACAAACCAGACTGTTAGAAAACACTCCACCTTTCTTCTTCAAAAAGTAATTTTTATTTCTAAATGCTTAGTGGGCTGAGCTTTCAGGATTTTGTTTGGGTTGGTTTTGTTTTTAACAAAACATTTCTGCAGAGAAAAACTGGTGACATTAGTATGTGTTGAAAGAGATCTTAGAGATGGTTTAGATGCCTTTTTGTGAAAGCAGCAGCTTAATGTTTATTAGTTGTTAAAAAAGCAAATCAAATAAAAAATTACTAGGAAAGGACTTGAGGTATCATTATGGCACTGCACAGCATAGGCCTGTAGTCTCTGTGCTCTGAATAACTAAAGTGCTCACTTGCCATCCTATAGATGAGAAGACAAGCAAAGATTCAGAGAAAGGTAATGAAGTTCATTATAGACATAAAACAGTTTATGTGGAGGGAATTAATAAACAAGTATACTTCAGTGTGGAAAATATAAAACTAAGTGCAAATATGATGAACATACAAAGTATTATGTGTGATGTGGGAGAAGGTAAACAGTAAGAGACAATAAATGGATCAGTTTCCGTGCAAAAGTTGATGAGAATCAAGTTGGCAAGAAGCAAGTTGGAGCCCAGCAGGTGAGAATAGCTCCTCATAGAGCACTGAGTTACATCTGGAGCTGAATATCCTGGCTGGGGTGTGCTGAGGAGTTGCTGAGGCTCAGGAGGAAGCTGGACAGGTTCATGGAAACAAATTGACAAATTGATTATGGAGGATTTTTTTAACTTAAGTTTTCAGTGTATTTTTCCTTACATTCTTAGGAATGCTAAGTATTCCTCAGTCACCAGTTCTTCAAAACATGTTTGCTCTTTAGTAAGTGTTATTTCTATTTGAAATCTGTTACATGTCACCTTGAAGGTGGAGCATTTATTTATACTTTTCCTCATTCTGAAGATGTTTAAGCTTGTTTAATGATGCTGTGTTTGATAAGAGAGGTGGCTTGAAATCACACCATTGCCTGCCACTTGACTTCCTATGTGGTGAATAGAATTGGCTGACAAACAAAGTCTTGGAAAGGTATTTTATAACAGTAAACTATAAAAAATTAGACCTAGCATATAACACACACTCAGCTGTGTGTGTTAGATTAAAGACAGAAAGGGGGTGGTGAAAGGGAGGGATCCTGTTTCATGAAAAACTTTGTCACAGGCACATTATATATGCCCTGTTTAATATTTTTAGTAACTGTAATACTTGTGCATCATACAAAACTTGAATGCATGGAAGGTCAAGAGCTAAAGAGACAGTTATCTGCTCATTGGTGGCTAGAAATATTCTGTTTGATTAAAATTACCAGTGAAGTATTGAGCCTGTAGAGTTAGGTCAGGAACTCTCTGTAGCGGGAGGAGCCATTCTTGCTCCTGATGCTCGACGAGCTGCTGGTTTCTTCCAGGACTCCAGCCACCACACAGCGCTTCCAGGGTAGAAGTGTAGTGGGAAGAGCCTTTCTCGCTCCAGAGGCTCGACGAGCTGCTGGCCTCTCCATGCCTCGCACCAGAGTGAGCTGAGGTTTTTTCTGTGGGTGTGTGTCCCACCTTTATTGGCCCCCTGGCCTTGCTCATGCCCAATAGGGGCCTGTCCTAATCAGGCACAGGTGGACTCACACCCACTCACTGGCAATTCGAGGCACCTGGTTGACAATGTCTCTCTACAACTCTCTGTTTCACACACAGTAGTTTTGTGACTTACACAGAATTGTTGAGGCTGGAAGTCCTGATAGCCAAGGACCTTTCTTTAAGGGGAGCTTAGCCCTTCCAAGGGTTGAAAGTCTCTATTCCTACTGCTTTGATATGTGCTTGGGAAGAGTTGTGGGTCCTGAAAGCAGAATCTCTCTTCAACAGATCAAACTTTAAATGTGAAGAGCAGAATCTTTAGGTTTATCTGAAACTGGAAGATAAGCTCAGGAAGCATGAAAAGTATAAAAGTAATTTGTTATAGGTGGTTGCATTTAGAAGTGGTGTAACAGCTTTTCAGTGGAACATGTTTCAGCAGGGACACAGTCTGTCTGCCTCTGAGCATATTCCTTCCTTTAGCTGCAGTGGAAAGACAACTTGACTTGTTGTAGGCATACACTGAAATTTTCCTTGCAAAATCTGCACACAGTGTTCTGCACCTGCCTTTACTACAGTTGTGTGAATAATTTCAGTCTATCAGATTGATAGACTCTGAGTAACTCGTTTCAGCAATTACTCACTTGCCTGTCCATAATTAGGCTCTTGGGGTAAGATCCAGCTATGCAAATGACACAAGCATTACTTCTTTCAGAAGCCAATAAAATGATGAAAAAATTGCAGATGTAGGTCTTGAAATTTGCAAGCAAATTCTTGGGAAGGTTTGGAGGAATCTTTTTCTCAGAAATTTAAAATCAGATTTTTTTAAGCTTCTGTGCCAAGGTAACAATAGAGTTTTTCTGAATTACCAGCCAAAGATAATTATTATCCCTGGAAGACCTGTATGTAATATCACCCAGAGAAAAATTAACTACATCAGAGACAGGTGAAGTATTGTAATGTAGTACTTTCAGAACATTATTCTTGTTTTTAGTGAATTTTATGCCTTAGTAGAATACTAGTATATATGATATACACATCACAGATTAAATACCTTTTTTGAATGCAGTCTTTCTCCTTCATTTTCCCTTGCTTTTCTTCCTGACTTGTATTTTTGATCCAGCCCTCCTCAGGCTCAGTTTATCCAGTTTCATTTCTTTCCTTCCCTGCCCCCTCGTACTCCCCCCTGGCCCCAGAGGCCCTGCTGCATCCTCTGGCTTCTCAAATAGTAATGACATACCTATTTTTATTATTTTATTTTATTTTATTTCTCTGTCTGGTCATCTTTAATTCCTCCCCTTCTTTTCTTTTCTGACTTTTTTTTTCCATCCTTGCTGATCTGACATGCATATCTGTATCTTGCAATTTCTTCACAGATTTGTCTGTTCAGTTCCTTTTTTAATACCTTAATCCCCTCTTTGCCTACTCTTTTGTAATTTCTTAAGCTGGATCCTAAATCCCCCTTGCTCGCTGCTCATCATTTATTCTCAAACTCACCCCCCCTCATGCTCATTTTTGCTGCCCATCTTCCACCCTCCTGGGCTGTCTGCCTCGCCAGTGCTGTCCCAGTGCTATGGGAGGTTTCCTGCTCACATCCAGCACACCTTGCTTCCTGCTGTTGCCATCACTTCCAGAGGCCCTTGGTCTTGAAGGGAATCTCTCTGACAAGAGCATGAAAATATTCATTGTTAGTATAAAGAATCTGATTTATGTGTTCAGCCTGCTGTCATAATCTCAATAATTTCAGAAGTGAAATTTTTATGTTAAAAAAATAAATCAGAAATCCATTTGCTGTGCTTTTAAATTAACAACCAGTTCTGGTTTTGCTGGGGCAAATGCAGATAAATAAAGCACAGACTTTCCTGTGGCTAGGACAGGAGTCAGAGATGGGAAACATAGCACATTAGTTCTGTCTGCCAGTGAATGTGACAGCTATTTTCTGCACACTGTTTTATGGATTTTTTCACAGGGATGTTTTAATAGAAGTTACGGATTATTTATTGTTCTCTAGAGACTATTTTTCATTCAATAATTTGTTACAATGCAGTTTCCTCTGGTAGTTGATCTACATTGTAACTTCATAAATTTTGTCTTTAAGCTTTTACCTGTAATATACCTATTTTGCTTTCATTTGGAATAAATTACCCATCAAATATTTTGTAGATGAGTTGTCACATTATTGTTTTTCTCCCTGGTCTTCTCCATCATGGAGAATATACTTTGTTTTTCAGAATCACTGAACAGTAGCTGAGCAGAACTTTTTATTTTTTGTTTACTTAAGTGTCTGTTTGTGTATGGGTATAAAAATAAGTAATCATTATTTTTGCTTATAAATACACAAAGACATCTTTGTAAGCCTTCTCAGTTGTTGATCTGTTACATATAATCCTGGACAGCCTGCTTTAGGTGGCCTTGTTTGGCATGGGGAGCTGGACCAGACAACCTCCAGGGGACTCTCCCAGCTTTAACCATTCAGTGTTTCTGGGATGATCTTAGTTGACATCTGTTTAGGAATTTATTTTTATTTTAATCAGAAGGGCTTTTCTAGAGCTATTCTAGAGCTCTTTTTTACTGGCTTCCAATATAAACTAGTGTTTCTTACTTTGTTCTTGGTTTTTTTTCTTGCTCCACATTATTTTTGTCAGTCACGTCAGTAGCGCTCCATTCTTAAGTACAGTTCCAGAACTGTTCCACTTCCAGTGATGATTTAGTTCTTGGGAGTAGAGTTGTCCTATCCATGAATAACAAATTCTTGTCTGTAAAAGACCTCTAACTTCTTCTGGTTGTTGTACTTAACAGCAAACATTGCTTGAAAAGCTAAAGAAAGTGGAAAGGTATTACTACCACTGAATCTCGGCCATCTCTTACTGCCTGGCATATCAGTCAACAGGGACAAGAAGTTTATATTCTTTACCTTCTCTGCATTATTTGAAATGAGAACACACTGTATATTTCCTAAATATTAGTTTAGAATAAGACAGATAAAGACAGAAAGGATTAAGCAATAAAATGGCTCCTTGTGTTTTCAGTGGGATTGCTGGGATGGTCTTTGTCTTATGTTTGCTTCCTGAGCAGTCTGTCTGGAATCAATGGGCACTTCCAGTGCAGGGATGTACTGCAGGGTGAAATTGCCAATGTAGTTGAAAGCAGAGTAAAAATGGGTTGAACAGATGAAAGAACAAAATCCCTTTTTTTGCTTTGCCTATGCATCCATGGCCATCTGCTCCATTAAGTAAGGATCAGTCATCAAGTCTTTTGGATTTAGTAAAGCACTGGCAGTCTCTGCCTGGCCTCTTAGCTGTTATCATAAAAAAGGGACCTGTCAGTAATTTACAGTAATTATTAACTTATTGTATATTATTTGTTGCTATTTCAAGTTTTTATAGTTCAGGTACTTTAAAATGCCATGAGTGCTGAATTAATATATTTTATTATCTTACTGTAGAGGTGCTCTAAACAACACTAATAATTTTTGTATTTGTTAGTGATGCAGTAGTTCTGTATCAAAACTGTTGAAAACGTGCTGAGGACAAGTCCCAGCATCCCCACATTAGATGGATGTCAATAAATATAAAATATCCATATTAGAATATTTCCCTACTCCATAGCATCAAATCATAGAATCACAGAATGTCAGGGGGTAAGAATGGGCCTCTGAAGGTCATGCAGTTAACTCTCCTGCCAGAGCAGAACCAAAGCTAGGGCAGGTCACTCAAAAATGTATCCAGATGAGCCTTGGAAGTCTCTAGAGGAGACACCACAGCCTTTCTGTTCCAGGGCTCTGTGACCTTTACAAAATAAATTCTTCCTCATGGTGAGGTGGAACTTCCTGTGCTCTTTCTTGAATCCATTGCCCCTCATCCTGTTACAGGGCACAAGTGAGAAGAGGTTGTTCCTTCTCTATATGACTCTATATGAGTGCCCAGCCCGTATATATATATATATATGTATGTATGTATATATATACACATTAATTAGACCCCCTCTCAGTCTGCTGCTCTCCAGACTAAAAAGCCCCAGGTCTCTCAGCTTTTCTTCGTAACGCAGATGTTCCAGTCCCTTAAACAATGACACAGTTGAAACTTAGATGGAGCTGAGTTGACTCATGACACTATGGAGCTTATTTCCCATTTCTGTTTAATATTTTGTACAAACAAAGCAGGATACAGACCAAGATGGATCACTGAGGTGATCATTACAGTTGCTCTGTAGATCCTTACCTCACAAGTACTTGTGAATTTTCTTGCCAGTATCTTCATATTAGTAGACGTTCTTTTAACAATTAAATGTAACTTCTTTTTAGAAACCAGACTCAATCAGAAGTTTGGTGAAAATATTAATCTTTATGATAATCTTAAATTTTGTTATTGTAGAACACTGTGGGCTTAATTAGGGGGCTGGGGAAATGTAGGGACTATTTAGAGCAACATGGCATGTGGTAAGAAAACTTCTACAATAAAATTCATATAAAGTAATAATGTAATAACATTCTTTAGGATATTACAATCGCTGTAGTTTTTATGGGCAAATGTGGTTTTTATTTTGTAATATGTTCCCCTGTGATCAAAACAGTAATGTGATCTAAGAGCAGTTTGATCTGTCAGGTTTCCAGAAAAATCATGTTTATATATGCCATATTTATATATGATGGAAAAGCAGAATTTGTCATAAAAATGTATTACAATACTTCCTAATCCATCCATTCAGTCTTTCCAAGGTTTAGAAAATCCTCTAAGTGATCATGAACAGGAAGCTTTTCCAGACAAGCCCTTCAGTTCCTGCAGGATCCAAGTCTTCATTCTTTTTGTGATTGAAAGCAAGTTATTCTTCTGGTATCTGCAGCTGCAAAACCAGGTCTCCAAACCTTGAAACAAATTTAGCTAGAGAGCCCCACTATTTCGTCAAAGTCTTTTATTTTACAAGATGTCTCTAGAACTAAAACTAATCAAATCTTTCTAAGTTTTTATTACTTCAGCTCTGGGTCCTCCTCCTCAGAGTGGGTTTGGGAAACTGAACAACAAAAATCAGCACGTTCTGCTGATACATGTGAAACAAAAGATGTATTAGTTTCAAGATTTTTCTCTCCTTGTTGAAAACAAAACAAGTTGAGCAACACCACCACCACTGTAATTGTTACAGCATTTTAAGCCTTTCTGTCTACTGGTGATTTCAGGTAATTATTAATTGTGTGGATTTGGGGGATATTATTCTGAAAATCCTGATTTTCCGATACAGAACTCAAGAATCACTATCTGAATACTACTCTGCACTTGTCCTAAATACGTTCATTCCATCTGCTCACTCCGTCATTGATTCTGACACTGAGTGTATCCAGAAGGATGTAAAGTATCTCCTGAGGTGACTGAAAAAATGATGTTCAGAAAAACCATCGGGAAGCTTCTAAGGCTGATGTGTGCTTCATAGGCACACATTGCTCCTTGTAGATTCAGATTCTTAGCGCCAAAATATCAAATTACATTGTATCACAGTAAATTAGACTGCAGTATTAAGACTGGCATTGTAACCTCTTGATGGACTTGTAACACCCACACTGGTGTAGCTCTAATGTTAGCAAGGCAGAGAACATATTAATTGCACTTCTGTAATAAGGTGTGCAGGGCTGTGGGTAAGGGGAGGCTCTCCATGGCTGTTCTGTAACATTAATTGATGTCTGCTCAAAATCATCCTCATGCCCTTGAGAGCTAGAAGCTAAACAAATACAGGTTTCGTTTGTCATGGGTTGTATTGTGCAAAATAGAAGCAGCTTGTAGTTTTCTAGTGATTTCAGATGTTGGAATTTTAGAAAAATACTGTTGGTTAGCAGTTACCAGTTATTTGTGAATAGAGCTGTCAGTGAATAATGCTGTCACTTATCAGTTAATGTCAGCTTCTGGTGTTTATTTGTATTCTAAGTATTGCTGTCAAATTTCAAGACACATAGATGAGATGCTTCCATCAGAAGTGTGCTGGGGCACTTTTTAAAACCCAGACAGGGAGTAAAGAGTGTTCTTTCTTAGTGCAGGAAGCACATTAGATGGGTAAAGCTGTTCTTTCAGACCAGGTCATGTAATACCTATGTATTTAAAAACTAAATATTGAGTTAGTGCAATGTGCCAAGAAGAACTCTGTTTAGGTGTCAATTTTGTCAGTATAATTTACTTTCCAAATTATTATAGCTTTGTGTGTTAAGCTGAACATCAAATAACTGAGTGCTAAACAATAAGTCAGTATCCAGATTTTTAAAAAACACCAGTATTGTAGATTTATGCAGAGGGTGTCTAAAACATAGATGTGATCAAAGGCCACAAGATTCTCAGGACAGAAATCTGTAGCTATGAATTTATATCCTTTGCTACGTAATAAACATTAGTATTTAATAACTGCATCATGGATATTGAAGTACTTGGTTAGTTATATTTTATAATACTGTTTCTACCTTTCCTGAAGCATTTAATGCCTCGTTAAACCCATACACATTATGTTAAAATAATTAAAATGAATCTGTATTTGTTCTTTCTTTCACTGACAGCTGGCATTTCAGAAGTCCATTTTTATTTTACTAGTACTAGTACTCATGGGGTTGAGACTTAACTTTTGAAACTGTTTTTTTTTACAGAAATCATCTATGTATCAGTGAGTAATCTTTTCCCAAACTACTTTTTACCTACAAAGTAGGAAAGCACAATGTAGGTTTTTCTCATCTGATACATATATAGCTGATTAAAAAATTGTCTTTTTATTTGCAAGAATGTTCATAAATGTTTTCACGAATCATCTTTTGTGTGTTACATAGTATTCCACAAATAATATTTTGAAAATTCTTGGCATTAAAGAGCAAGAATATTTAAATGTGTATTTTTAATGATGAAATATAGCATGCTCTGATGCTAGGTACATATTATTCGGTGTTGTACTTTACAGATTAAGGCCTTATTTGTGATTGTGCAGATATTTACCAATATGTTAGGTGCATAAATAATTTTTTGGCACTTGATTTTCCTGTTTAACTGGGTAAAGCTAGGCTAGAATCAGGGCTTTCAAATGCTAGCCCTGTGCTGTCAGTGTTTTCATATGCATTCCTTTCAGAAGTGACCCCTGCTTACCAGTCACCTTCTCCCAAGCCTTTCATTTATCTTTAGAGTACTTCACCATGTAATACTATCACTATGTAAAATGAGGAAAAATAAATGCACATTATGTATGACTTGCATGTTTCAGGACCCAGTTATGTTTAATCAAACAAGGGAATTATTCATAAACCCATAGCAAGCAGATAGAGATTTTTTCATGCAATACCTCAATCTCTCTGTTTTCTTTTTAGCCAACCAATGGGATCTTCATGAGTGTATTTCTCATCGTTTTACCTCTGGAGTCGATGGCTCATGGGCTTTTTCATGAGCTGGGAAACTGCTTGGGAGGAACATGTGTTGGGTATGCTGTTGTGATTCCCACCAACTTCTGCAGGTATAGTTACCATGTATTTCAGCTTCTAAATACTGTATGTGTACTGTGAGCTTGTAGTGATAATGCCTGCTCTTGCTTATATTTTTCAGCAATTAAATACATTTTTTACTAATAGGTAGATGTTGTGGTTTTCCTTTCCCTCACCTTCCAAGAAGAGGGAGTAACTCCAGCTCCACCTTTTTATATGTCTTAAATTTGCTATTAGAAAGTCAATTGAATGCTTTACACACCAATTATGTGTAGGCAGATTTCACAGTCTTTGTCTGCTGCAAAGGATTGGGGCACTTGTCTGGGTGCAGATACTTTCTATAAGGAGATTTAATAAACCAAACAGATCTGTTCAGAAAAGTTTTAAATTCTATAAATGAGATTGTGTCTACATTTAAAGGACATTGAAATTACAGTCCTGTGGCCTACATGTCAGTTACTGGTACTGAGAGTTTACAGCTGATTTGTGTTCCCATATAAATGTTACCATATGAGAAATGCTTGAGGATGAAAGGACTGTACAATTATTACTTGTCCATTTGTGTGTTTTTCTTAAAAGTTTTAAGCTTCTGGATTCAGTGTATAGAGAAAACAATTAATGGGCAAAGAAAGAGAAGGCAGTGTGCTGATCTTAGATCATTGTATCTTAAATAGTGTGAAATACTGTAAAAACAAATTTTCTGAGCTTCTGATCTACAGTCTTCAGCTATGCAGTCTTTTAAAGCAGAATCCATGTAGTCAATTATTGTTAGGGATTAACAAACCATTCTATGAATAAAAAAAAAAACATTCTGAATTTACATTACAGTAGAAATTAATTATTTTTGTTTCCCTGGCAACAATTTAATTATTGTATTAAATTGTTCTGGCTCTGGCAATTCCCTGTAATTCTCGGGTGAATGAGATACTTTCAGGTAGGAGTATGTTTAGGACCTGGCAGAACTAAGTTTCCTCATTAACAAAGCTTGACTGTTTCAATGGTGGGCCCAGTCAGCAATTTCTGAGACAAACAGTAATGATGATGAATTCAGATGAATTCACTGGAACTCTAGTACTGGAACATTTAGCCTTCATGAAGGCATTAGGCAGGTGAGGAGGAGGTGTAAATTTAATTAGCTAGACCAATAAAGAAACCAGGTCACTTTGCACACTGATTTATGAACAAAACACATGAAGAATACATACATGCATGTATATATATATATATATATATAACAGAAGACATATTTTGTATTAGTTGATTAAGACCATCTCCTTATTTTCACCTCTTCGTCTCTGTAACTGAGCATAAATTGGGACAGTTGGTCAGTCATGATCCTTATCTTTACCAGTATTGTATTGGCTGAAAAGTGATGAATTAATTTAATTTACTGAAAATACAACTTGAAGAGCACTCCCATAACTGGGTGCTTCACAAGATCAGCTCTCTTATTGCCATGATTGATGAATCATGTATGTAGATGCTATGTAGACTTAAAATTTAAAAGTGTATTTCTTCACCCCCTTCCTTTCTCTCTGCTCCCTGTCCCACTCCCATTCCAGAAATAGCACGGGATTGAGTAGGACTATGCTTTGAGGTGAGGAATTGTGACAGAGGGAGGGGGAGATAGCAGTCCCTCACTCAAACACAGTATTTTGAATTATTTATAAACCATACATTTCAAGTAAATTTGAGTTTAGAATAGTGCCACATCATAGCAGAAAAAATATGCACAGGTGGGGAAAATCTTGAATTGCTAGAAGTCTACTGAGTATGAAATAGTTGTAAATCCTAATCATAGCTGGTTTTCTTCTCTCTAGCCCTGATGGCCAACCAACTCTTCTTCCACCTGAGCATGTACAAGAGTTAAATCTGAGGTCTACTGGCATGCTTAATGCCATCCAGAGATTTTTTGCATATCACATGATTGAGACGTATGGTTGTGATTACTCTACAAGTGGACTGACCTTTGATACCCTTCACTCCAAGATCAAATCTTTCCTTGAACTTCGGACAGCCGATGGACCCAGACACGATACCTACATTTTGTATTACAGTGGTCACTCACATGGCACTGGTGAATGGGCACTGGCAGGTAACTGTTTTGTTGGGCTTTTTTTAATAATAGTTTTGATATTGATAAACTTCCAAATCAATTAATTCTTTCTTCAAAAAGATCATACTGTATTTGATGTTTTGGTGAAATTCATTGTCTGATGGTCTAGAGTGGGAAAGAGCCACCAGGCTGGCCAACCTGGAGTGTGGTAGGGGAGCTCTGGTCTCTGTACACTTCCTTAGGTAGCTGTAGCCTAAATTAAACTCAGTCTTCACTTTTAGACTAAGGGACAAGGTAACTGTTACAAGAAAAAGAAAGTTTCTGTGCTAAAAGATGCAGTGTGTAAATGCACTGGTGGTCAGCTTTCTCACAGTTCCCTTTCAGCTGAAAAGCTGAAGGCTGTTTGAGTCTGTAATGGTGCTAAATGTTTTGATCTGTGATGTTTCATGACAGATGGAGGATTGGGTCATCAGCTCCAGTAATGTGTACCATCCTCTGACCTCTGGAGAGGATGAAGAGAGATGGCACAAATGAAACATAATGTTCAGATCTAACAGAAAAAGTGGTGCCTCACTGACAGCTTCTGCTGTGGCATGGCACAGCAGTAGCAGCGTAGTCTTTGCTTTGTAATGACAACCTTAAAAGGACACTTACTGGATTTATGAGGTCACTAATGATGCTTCCCTGTTGTTGGAAGCTGAGATGTAACACAGTAGTGTATAAAAGAAACTGTTAACTAGTCATGCATAAAGTATGAGCAGTCAAACGACCTAGGAGGTCATGTTCTCTGAGGGAAGGCAAAGGCAAGATCTGGGCTAATGAGACTTGTCTCTGTTGCTGAAACTGTCAGCTGAACTGCCTGTGAAATCTGCCAGAGAGACAGATGTGGCCAAACATACAGATTTCTTACACAGCTTGGTGCCTTAATCTTGTGCTGGCTGGTAAGTCCATGTGTTTCAGGTCAGTAGGGTTAGAAGCTGAGTGTGTGTTTCTGTGTGTATATGAAGGGTGAGGTGGTTTTCTTAGGGCAGTGCTACTGTTTTGAAATCACCTGCACCCCTGTGTAGTTACACTAAAATAAAGTTTACCTATAAGCCTTTAAAACATGAACAAATAATTAAGTTTTTCATGCTAATTGACACAGAAGGCTTACCTAGAAAAGGGAAACTGCTTTTACACAAGTCTCTGCAGTAAATAACCACAGATCATGTACCAAGACAAGTCATTACTGTAGGGCTGTATATTAAGATTTATTTGGTACTAAATTTTCCAGGTTTGCATTTGTTGGTTAGGTGTTTTGGGGGTTTTTTGGTTTTTTTTTGCTTTTACTTTAATTGAGATAGCATGCTGAAAGCTTTAACTCTGAGCTATTAATGTGAAGCACTATTTTGTCACCCCCTTACAAGTAGAAATGTGAGCCCTGAAATATGCAGCTTTTCTTTTTGAGATGAATCTGTGCAGTTAATTTCCTACTAACAAGATTTTAAACGTTGCTACATATCAGCAATGAAAATCACTATGGAATTAAAATGCAATTATTTCAAATTCATGGTTTTCTACCTTTCTTCAAAAGGTTGATGAGTTCAACTTAGCGTGGTTTTGTTGTCAGCCTGTATTGTACTCCAACCTGCCAACACCTAGCTGTCTCAGTTCTTCAAATCAATAGTCATTGTGGAGCCAGTGGAGATTTATTCACTTGTTTGCAAGATGTTTTCCTTAGGCACTTGAGTAAGTAGTCTGCTTTTCAAGGCTGCCTGGATCTTGCAGTATCCATTACACTTAAGCAGAAGGACTCCCCATTACAGGCAACTTTGTTGAATTACAATCTGCTCTTTCAAAGCATTGTTGGAGCAAGAGCTGAGATGGAAAATGAGAAGTTGGACAATCCAGTTGCAGGCATTTTCTGGGCTGATAGGAAGTAAATACCTTTGAGATTTTTCTTTCATTGAGGTGTAAATCCATAATAATTTTAATTTTAATTTGCTTGATGATCTGAAGACAACTTTGTCTGTAGAATGATTCTCTCCATTTCTGGTCATACAAATTTTTCAAGCCAAAGCAGTGGTTGTGCCTGTAGGTGTCTTTCTTTTTTTGCTTTGAAACCATCAGCTGTGTTGAAACTATTAAGAAAGAAAGTCCTTTCTTTTCCTTGAAAGAGGAGTCTTTAAATATTAATAAGACCACATTAAAATAGCAATTTTTTGTTCCTTAGGTTATTAAGAATTCAATACAAAATAAACTCTGCTTTAGCTCTTTCAAGGTTTTATCAACAGGCTGTAATTTATTTCACCCTGTGAGGGAATTCTTTTTCTTCTGTTTTTTCAAGCAAGTTCATGGCCTCATCTGGCACAGTAAATCGGGTGGAATCAGTTAATATCTCTCCAGACACAATACAAGCAGGGAAAACTTCTGATCTCTCTGTCCAGGTTGCTAAAATAAGAGATTCTCAGAACCCCTGGTCAAATTTTCTGTTTCTGTTTCTTCCTGCTAATTGTAAGCAAGTTTCTCTTCTTCCAGGAGGTGACGCTTTACGACTCGACACACTTCTGGAGTGGTGGAGAGAAAAGAATGGCACTTTCTGTTCCCGACTCATCATTGTTTTAGACTGTGAGAACTCTCAGCCTTGGGTTAAAGAAGTAAAAAAAGTAAATGACCAGTATGTTGCAGTGCAAGGAGCAGAAATGGCCAGAGTTGTAGACATTGAGGAAGCTGACCCTCCCCAGCTTGGTGATTTCACCAGGCAATGGGTTGAGTACAACTGTAACCCTGACAGCAACATCAGCTGGTCCGAAAAGGGACGAACAGTGAAAGCAGTGTATGGTGTGTCAAAACACTGGAGTGACTACACTTTGCATTTGCCAACGGGAAGTGATGTTGCCAAACACTGGATGATGTACTTCCCGCGGATCACCTACCCATTAGTACATTTGGCAAACTGGTTTTGTGGTCTCAATCTGTTCTGGGTCTGTAAAGCGTGCTTTAGGTGCTTGAAAAGGTTGAAAATGAGTTGGTTTCTTCCCACAGTGCTCGATACAGGACAGGGATTCAAACTCGTCAAATCCTAATTAGAAACCAAAGAGGAAATGAAGTGAGAGTTCTGGGAACTTTCTCACTTTACTGTACTTAAAACTTTTTATGTGACTGTTTTCTGAAAAAATTTTTCTACACTCACTTTATTGAGCTCTTTGAGCAGCTAAAGTATATGCAACAGTTAGAAACTGCAACCTTAAACAGAAAAGGGTAGCACTATGGTATTTGAGGTTTTTTTACTGGTCTGTATGTCTGTATGTTAAGAGACTTATTTAATATGACCATTCATTTTGGAGACAGTTTGCATGTTCATATGTGTTACTGTCAGCAGCCTTCACTCAGATTCACCAGTTTGATGGACAACAGCTTCTGTGAATGTTATAGCCTGCTTATTTGTCATTTATATCCACTGTAGGGTTCAAATACCAGGAATGAGGCTGATATTCCAATCAATATGTATATATATGTTCTTTAAATTATACAGTGGGGTTAAGAGTATTATAAAACAGCACTGAGCTAAAAAAATAGAATTAATTGCCATTGTAGGTAAGTAACTACCAAGGATCTTTAGTTTTACTTGCTTCTACATCTTTAGCCCCTGCCTCAGTTCTCTACTGCCATCAATGGAAATTTGCTACAGAAAACAAGGAAATCAGACAATCCTCTAATGATCTGATGCTGCTTGGACAGTGTTTTCTGGAGTGCAGTTTTAAAAACTTTTCAGTGTTACTTTAAAAATTCAGTATCTTGTTTATAATCTTTATTTTATTGGAGTTTTTCTGCAAATATTCCCAGTAGTTAATTCATATATGGAATGAAAAGTGCACTGAGAGTTTTCCCTCCCCTGTTAGGACAGTTCTGTCTTCTCCAGGCTCTTACTAATTTGTATGTTGAAAAACTATCCTGAAGAAAAAAAAGTAAAACCCAAGGAGTTTAACAAAGTAAATAATCCACAGATAAAAGATGGAAGTACAAGTGTTGCCTTGCTTCCATGTTTATCTTAAGTCTTTGTTGTGGTTAAGACCTTAATTCTGTAAAATGCTGAGTACAGGATTAGACAAATGAGTTCATCTATTAGACCCATGAACAAAGTTTGTCAGAAAGATTATTCCCTTAGGACAAGGGTGAATCCTGAATATTCCTCAGTTCTGTTATCCCAGCCACAAGGTCTTAATCTTAATTCTTCCATTTACAGAACTGGATGGGCCTCAGCCTTTCCTCTTCAGTCAGAGAAGGTGCATAGCTTTCTGATCTTGTTTTTTCAAGTGCAGAAAACAAGGAGTGAAACAACTAAGCCCCTAAGACAGTAAACTTTGTGGTGCATTTTATCCATACACATGGGCAATCCAGGAGAGTTTGAGTTTACTTTTGTTCAGTTTCCACCAGTATTTTAATAAAAATTTTAGGTATTAGCTGATATTTGTCTAAAATATAACAATTTTTTTTCAATACATGAAAATAATTCAGGAGATCTACAATTCTTTGCCATCAAGGGTTTTCCTAAGTTGAACTTTTTAGCCAGCTAAGTCAGAGAATCTGCTAACACTGATACCCATTGCTAACTCTTGAAAATAAAATGTGTGTTGTGAGATCTGCAATAGTGAGAATAATTTGCAATAATTTGCAATTCCAAAATAGTGATTTTGTAGGATTTACAAGTGAAGTATTTACAGAGGAAGACTCACTTGATCTCTGTTTTAATATTATTTTTTCTGTGATTGTGCCTATTAGATTTGGTTTGGTTTTGCTTTCATATGCCAAAGGTCAGGCAGACAAATCCCTGATGTCTGTTTAATAACCTCAGTCATCCTCTGGAGCCTGGGCTGGGTACATAAGCTCCTCGTTCAAGCATATAAATTGGATACTTGAAGTTAACAAACATCTGTCAAGCTGCAGAAAAGCAGCACTGCTTTCTCCAAAGAAGTAATTTTCAGCCATTCCTGGTCAACAACCCTTGAGTATAGAGAAAAAAAGATTGCATAAAGGCAATCATTTGTTTTTTAGAATCGTCCTTATTTTGACTGCTGTTTCAGTAAGTCCCTCTGATGGAAGCATAAACTGTTTCAACTAGAGCACTAGAAATTTTTAACAAAAGGCACTGTAATAGTACCTGATAGTCATGCTCTGGACATTTGAAAGTCAAGAAGTTAGACCTTTCTGTTTTGGAAAAGCTTTGACTGTCAGCCACAACATGTCTTGCTAATTATAATGGGTAAATCTTACTCTCTACCATCTACTGTTAAATTTTTATGGACATCATCTGTATCTTTCTTTTTGTATATCAAAGGGAACAGGAAAAGTGCAGCAATGGGCCTAGCTCTGGGCAGAACAAATGCAATGGTTGGTGCTGATCTTTTGCCTCTGTTTATTAAAGTGTTTCCAGCTTACTTATCACACTGATAGATTTTCTCTGACATTGACTGGGTGCTCTTTTGCAGGTTGCTGAAAGTTATCCACTAAAAATACAGCAAAAAATACTATTTGCAGAATTAATCAAGTGTTTGCAGATTTCTTTCAGTTTTCTCAATGAAGAACTCTTGTGTTCTGAATTTGAAAATAGTTTTAGCATGAGCTAAGATATCCCTACTTTTGATTTTATTACTTTTTAAACAGCAAAAGGATGGTAAAGCTGCTGATTTAAACAAAAAATGTTTACAGACATTCAAAACTGTGAGGCCTTTTTGGACAAAGAGACTGTCTTTTTTGTTTCTAAACACAATAACACCCACGGTGTGGGTTGATAAGCCTCAGGAATCCAACTGTATTAATTTCCTGTTTCTAGACCAATTAACACCAAGGTGTCCTACCTACCATGGCCATGTTCCCGGGTGGAGGGGGAGATTTCCAGTTTCTTCCCAGCCCCGGGCACCTGCCTGAGGGACAACACTCCAGGAGCTCCTAATCCCAGTGAGGAGTTCCCCCTCCCCTCTTTCCTATATTTAATACACAGGCAACACTCAAAAGAGGAATTTAAATCTAGTTCCAAAGAATTCTAGATATGCTATCAGTTACATACAAAGTGGTTTTTTCTTTTCAGTAACATGTTTACAGATTGTCTGGGTGGAGAAAATCTGAACTATTTTTTCTGAGGCTTGTCTCTGTACTGTATATTCATACACTTTGTTATAAAAGTTGCTATAAATTTATATCCCAGCAGTAATTCTATGTTGACTTTGTTTCATTTACCTCCTGCATAGTATTAGCCTTGCTGAAACATGCAAATGCACTAAGTCCTACAAAATTAAATCTTTAAAAGGAATTTATAATGAAAATTCATATTAGTATTTTTCTCTGAACAAGTATTAGGGGGAAAGAAGCCATTCTGCTTTATTTTTGCACTACCAAATTTATGTTTGCAGGTCCTTATACTTTGTTTGCTTTGTGGTTGCTGTTGTCCAGTGTACAGTTCAAGTTTTTCCCAGAAATAATTTCTTTCACTTTACTAAATTTTCCCTTTGTTTTGCAAAGACGTAATTAGTGCTATGCTAGCTGTAAAGCACCTCTGTTGCCAGCAGTAGGCAGTATAACTTGGTTAAATTACTCGTTTATAAATACCTTTTTGTGAGAGGATTTTTTAATGGACATGCCAATTTTAGATGTGTAAATAGATTTTTTTTGTGTGTGTGTATTTGTGATATTGCTTAAATATATTTTGCTGGTTTGGATGATCATTTCTATTTTGTGTTTTTGTTTATGACCTGATCACTTCCAAAACTTTTGTGGTCTCTCTTGAATTATGTGGATTTTTTTCTGTACAGTTTGCTTCAGAGTATTTTTTTTTTAGCTGTAATCTGTAATTTTACTGAAAATACTCCAAGGGTTATTTGTAGTCTAATAATTTAATAGAATTGAGAAATATGAGCTTAAATTATTAGCACACCTTTCACTTTGTAATTTTTAAAGCACTTAGCAAACTAGTAAAGAGGTTGTTTATGCTTTAAGACATTATTTTATAGAGACTTAATTGAAGATTTCATTTACATAAATATTTTTATTCAGTCAAACCTGTCATCTCCAGTAAGGTCTGACTCTCAAGTTAATGGAGCATTCCTGGCTGAGTTATACCATGCCTGGGAGAATGAACCAAAAGGACACTGTGACAATTTAATTCACAATTCAGTGCATTACTCTTATGACTTCTTAGTGTTTGTTAGAGTTCTGGTTGGTCTCAAATGCAGAGGTAATCCTAGAGAGCAACACAGCTCCCCCTCAGTGCTGCCCTGCAGCCATTCTGTGTCTCTGATTGGAGTCAGGCAACCCAAGAAACATCTCCATCCATGGCACAGGGTTTGGGGTTTTGGGGGTGGACGGGTTGTTCATGGACTTTTCTGATGATCTAAGACAAAACTCAGTGTAAATTGCCATATGGACATTCAAACAATGTTTCTGTGTTGGAAAGCAGGTGTAGCCTAAGGGCAGCTAGGGAAAAATATTTTATTTAGAGTATTACTAGGGTAGAAGAATAAATTTTTAGAAAAATTTTCAAATTCAGTTCTCCCTGAAAATTGTCCTGTTTCTGAAAAGCCCTCTGGTTTTGCAACAATGCAGTTGTCACTTAGGAGAGAAGATGTCACAGACTCATGGGAAAGTACAGTATCCAGTTACATTTCAGTACTATGTAGGATGAGTTACAGTGGTATTTTGGAAAGAAAACAATTCTCTTGATTTGGGGTTTTTTTACTATTAAAAAAAAGCCCACAGCACTTTCCAGCAGAAAAAAAATGCAAGCCCATTCAATTGGAGCAAGGCATAAAGACTTTGATCAGTTTTACCTGCTGCTCCAGCACTGCACTCAGCCAATCTCCATCAGCTCTTGAATAGATTGCCCACCACCACTGTGAAATAAAATACAGGTATGCTGGTTACCACTGTGACAGACTGGAGACCAGGAAGCTGGGTCCAGTAAAGGCCCTCAGCATGCTCAAGCTCAGCTTTGGAGTGAGACCCAGCACAAGTCCAGTGTCCCTCACCCAACCAGACACACACCTTGGATGTTGTGAAGCGTTGGTCACCCTGCAAGGCATCACCCAGGATACTGGGTAGGAAGCTACTCCCAACAGGTGCCTGCAGCATCCAACTAATAACACAGAAATTTAAAGCTTTGCTTCTCGTCAGTACTGAATTATTTTCTCTCTGTAGTGTTTATATGACCACTTCAAGGTGTATTGAAATATTCTGGGCTCTTGCCTCAGATATTGTTCTGCACTCTGGCTGAGTCATGCCAGTGCTGAAGCTGATGTGGAGAAGTACAGCCAGCTCTGTTGATTACAGACACTTCTATAGCTAACAGCTGCTCAGATAAATCTGGGTGAACCTGACTTTGCCATCCCACAAATGCAAAGCCAGGATACTGTAAAGCAGTCTGTGTCAGGAGTATAAACAGACACTTTGCAAATTAAAGAGAAAAACCTCTGATTCAGAGATTGACAATAGCCAGAAGATAAACTTTCTGCAAAAAACCTATTTGCTTTCTAAATTCTGTGTAAGGTCCCTAGATACTGTGATACTGAGAATATTATAAATGCATAGGAGACCCATTAAGAGAGAAAGGAAGGGTGGGAAAAAGCTTGACAGATTTGGTGTAAATAGCTGAAAGCTCTGAAGATTTCTTCTTGCAAAAGAGTATATATAAAGCTTTTTAGAGAAAGATTGCTTCTTTTCCCAGGAAAGAAAGGAAGAAAAAAGGAAGAAAAGGAAGAAGAAGAAGAAGAAAAAAAAAAAGCCAAAAAAAAAGCCAAGAAGAAAATGAGAATACTATCACATGGGTCAGATTCAGTGCTCTGGCCAGGAGAATTGGATTCACAGGCCTAGAACTAGAGTGAGGCTTCAAAGCTGATCCTAACAAACCATCAGGATAGACAGGCAAGTTTCCATTCTGGATTTATGTCCTCATACTATTTAATGTACCGTTACGAAGACAGCTTCTAAAAAATTAGGATTATTATGCTTTTAGTTCTATGCCTGAAATCAGATAATGCTGCACAGCTACAGCTGGATGAGTAGTGGGGTTTTTACAGTATGGAGGCCATAGGGGATGTCCCATACCCTCAGGTACGTTCCCACTGTGGTGTTTGTGCATGAGGCACTTGGTGCAGCACTGAAGAGGGTTCTCTGTCTTGTGACATTGCTGGTGAGGAAGATGGCTCAGACCACTTAAGCCAGGTCTCTGCTTAGGTTTCATTTTCACTCTGCAGTGAGGCTCCGGGTGCTTCTCTGGGTAAGGAAACATTGTACCTTCCCTGCTGAATTTGAAGCAGTTTTCTAATATCTAAAATGACTTGTGGAAATAGATTGTTAAAAGATCAAGCATATTCTGATAAGAGATTTGATGGATGCAGACACTATTGAGTGCTCAGGGCAAGGTACTTGAACTACAGAAGGTTGGAAGGTGGGGCTGGAAAGAGAGCAGGAAACTCTATTAAGGAAAAACATCCTGCTTGTCTTGCACCCAGGCTTACCACAGGATTGCCTGATTAAGTGTGAGAAGTCAACTATTTTGTAGTGACATAAATCTATAAAAACAGTAAAACTAAGGTAACTACCAGGAAGGATTGAGATGAGTGACCTACAGCCTACCTAATCTACATATGCAGTGTGTACTGTGCCAGCACTCAGGAGATCTCCCCTCTCTGAACAAGCCAGGACAGACTGGTTCCACCCATAGACAAGAGAGCATCAGCCTTTGGACTCACCTGCTCTTGATACACAAAAATGTGTACATAAACACCAGAATTAGCTATTGTAGACTTGTAGTACAGAGTCTTCATGCGTCATCTCCAGTTCTGTGTAAGCAATTTGTCCTGCCAGACTTCAGCCCAGCAAGTGTGGAGCTCTTGGTAATTACTCCAAACTTCTAGTGCATACTACAAAATTGTATTATTTAGAGACAGTTTCTGTGAAGGGACAAATACACCACAACCTTGACAAGCTAGTAGTTTTCTGGAGTCCATTGCTAGAGGTGTCAGCTGTCCTGTGGCTCTTCTGAGGAAACAAAAAGAAACAACAAAAAGAATTGATGGATTAAAGAGATCTAGGACAGACTCACGGGAGACAGTTGTACCATGGGCCCTGACTCACACATCCAGTAAGTCAAGTTCAGGACTTCTCTCATCTACAAACTGGTTGACCTATTCTTACGGCTCATCCCATTTTTGGCCACCCTCATAAACAAAGTGCCAGACAGGATGGGGGTCCGAGCAGACTTCATGTGGCTGCTCCCATTTAATGTTCTCCTCCCCCTAAAAAAAAAGCCTGCAGCCCTCCTGTCTACCCAGTGAGCAAAGCAGGAAACCAGCATGTTCTCTGGTGATTGCCACAGGGTGTCTACCACGTGTCACCTCATGGCTGACATAACAGGAGAGAGTTAGTAGGTATCTATTTGAAAATCCCAGGATCTTTGTGATCAGTCAGTAAAATACCCCAGAACCATAAACTCTGAAACTGTTAGCACATGTAGGTCCATATTAGCTTGTAGGACAGTACCTGTGTGACCCCAGATGCCCACAGTTGTGTCACAGTTGTGTTGTCAAAAATGCATTAAGTACTCAAAAACACCACTGAGAGGAGAGAACTCATCCCCTGTTCACTGTCTCTTCTAGCTACAGTCACTTCTCCTTTTACTTCTGGTGATTCTAGAATGGTTTCTGTTGTGTTTGTTATAGTTTTGATTTCTTCAGAATTTATGAGGCACTCAGCTTTAGACCACAAAAAGGAAATAAGCCAAAACTGGTCATAAAGCTGTCAGTTGACAGCTCACTTTAGCTCATCGGTATTTCACTTTTCATTTATTTATGGGTTGTCTTTGCCACCACAGCAGTCCCTGGGTTGAGTGCCACAACTCACTCACAGCTCCTATTCAAGCCATCAGGTGTACCCCTAACCCCACTCAGATGAAGCCAGGAGGATAATGGTACCACCCAGGGGCTGGTGAAGAACCCATGAGCTCCCAGGCAGTGAGCTGCACAGCTGCAGGTGGGTAAGCAACTTGGGACTGGGAACTGTGACATCCATTCTGGAGTTAGTTAATTTCTGGAGGATTGTTTTACCATTAAAATGGTGTTTTAAAACCATACTGAGTCAAAAAGGAGAAGGCAAGAAGCCCAGTCAGCACTCCCAGCAGTAAGGCTGTTGGTTGGCTCTAAAGATATGGTCAGAGCAGTCTGCAGTGACCAAGTACAAAGTTCACATCCTTGAGGTGGTTTCAGGGCTTTGAGCTCATCTTCCCGGAGCACTGAGGGCTGAACTCTGCACCAGTGCCTGCAGTTGTCAATAAAATGCTGGTGTCCCCTCAGTTCTGCTTCCATGTCCAGCTGGGAGCCTGCAGTCCACAAGCTGCCCAGCTTGGGGTTACAAGCACCTTTCAGTCCATAAATTTCTTCCCTTTTCATCGCCTTGCAGAGCTTGACCTTTTGGCCATGATTAGAGAAGACCTCCCAGCAGACCTCGTGCTTTGTACAAGAGCTGGTTAGAGGGGGAAAGAGATTTCCACATTTAACTAGGTGCTTTGTCCAGACCTTACTAAGGAGATTGGAAACCCAGCCTGAGTTGCTCCAGCTACTTTAAACAATATTTAAGGCTGTCTGGGTTTGTTTTCCACCTTGGGAGAGTGTGATACCCTCAGAGTACAGCACATCTCCAACACAGCCCACCACACCATCTGAATTCCAACACTTCAGCCATGAGGACTGGAAGAGCTGCTCCACCAGAGGCTGTTGTATCACTGAGTCAGAGCTGCTCCTCTCACTGAGAAGCCTCCAGAAGTGAACTGTGACCACCCTGGCCATGGGGGAATAGCTGAAAATACCAGGTTTTGGGTAAATAGGAAAATTCCTGTCTCCTTGCCAAACAGCTGTGGATTTATTTTAGGGCAAGGGGGTGTCAAGTTCCAGAAGCAGCTTGTCCTTGTGTAAAACAAATCCTGTCCTGTACAGCCTTGTGGTGAGTATTTACTTACCACCCTTCATCTCAGGAAATCATGCATAAACGCAAGCACAGGAAGCTGCCTTTTAAATGTCAAAATATGCTTTAAAAGCTTCATGTTGATTACACTTCTCCAAGCTGGAAAAATATCAACAGCTTTAAGAATCACATGCAAGAAGTTAAGTGACTTTTTTTCCTTTCTTTCTTCCTTTCATAAACCACACTTCTCTGCAGTCAGTATATTAAAGTGTTTTTCACCAGTGGCATTTTGCACATCAAGAAGAGCTCATAATTTTATTTTGAATTGGCATTTACATATTCAATTAGTCAAATCCATTTCTTCTCATGATTAAGCATGCTATATAATTGATATTCTCCTTCCCTGTAATGTGACACAGCATGTGACTCAAAACTTGCCTTCATGAAGACACTCATGATAGCTAAAGCACAACACATTCAGGAAAGCATGTTGCATTCCTGAATACTCAGGCTGGAGGAAAAATAGCTGAAGTGCTCCATAACTTAGTTTTCTTCAGAAAACTGGATGGCATCTTTGATCTGAGAGGAGTATTTGCAAGGAAATACCAAGGAAGCTCTTTCCACTTGAAAATGTTATGAGTTAGAGGCATGCTGAGGGAAATAAGCTGATCATACTGGGAGAACATATCCTTCTTTTATAAGCAGGACACCAATCCCAAAGACTGTTTTAGGGTGGGGTTGTTTGTTTTGCTTTGCTTTTTAAGTACTGAATTCACTTTAGGAAAGAAGACAAACTTATACTTAGTGAATTGCTCCAAAATCACACAGCCATCCCCTGGGGATTTTGCCCCGTGCAGAATATGGGCAGTCAGAACAGAGCCCCATTCTTCATCAAACATTTAGAGGCATCACATGCCCAGCCACCATCTCCCTCTATTTAAAACTTTCTTCCACCTAACCCAGAATTTTTAAACTTGTCCTAATTGAAAATTAAGCCCCTGGCAAGTATAAAATTTTAATATTAAGCCACCTGAGATGTCCACTGAAGGAGAAAGGGCTTTTAAGAAATTGAACCCAAGAAAAAGATAAACACTGCAGTAACCACTGGAGTAACTGCAAACCTCAGCAAAGCAGGGCCCAGATGCTGAGCACAGGCTTAGGAGCAGGGAGCTGCTGCCATGCTGGGAGAGCATGCAATGCATTCTTCCCCTCCATAGCTGTACAGGCTCTGAATGTCAGCTGTACATTTTCCCACTTCGTTAGAAGTCTTCATTTCTTATTCAGATCAATGTTTCTAATACTAAAACTATCCATAATTCAAGGTAATGTCATTATATTACAAGATAGCTTACTTTGCAAGTTCAGTCCATGCCAAGAGCCAAGCAGCAGAGCCCCTAATTCTAAATAAAATGTATTTTATACCAAATGTCTTTGCCAAAACTTTCTAATAAGCTGGCACCAAATAGTTTCAAGGGTACATCCTACTATGAGCATTGCTTTCCAGGCATTACTGATACCTTATGATGACTTTTTCTTCCTCATGTGCTTGTCAGTTTGTTCTCTTCTGCAAGTAGTAAACATGAGAATTTCCTCTCTCAGCCACCACACACATTTAAAAAGCAGGTCACTTCAGTATATTTTACTTCAGCTCTGTCATGTCTGGAAATATTAAATATTACTATTAAATATTTATATAGTGAAGCAGTTCTGTCACTTATAGAGAAAGTGGCCAGTGGTGGAGTCTGAATCACAAACATCAACAGTAAATCTCTCGTTCATACCAGGCAGAAGAAAAACTTTATGTGGGATTCAATTGCATCAAAATTGCTTACATGAATTATCCTGAAGACTTTTCTCTTTGCCTGTGGAAAAGCTGAAGGCTTCCCTTACTGGCCCAGTGGGAGCTGAGGAGATGAGAATATTTTAAGGCCTCTCTTGACAAAGAAGCATGTTCCTCTCAGGAGGAACAAAAAAAATCAGATCAAAGCACTGCCTTCTCTCTACTAATTTAGTCAGCAGAAGCCAAATTATAAGCTAGTTTATTACAAACTCCCATTAGAAGAAGCTTTCCCTAAGAAGAAACTGAAAAAAATCGAGAATTCCCAGTGTCTCTCCCCATTGCCCAGTACATCCCTGCAGTAGCAAAACATACTGCCTGAGTGCTTTAACATCACAGGTAGAGTACTTGTTACTCAGGGTAGTTACATGCATTAATCAATATGTTTTTTACTGTACTGCCATCCACAGGCACTGATAGCTGAGTATAGCAAAACATTTTTAAAATAATTTACAAAAATTAAAAAGGCAAACAACACAGAAAAGAACATCTACCTTCTTACCTGAGAGCTTACTTACATGAGGGTCTAGTTAGCACCAACCTGTGGTTTTCAAAAGCTGCTAACACTTCTCCATGACCTCTCTCCTGCTGGTGTATCCTGTCATCTCCAGGTCATTAGCAAAGTGTGGTGTGTCAGACCCAGTGATGCACTTCACAGCCCTGGTAACATCCACACGGTATTACAGAGCCACACCTGACAACCTGCTCCTTACAGCCTCCTCTCTGCTTATCAACAAGAGGCAGCTTTGCCAACAGCTCCAGCAGATATAGGCGAAGAGCAGTATCCAGCAACAAGTTTTCCTAGATACCCTTGATGCAGTATAAAAAGGTTTCTGGGCTCAAGGAGAGAGAAATCAGTTCTTCAGGTGTGGGGTAACCTGATCTGACTGAAGAACCTCATCATGAGATAGATCAAATCCCTAGAGATATGACAAAAAACTGGTAAAGCTCGGGAATCTTAGAATCATAGAATTGGCTGGGTTGGAAAGGACCTCAGAGATAAGTCCAACCCTTGATCCACTACTGCTGCAGTTATTATATCATGGCACTGAGTGCCACATCCAGTCTCTTTTTAAATATCTCCAGGAATGGAGAATCCACTACTTCCCTGGGCAGCCCATTCCAATGTCTGATCACCCTCTCCATAAAGAAATTCTTTCTAATATCCAACCTAAACCTCTCCTGGCACAACTTGAGAGCATGCCCTCTTGTCTTGCTGGGAGTTGCCTGGGAAAAGAGACCAACCCCCACCTGGCTCCAACCTCCTTTCAGGGAGTTGTAGAGAGTGATGAGATCTCCTCTGAGCCTCCTCTTCTTCAGGCTGAACACCCCCAGCTCCCTCAGCCTCTCCTCATAGGATCTGTGCTCGAGTCCCTTCACCAGCCTGGTTGCCCTCTTTTGGACCTGCTCCAGGACCTCGATAGCCTTCCTGAACTGAGGGGCCCAGAAGTGGACACAGTACTCGAAGTGTGGCCTCACCAGCACTGAGTACAGGGGCAGATTCCCTTCCTTGGACCTGCTGGCCACGCTGTTCCTGACACAGACCAGGATGCCATTGGCCTTCTTGGCCACCTGGGCACACTGCTGGCACACTGCAGCACACCAGTACCAGACTCTTCACCTCTGCAAAACCCAGTCACCAGCACCACCAAGAAACCTGCTGCTTCTGCTCACCAGCAACCAGATAGGCCTAAGCAGGTTCTTTGCTGGCTGGTGAGGGGATTGTGCTCTGCTGATGAAAGCACAGCTGCTCCAGGTAGGTCATGATATATTTTCAATAAGGTGGGAGTGATTAAAGAATCCTGTGTGCTCCTCCTTGCTGTTACATCACATGTCTGCCTTTGCCAGTGGAGTCCCTTACTCCAAAGTGTGGTCCAGCAGAGCAGTGTGTTTGTCAGCATTAATGCACCTGGCTGTAAAGCATCTGCTTCCTTCCAGAGCCACTGTAACTGGTAAAATAGATGGTCTTCTCTTTGGACACCCACCTTATCATCTACTTCCCTGATCAACATAGCCTTTTCCTCAATGGCTGGTGAATTCATGTCTAACTGCTGCAAGCTGAGGATGAAGTGTGAGTTTGGAAAACTGAAAGGCAAGTTTCAAGGCTGGAGACTTCCATTTAGCAAACTTTTAGTGCTAAGATTATATACTTCAAGACACACAGGTAGAAATTATGGGCAACTAGGAAGGTACTCTCTCCAGAAGAACACCATGCAGCTTCTGATGAAGGCAGCAGCATTCCTGCTATGACAAGAGGGGGCTGTTTTTAAAATATTCTTAATTTAAAAGAAATTCCAGTGAAGCTGTGGCTTTGATGTCTTCATGCTTTGTGTAATTTTGAGTGGCTGGTGAGAAGTTTAAGACCTATTTTATGAATCAACCTTAAAACACTGCCTGTATTTCTCTAATGAAATATAAGAAAAATTAAGCAATATGACTGTTAGCTTGCAAGGAAATTTATACTCTTGTGATTTATTAAGTTTGTAACTGTGATGGTTTTTTTAAGCCTTGTTTAATATTATAAGAATGTTGCTAATAAAAGTCATGAATATTGCTGTGAAACTTAATGAGTACTGTAAAATATGGGGTCTGAACAATTAATGAAATGCAACATACAATTTCATGAAATCTGGGCATGTGCTGTCTTGGACTCTGTCCAACTTACAATATATTTCACCGAGATCTTAATTATTTTCTTTATACACTGGCATCTATATTTCATTAAAACATCTGGGAGTCTCTTAAAAATGTTTTAGATATTTCATGCAAATTGCTGTATATGACAGCAGAACTTCTTTGGCTGAAGTTGCTCTTTTATAGAACCTTTTTCAATTACTAAATGTAAAATATTTCTTCATTTTAAAAAAAAGGGAAAAAAATAATTAATTTTGCTGTAATGAACTACACTAAAGAGGAAAGTTTGTAAACTTTAAAAAGTCATTAAATTTTGACACTTGATCTTACTAACACTATTGCTAACTATTATGTGAATTTGTCAACGTCCAAGAGACTACAAATTTACAACTTTACAGCCCACTTTGTTTCAGGTGTCTTGAGGCCCAGGATCTTGTGTGGGTGGAGAGAGCCTCAGTATGGCTGTCAAGCCAAATGATTGTGAGGAGGGAGGAAATTGTCCTTGGTGTCACCAAAAATTCAAGTGCCTGTGGAAGGCAGGTAAAATAATATGAACTTGGATGACTTAAAAGATGCAGTCTCCCACACCCTTCAGATAAGAGGTGGTTGCATCTTGCTTAAACTGGAGATAAAAAATTGTTTCCATGCCTTGTTTTCCTCAAGTATGACACCACCTGTCTCGAGTCCTCTCTGTATATTCCTGTGATGTATGTCCAGTGGGTTGTTTTTTTTTGCTGTGGACTATGGATCAAGAAAAGCTGCCTGGCAGCAGCAATGGCTCCCATCACTTCAGTGGGAAAGGAAAAAAGAGCTTTCAGAGGACATTGACAGGGAAATACTTAGAAAAATCATGAAAGAAATGTCACACTTTGAATGCCTGCAGGAAGGTACCAATTGTGCAGTGGTTCCCACTGGCAGGCTGCACCTAGTATTGGAGAGCACAGATGTATTTGTTTAAGGAGGTAAATGGAAACTCAGCAAGACACAGGCAGATTGATTCCCTCACAAAATGCTGCTGGCATGTAAGAGGGTAGCTTGATGTAGTGGAGCAGATGAGAAGGGAGTGCTGCCTGAGAGTGTTACAGCTGTACCTTCAGTGTATCCTGCAGATAGGTACAAAGTGCATTCCCTGCTTATAATAGCCCTGGTAGGATTTCCATGTAGAATTGCCTTGTTAGGCAATTACATGCTCCATCACCATGACATAATTCTATGAGTCATCTGTCATAAGTGTCATCTCAACAACCCGGTGATAAAAATGGATCAAAACGCTCTAAATTATATCTCACCTGTAGCCTGCTTCAGAAACTCATTTCACTGTAAAGTTTTACTACCCTAAATCTGGTATGTGGCACACTAAAATCACTGCCAAGGTAGACAGGTTGGTTGCTGATGTCAGAATCCTCTTGGACCTCTCTATCATCAGCCCTGTGAATCAAAAGCTGTCCTTACCTTAGAGGGCCTGGCTCTGTTGGCAGCTGAGAGAGGCTCACTGCAGGCTGCTCTATGACTAAACACCAGCCAGCTTGTCAGAACCTGAACCCAATAAAATTACTGCTGGAGGTCTGGGCTTTGCCCAGCTTCCTATGGGGATGACACATAATGACCCTGTGTGCACATGCATGTGTTCCCAGTAACTTTTTAACACAGTGATCAATATAAATCTCATTTCATATCAAGCTAGACAAGTTAAAGACATTAGGTTCCTACAGGTTTCATTAAAGGATGCAGAGGAGATGGAGAGGGACCTCCCATAAGCATCCTTCTTGAATGAGAGGTTGAATTCAATTCAGGTGCTGACTGTTGCACACAAAAGTGAATAGATCATGAATGTCCTTATTGCCATAGTATAAATCACTTTTAGTGTCATTAAACACCAGAGTCCAGCTAGGAGATTTAAGTCCACAGGTGATTCATTTCCTTTGGTTTTTGCTGCTCATGAAACCTACTGAGTTTTTTGTTTTTTTTTTTTTTCTGGCTCTTCTACAATTTCTTTTCATCTCACTGTGCTAATAAACCAGGCCAGCCCAGATCCCTCCTGGTTCAGAATACTTCTCAGACTCATCCTGGACCTTTCCCTCTTCCCTGCAGAGATCTGCCACTCACTGACAAAGAGCTGATGTACCCAAACCATCTTCTGCTGACAATGGTGCTAGGGATATGCAGCTAAAGATGCCCACAATTTTCTCCACAGCTGGGTAAGGCAAAAAGACTACTTGGTCCTGGTGTGAGACACGAAGAAGGACTGCAGTAAGCTAAAAGCTTATCTTTGTCTGTACCACATCAATAAGCAGTGAACTTAAAGCACCTTCAAAACAGACTGAGGAACAAACACTGTCTTGGCAATCAGTACATTCTAATTATTTTGCATTGTTAGTTGTTAGCTGCAGCTGCTTTCAGGAGCAGTAGATAAGCTTAATGTGAAGCAAATACCTCTGTGAAGACATATCTTTAGTTTTGTCATCAAAACTGTTGCATTTCCACAGGAAGATATCTATTTTTTTTAAATGTTCTTCCTCTATACATTTTCTTCAACTGTTTTGTAAAGTAACCTGCAAGACCCTGTTATGAGTTAATGGTATCCAGTGAAGTAACTCTACCAAAACCAAACAGGTACCCTAAGATGGGGAGTTTTTGCCGAGTGGGTAACCAGTAGGTCCCAGTCCAAGCTCAGGAGAGCCCCCCAACAGCCTCCCCCCATAGCTCAGAGCAGAGCCCTGCCCTCTGCCCCCAGCTGGATGGCTGCTTTTGTCCTGAGCACCTGCAAGGGAAGCAGGAAGCTGGAGCCTGCCAGCATTATTCTTCGCTGACAAAACAAAAAGTGGCTGGCAAAAGTTGAAGGTTGCCTTGTGGCCTCGTGTGTCCTTCTCACTTTGCTCCAGATGGAGACTGGGACAGGAAGATTGAGGCGATTAGAGGGTAAGTGGCTCTCCAAAACTCTAAGGTAGAGACCTCACCTCAGGTCTTGCAGAAGGCTCTCAGGTTCTCAGACTGATGAGAGATGAACTCCTCAAAGATCCTGGTATACAACAGATCCTGGGAAGAGACAACTGAAATACATGAACTTTACAAAAACTGGATGGTGTTGCAGTTCAGTGTTCACAGGATGCTCCCACCAGAGTCATTCTCAAATAACAACTTCAAGAGACCCCATTTAACTGGCCCTGGGGACTCCTCCAGTCTCCCTAAAGAGAGAATTAAGATCTTCCTACAGGTCCCTCAGAGATGCACAAGTGCTTTGCTCTGGCTAGGATAGGTGTGAAAGAACTAAGAACATTTGAGTTACAAATAGATCAATGATTTGCACATCACATCTTTCCAAAATATGTGACTTTCACTTGCTAGAAAACAAAAAGCCCTGTTACATGAAATGGAAAATAATTTCAAGACTCCAGCCTCAATTTGAGTCACAAGTGCTATTCCAGGTCAGCACAGGACATGCCAGATTTCAGGGTAATCTTGAGGACACGTGTATAATTTAGACTTCCAAAAGAGCCAAATTTTATGTTTGAAGGGCCTGTTAACTTCACTCTAGCAAAGTCAGCACCATAATATGAGCCCCAGATGAAGCTGAAGGCTGTAATTCCTGGCTTCACAGAGATTACCTGGGAATTCCTGATGTGGTGACTTCAGACTCTTGGAAAATCCTACTACTACTTCAGGTATGCTGATGCTCTCCATGCAACAGCTGCTAAAATGTCAAAAAAATCTCAAAGATTACCAACAAACAGCAAAGTTCAGTCACTGCAACACTGACACTGAGAGTCCAATGCAAATGGAAGAAGCAGGGCCAAAACCAGGAACTTGACAATTCTCCTGCATTACAGTGGAAAACTGGATTATAGTGACCAAAGCAATACATGCATTTCAAAGAAGTCTTCTTGCAAAGCTGGTACAGTGCATTCCCAGCAATTCTGCTTGAGCTCAGTGTAGTCTGCATTTTCTTTTTGTTTAAAGGTTCAACAGATCACTGCACAGACTTTTCTGGAGTATACAGCACTATCTGTTGAAACTGATAAGGTAAACAGTGCTGCTCGTAAGTCTTCAATACCTTGGATTAAAATGAATTTTTAGTAACTGCACTGAGTCAAAACTGCTCCTGAGCTCATTAGTAACAAAAGGTCTCTTAATTTCTTCCTCCTGTGATGCACTAAATAGGATTTTCCTATCCTCTTCTATCTATACTTTTCTTTTTTTTCTTTTTTTTGTCTTCCTGTCAGTAACATCACCCCCACAATCTTTTAGAGATCTTTTCTCTAAGGACTCATGCACATGTGAGGCAGGCACATCTCTTCTTAAGGCTATCTAGAGCACCTAAGTTAAAACATGGATTTTGCATTGAAGAGAAAATAAATATTTTCATCTGTGCTCCTTTAAACACCTCTTTTCCATCAGAAATATAATCAGTATTTTCTTAATAAAAAACAATTGGGTCTGCAAAATCTCTGCAAACAAGGCCACAGGTCTTAGTGACTAAATTTAAGAATGCAAATCCATCAGTTTCACTTAAATTAGGAAATTTTACTCCCTTATACTAGAAAAACAGCACAGATGTTACCACAGGTCTTTAAGACCACCTTCCTTACTTACTGTGATGCCCAGGACTTCTGATAGAGTTAGGTATTTCTCCTTTGTCAGCAAAGTTCAGGCTCAACCAAGTTGCTGGCACAAAAATCCCTTCTTGGACCTCGGGCATGTCAGAGTTTCAGCCTGGATTTCAGCAGTAGATTCTGCTCTAAAGCACCTGACACCAAGAGCTGTAGAATCACCTGTATGCTCTTTATTTTTCTTTACATTCTTGTGAGGATTCAGATCCCAGTTTTTTTACTACTTTATCTGAAACATATGTCATACACCAAGATGTATTTGATTCTGACAGAGTAACTTTGTCTTGTCTCAGACTTACCATTTGGGAATCTGAACCTTTTTAGAATCAAGGGGTAATGCCTGAGTTACAAAAACCTGTCCCAAACAGTAGAGTCCAGCTCTTCCTGCACTACAGTTGGGTTTGGGAATACCCCAGTGCACGTGGGCTTTCTAAACATTCCAGGAGCAGAGGGAGAATCTTTAGGGTACAAAGTTCACCACCTGAGTTAATCAAAGGGAGGTCAGGGGGAATTTCCTTACAAGTCAAACAGGGAATGCTGCAGGAGGGCATGGCTAAAATGCTTTTAGATGGATCTTAGCTGGCAAGATGTACATGTCTTGTAGCTAAATTCAGAGATGTCTTCTGGCTTGGCAGGCCTGAACAGGTAAAATGCCATTTTATCTGTACCAGAAGCTAATGGTCCAGTGAACCAGAGCAATAAAACTGCCAGAAAAGGGGCAAAGCTGCATAATCAGAAGTGGAGACCAAGACCAGCAGTTGGTGCAATGCCTCTGTCTAAAGCAATTTGCTCTGCTGAGAAGGTTCAGTAATGTTGTGTTATGCAATTGCAAAAGACTGTGCAGCTGGTCAAATGCTTCTTCCTGCCTGGACAGCTATTTATGTATTCCCAGACTGAAAGCTGGCATGCAGACACGAGTTGGCCTGACAATTGTGTGGGCTTTGCTTTCATAAAAAAAATGAGCCTAGTTTCACCTCAAGAGCTTTGGAAACTTCCAGGGCTAATAGATCTGCTAAACTTAGGCTTTGAACCAAACTCCAAGTTTTCTGGGCATTGAAGCTGTCTGGCAATATTCAGTAGCTTTTCTTTACATAACCATTGTTTTTAAAAATCCCCTAAACCTTGGCATTAATATGTCATACCATTAAAGACAAAAGGGTCTTCAATGGAAACTAAAAATGCCTTTTAAGAATATTTATAAGGTACAATGCTATGTTGCTATGGCAAGTTGTATTAAACCCTGAAATTCAAAAATAATACTAAGATAAACTCCCTGCACTATAAAGTTTTAGTGCAACTTAGAAAAAGGAGCTAAATACTTGAGATGGATTGAGGTGATATGATGGGTCTGTTACTTTTTTGAAGTATTAACAAGGCATGAAAAACAACTATGACAAAACTCAATTTAACCTTTTTTCCTTTTTTTTCTTGTCTACTACAGGGTTGCCACCTAAGCAGAACTGGTTTCTAATCTGTGCCTAAAAACCAGCAGGAGCTTTTTAATGCAGAGGAGAGACACTTGTAAGCAGAGCTGCAGAAGCCATTCCACCTGGAGCAAAGGCATTAAGTGAGCTCTCCAGAGCAGGAGTAGGGAGAGCAAAGAAAGAGGTCACTGCTCCTCAGGACCTGTAAAGAGTCACTGTCCCTGTGGGATCCAAAGCAGATACCCAATTAGCCACAGTAATTACCTGAACTATTTACACTGAGAAAATTAAAATCAAATACTATGGTGCTACAATAACAGTTCTTTTTTAGCAAGCTTGAATAATCACTGAGCATATGGAAGGGTCACCAGAAGAAGATGGAGACATTTACTTTTTGATACGGCTTTAGTTCATCTGTTCTCTTTTCATTACTTGTCCTCTGAAGGAACAGCAGATCACCTCCAGATTTTGCTGCATTATGGTCATAATTATGGCAGTTAAAGTATGTGCAACAAGGCTTGCATAAAAAATAGGTGACTAAGATGGTTTTTGTTGTGTAGTGTTGTTGTAGATGGATGTGTTGTCACAGGGACTGTTAATTGCAGAAATAATCTGGGTTTTTTCTCATTAAAATCTTTCATTCTGTACTGGAAAGGGAAACTTGCAAATGTCTGCTGGTTTTGTTTTTGTTTTTTGTTTTCTATTGGCAGCAATTCTAAATACTTTACAGGTGCCACACAGCTGATCTAAAATGAGTAAATATAATGGTCTAATGCTTTGAATAGAATTAATATAACACTTTCAAGAAACTAGTTTTTCAAGACTTCTCCTCCCCAGCTTCCCCAGCTTCAGAAAGGATAAACAGCCTCCAGTGCCTCCTTGGGAAGCTTTGTCCCGCAATGTCCGAGCTGGGTCCGCAGTTCAGTAACTCACCAGCACCTCCCAGAGGATGCTGCGGGCTGGCACCTCTGCACCAGCCCGAAGAGTTTTTTCTCCCAGCAAATAGTCTCCTCTTAGGGGTGCAAATGGTGATACAGGTGTGAGTTACGATGTATCTAACACATAGGCAGTCCTCAGCTGAAGCCCTCACTTCACAAGTTAAGGATCACCTTGCCTTCAGTGACAGCAGTGAACAAGCTCCTGGTGAAGCTGAGGTCTTCCTGCATCATAGAAAAAGAGACCAACCCCCACTTGGCTCCAACCTCCTTTCAGGGAGTTTTAGAGTGATGAGGCCTCCTCGGAGCCTCGTTTTTTTCCAGGCTGAACAGCCCCAGCTCCCTCAGCCTCTCAGGAAAAAGACTGAAGGGCTGTAGAAGGCTGGGGCATTCAGCTCAGTTTGGAGTCAGGAATATGAAGGTAGATTATTTTCTCTTTCTAAAGGGAAGGTGTTTTGAAATTATTTTCAGATAAGAAAGAACTCTAGAAAGATGCATTTTATATTTAATGGGAACACAACTTGCTGAAATCTCAGCGTTCTCAGAAGTTCTGTTTTATTAATTGCAGTAGCATACACTCTGCAAACTGGGGCTGCAGTGCTGGATTCTAACACATTCTTAGCCACATTCTCAGCCTCGGTGAGGCTGAGAAAACTGGGTCTTTCAGACTTGAGAAGAGAAAGCTTAGGGGACACCTTATTATAATGTTCCAGTACTTAAAGGGCAGATACAAAGAAGGTGGAGAGCTGTTCACAAGGAGTTCCATGGACAAGATGAGGAGTAATGGGCACAAGTTGCTCCTGGGGAGATGGCGTTTGAATACAAGAGGAAAAATTTGCATCATCAAGACAGTCAGACATTGCAATGGCATCCCAGGGGAAGGGGTGGATTCCATACAAACTGTACTGTTATAAGGGTTGGCCCTGATGATCCTTGAGGTGCCTTCCAAGCTGGCATTCTGTGATTCCATGGCTACAGCAGTGCTCTCCATTCGAGGAACTGGCAGAAGAGTGCTGAGCTACAGCTCCATGACACCACAACATACTGGTAGCTTTCGTCTAAAGGATATTATCTCTTTTCAGGAAAACTGATTCAGTCTCTGTTGAGATTAAAAATGAAAGACTTTTCTGGCTTAAATATCAGGTAGATGTGGTCTCTGTTGTATACAGAACCATTATTGCTACTGAGTAAAAGAAGCACCAATAGAATTGTCAGGCTTTCCCTTTTTGTAAGTGGGAATGTAATAGATTTACAGTCCAAAAAAAAAAAAAAAAAAAAATCAAGGGGAGGAACAGATCTCAACTCTCTGAGCAAAAGTGTTTCTGAATAAAACACAGGAAATATTGTTAAAAAAATTATACACAAAGAAGAGAAAAATTTTCAACCCAGAATCAGAGAGTATTTTAACAATAGAAGTCTGTTAATACTCTCCTTAATCAAACATACTGTATTAGATCAAAAAGAAGAAATATAATTTGGACATCAGTACCTTGAAGGTAATACAAAGAAAAACAATGCAAAAGAATGCATTCTTCCATTCTACTATGTTTAACATAAAAGTATTCAAGCAGTAAAAGACAATAGTATTTTGAAAATCCATTACACAAATCCTCTTGTCAAATATTTCAAAGTGACTTGAGCCAAACACAATTTTTTTTGATACTTTAGTTTTAAAAATACTGTCTTTAGAGAAACTTACTATAACAATAAATTTTCGCCAAAGTAGTTTTGGCTCCCTTGGAAATTAGTAAATACTGGCACTGATGCTCTGATTAGATAAGCTCTGACACCAAGTGCTGCAAAATAGTTTAAGCTAATCTTTAGCAAGGATGGCTCATGTGAATGCTGCCAAAACTAATACCACCCAGAGACATAAACATATTTCTTGAAGATACCATTTTATAGTCTTTCTCCTTCTCCAGTATTCAAAGCTGCTTCCCCACTGCAAGACTGCTGCTGACTCCTCTGGAAAATGGGATTTTCTCAATTCCTACACGGATGCGAAGTTGTTCTGAACAGCTACACCAGATAGCCAGACCTCTGCTAAATTCAACAAAACCAAGGCACAAGGTTTCATCAAGGACAGCAATTCTTCTTCAGTTATTTTGTAAGTAACTGTATCTTAAATCAGGACTGCACTCCCTCAGTGCAGGGGCAATGCTCTTGCAATTCCAATTCCCTGTAGTACCGAGAGAATCCAGAGGAACTTTTAATACTGCACATAACTTCAGTCCTACTTGTAACTCAAGGCCTCAAAATTCAAACCATTGATTTTGCAGAAGTCTGAGTGTGTCAGAAGTTAAATCCTCGAATTTGGAAGAAATTATACTCATCAAACAACATGGCAAACTGATACGTGACTGAGGATAAAACAATCTCAGTCCAGTGCTAAAACTGATACATATTACTACAGGAAAGTCATGGGGGGGTGGGGAGTGTTTCCTATTAATGAACAGTAATATTTAATCATTTATAATCCTACAATTCCACAACAGTTAAAAAAATCTTCACCAGATATTCCATGCCAATAATCCACGAACTGGTTCTCTAAAAAAGCTGCATGGTCATTTTACTTTAGCTCACTGCTGGCACTGCGCCACAGACATGGCAAAATATTCTCTTTTTTGTCTGTGTAACCAAATGGATCTAAATTAAAGCATAGACTCCATGAGATTCACAGATTCCTGAGCTGCAGGAAGCACATTTTATCATGGCATAACAAAAACTTGGTGTTAGAGGATGCTATTTTGTAAGAATTGTGTATTGACCTTTAAACAAGTACTTCGAAAAATAGCTTGGAAAAACATCAAAACATGATGAGTTAAAAGAAGTTCAAGAAACTCTTACAGGAAACTTTTTTTAACATTAAAGAATTTTTTTTTTTAATTCAAACAAACATTCCTTTGAACATTCCTATTCTGATGACCATTAGTTTAAATAGAAATAAGACAGTGAGACTGCAATACAAGGTGTGTGTATGTGTGCTGAAAGGGTGTGAGTTCAGAAGAGGTTTCTTAAACTTGAAGTTAGGTAAATCAATCAAAATGCTTAATGGTGATTAATCAAACCACATAGTTGAGCTAAATGGAAAAACAATTTAAGCTTTTAAATAGTCTCAAAGTTCACACACATGTGCAAGACAAACCATTGCAGCATTTAGGAACATCCTCTGTGTGTCTGCGGTGCAAAGTCCAAAATTTAGGCTCTAAAATGCTTATTCAACTGTTGCCTAACTCAGGAAGCCTTTAACTCCTGTTTCATAGAAGGATGTAGGTGCCCAAAGTGGAATTTAAATGAAATGCATGCACTTAGATCCAGAAGCGACAGTCAAAGCAACAGTCCCTCACATTTTCAGCAGTAGTGAAGACCTTGAAAGAAAACACTGAAAGAATCAAAAGATTAAATCAAAAATCTCACCTTGTAACACACATTCTCTCTTTTCAAAGTATATTTGAGTATGACATTGAACAGGGGATCATTTTCAAGTGGAGCTTGAGAGCACTCTCTCACTGAGCTAAAATTGCCTGTGTCAGGACTCAAGTCCTGTGAGTTCAAACCTTCTTCAGGAAATGGAAAGAACTGAAACAGTTCTCCAACATCTGAAGTGGGTGGCCTGAGACAAGAAAAAATGTTTGACATTTTCAAGAAGAAGGATTGCTTACCACAGCTTCTCGAAGAGTGTCCTCAAAGATACCAATTTATTACTTTCAGTGAAAAACACTTTGCTGAGTAAACGTAAGATTACAAACACTTCCCTGTGCTCATAATGTATATTGGCTTAAAAAAAACCCACTGAATTCAAAACTGCATAAATTAAGGTTAAGCTTTCTGTAAAATGGTTTAATTTCTAAACTAGCTGTATCTCTCACCAAAGGCCTGAGATTAAAACTACAGCTCAGTGTGCTGTGACAGATAATAACACAAACAGTGTTAGAAACAATAAAGATGCTGAGTGGAAATATGAGTGTATTTCAACATTTTTTATAAATCACTGAGGTGTCCTATGATACTATTCTGGACTTACTAAGTGAAACAAAGAACATATACATGTGCAAAGACAATCAGGAGAATTATTAGAAAACAAAGATGGGAAGACATCTGTATGAGAAAATAACTTGTCATACTTTAATTCAGAGAAGACTAAAAATATTAAAGAAGGACAGGAAATGATTATACAAAGAAGGAAAATTGAATGCTTTTGCCCACTTAAAAATACAAGAAATAACATATATTTTTAATAAATAACATCTATGAGGCTTCCCATTCTAATTTAATGTACCCCAAGTGATTAGCATCTTATACTCTGCCTTGTAGCAATCATGAGGAGCCCCAGATGAATTCTGACTGCCCCTGTAACTCATGCTGGAGCAATCCTGTTCCTCTTGCAGTATTTAATGCTTCACAGAATTACAGGAAGAAGCTGGCCTGGTCATGGAATCCATACTGACAGCATGACCTGAATCATCATCCTTTTTGTAAAGTAAATACTTATTTTTTCTTTTTTTCAAGTGATTTCCTGCATACATACCAAGAGCTGCAGGGAACAGCTACAAAAGTGCTGTTCAGGTTTGGAGACTTGCAAAACAAATCTGAAATTTTGCTCATATCAATGACTTTACAGAAGGAGTTCAAGTTACAATGGAATGAGCTCCAGAGTGTGTAAGTTCAGTTACTTGCCTCATAACAGTCTCTATTTCAGTAAGATAAGCATTTAAACAGTATTAAAAATTAAAATCTTGATCTCTCTTACATTTGTGATGGACCACAAAGCCAAGGTGGGTTCTGAAGGGTTCTGTCCTGTCCAGGTTGTCTTAAAGATTTCTGATCACATCACTGGATAGAAACTCATAATTTTCCCAGTTCAAATTGAGCTTGGTCAAAGGGAAATGAGAAAGTTAATCAACAGTGAAAGTAAAGATTGAAGAATATCTTTGGTAAGAATATCTTTGGTATCTTTGGTAAGATCCAAAATTATTAAACTAGTGAGAAAGATTCTGTTTTACAACTAACAATGCAATTTTTTCACAAAGTTATATTAATGATCATTATATTTTCCTCCTTTAACTACATATTAATGAAGTGTGGCATCAGCATCTCTCATTTTGCCTCAGACCAATGTCAGAGAAGTCTTCATTGCTCTGTAGAATGTTGCAAATAATAAAATAATTAAGAGATATTACTTTTACCTATAAACATTCATATTCTTATATCCTTGGCCTATCACAGCTGTAGTTACAGTAGATAACCCACTCTTTATGAAATACACCATTTTCTTTAAATATTAGAGCTGTAGAATCAGAAATACAAAGGGAGCTTGTTCAAACTGAGATTGTGCTTTAAGAGCTGGAAAGAAAAAACCTGAACATGGAGAGTAATAAATGTTCTGACATCTCCCTGGGGTGGCTGTGGGAGGGAGCCCGTGGAGCTTTAGAACTGGTGCAACAGAATCTCATCTGCATTTCAGAGCTGCAGATTGCAGCTGCAGAGAGGTTGCACTGAGCAAGAGCTGCTTCATTACAGTTCTTCACTGGAAAAAGAGAAGAGGTTTTGTTCAGGAAAGGGTATAAAGCCCACAGAAAAAGTACCTGGAACATATTTAGGAGCGCTGGTAAAGCACAGAGATCCAACGGTTTTGAACTAACTAAATTCCAGGTGTTATTTTTTTTTGTAACACTGTTGTTCCAAATGCTATTGGGTAAGCAAATATGGACTGCTTCTTACATTGATAATTATCCCCACTCACTAATTCTGTAATCACAGTTCTTGCCTAAAGAAAAAGATGAAGCAATAGGAAAATACTCCTCTTTTTCTAAACTACTTTTGTCTTTTGAAACCCACACATATCTGCTAAGCAATGTCAGTCAACATCCATGCCCACAGTACCAGGGAGTCTGGAGAAGCCACACACACTGCTGCAAACCTAAATTGTTGTGACTGATGTTTATGTCTAATCATCCCCACAGATGTGACAGGATAATTCTGCCTGAGTTGTTTACTCTCAGTACTCTGAATCATATAAGGTGTCAATTATACTGAAGTTAATGAGAAAATATTTAATTTACTAACTGCAGGATCATGCAATGAATCAGCCCCTGAAGAAACAGGATTAGTTAAAAAACAACAAACAATAATTGCCTCTATTTTTTTAAAAAAAACCACAACACTTTAACAATATAAAATCTAGCTCAGTCTTATTTCTCACATGCAAGTCAGATTATTTAAATTCATGAATAATGGATCTATCCCTTTTATGATGTCTTTTAGCTTTCTATTGTATGAAAAGACAAGCATTATGCAAATAGAGCATCTTATAAAAACAGTCTCTTGTCAAATAGGCATAGTTTTCTATTTTTCTGTTGCTAATATAATTGACAAAATACTTGATACTACTGATTAGGCTTTTTCTTGTAAACCACTTTTTTTATGGGCTCAAACAGCTGTGGTTTTGCCCCTATGAATTTGTGATTCTATTATAAAGTTGTAACCATGCTGTGAAAGAGCAATAGGCAAAGTCTTAGGCATAATATCCTACCAGCTGGTAAACAACATTTGATAGCAATAAAGGTATAATTCAATCAGCATTGGTACATCTTTAAAAAAGGGATAAGTTTAATATTATTCTCCCCTCCTCCTCCTCTTCCTCCTCATCCTCAAGTAGTTGAACCCATATGAAATGAACAGAGATTTAATTTCCAGATCTGAATGTAGATATTCTTGATTTATATATGAACTCTTCAGAGACCTGCAAACATCTGTCACTGTTAACAATTCTAGGTTTCAGCCTGGGACACCTTAAGTCAATTCATTTCTCTTCAAAATTTTCTTTTAGGTCCATCCTATTTGCTATAAAATGAGACTGCAGGCTGATTCAAAGCTAGTGGCTCAAAGATTACAGAAAACAAGATTACAGTTAAGGCATAAGTTTGTTCATTTCCCCATTACACCCTTCCTGCAAGTGAAACCTAGCAAACTTCCACATCAGTAAAACAATTACAACAAACTGGCAAATTCTAGATAAAGATGTTGTTTCCAAACACTTATTACAAAGTTATTTGCAGCTAAAGTACTTCAAACTTTTCAAGTATCTCACCAGATGAATTCTACACTGTTACAGGCCTTGGATGAAAAACCCAGTTCTGAAAAATAGCACTTTTGGTTCAACAAGATATTGGGGAAACTTCATGAAGTTGAAGGAGAAGGGCAAAATGCAGCATCTGAAGCAGAAAGCTCAGATTTGTGCCACCTACTTTGAGCAGGAAATGAAGATAACTGGAGAAAGTACAGGAGAGGACTCTTGAGGCAGAGGACACCTGGACTAAAAGGAGAGGTTGACAGGAAAAGTCTGATTTAGATTGACAAGGGAGTTACAAAAATGATCTTCAGAGAATGGCCTCAAGCTGGAGTTCACACTGGGCACTAGGAAAAACTTATTTACCAGGAAGATACTGAACCTTGGAACAGATTATTCAGAAAGGCCATGCAAACATGGAAGATGAATAACAAGCTTAAAATCAAGAAGTTCTTCCCAGTTTCTGGTGTCAGAAGTATTTTTCAAAAGCACATAGCTCACAATTGTTGGTAACAACCAAAATCTGTCTCCACTGACTGAAGCACCTGCACCAACCTTTTGCCATCATTTGTCTGACGTAAGATTTTTAAGATTTTTCCTTATTGATGAAGCAATGCAGTGTTGTCCCTGCACACATATGTATGTGCATGTATGTGTACTGATCAGCAAAAGCTAAATAATCACCAATTGCCTCACAGATCTGTAGCTAAAGTTTGCAATACAGAATAACTGGTGCTCTATTCCTGAGATGACACTTCTACTGCTATTGCCACCTCTTTTTTTTTTTTTTTTTTTTTCTTTCTTGGACCTAAAGGCTTCCTTCACTCCTGGCCATTCCAAAGCAGTCTTGGTGATTCACAGAACCCTCTCTGATAACTTACCTTCTGAAGAAAATATGACAAACCCATTCTATGCTTGAACATATTTGTACTAGAACAACCATTTAAGAATCACATCAAATTTAAGCTTCTGTTGTACTTTTTTTTCATATAATTTTGTCTGGTCCTGTGTTGCACTAAATTGGGATATATTTCTTATTCTAGTTTTTCCAAAACATATTTTTTGTGATGCAAATTTCATCTGCATTTATTTTACACCCTTGGTCTGGTTGAGCTCGAAGTACAGTAACAATGGGCATGCTAGGACTGCAGTAACAGCTTGATTTACCATTAGCCCAGGAATGCTCTGGAAGTACAGGATCAATTCCAGCACAGGTACATTGAATTTTGTCTGAGTTCCCAACAGTTATCTCTAATATCTACAAAGCTGTCTTGTGGTCTGAAAAGACTGGCATGAATTACAATGGCCCAGAGTTTAATTTTCTTTCCATTTTAATGCTGGAAAAATGTGGAGGAGACCTTAGAAAAGGAATTGCGTAAAAGTACTTATTACAACACTGCTGTTCCCATCCTTTGGAAAAGCAAATTTTCATAAGGCTATTTTAGCCTCATGAAAATAAAAATCTCATTTTACCTCCACATTAGTGCTTAGATAAATAAAACAAATTACAGAGAAATACCAATCAAAAATGAGCTTGCATTTGCACTTCAATTAATTTTAAAATCTTCCCATGTTATTTCACTGTTCTGCCTACACATGCAAATATACCCTGTATAAAAAAAAATAATTAAATTAAAAATCTCTTTTGAACGTTCCCTGCAGGTATAGTACTTCTTTTTGCCTCTAGCTAAAAAATGTCTTACTACTCTTTAACTGTTTTTATTCAGTTCAATCAATTTGACATGTTCATGGATATAGAAGTCTTTCTCAGCAATTCAGCGTCATAGAATCACAGAATTATAGAATCGTCTGGGTTGGAAGGGACCTCAGAGATTATCAAGTCCAACCCTTGATCCACTACTGCCGCGGTTACCAGACCATGGCACTGAGTGCCACATCCAGTCTCTTTTTAAATATCTCCAGAGACAGAGAATCCACTACTTCCCTGGGCAGCCCATTCCAATGCCTGATCACCCTCTCCGTAAAGAAATTCTTTCTAAAATCCAACCTAAACCTCCCCTGGCACAACTTGAGACCGTGCCCTCTTGTCTTGCTGAGAGTTGACTGGGAAAAGAGACCAACCCCCACCCGGCTACAACCTCCCTTGCCCATCCTGCAGGTGCTGTGTGATTGCACTGAGGATGATCTGTTCCATAACCCTGCCAGGCACTGAAGTCAGGCTGACAGGCCTGTAGTTTCCTGGGTCCTCCTTCCAGCCCTCTTTGTGGATTGCTGTGACATTCGCCAACTTCCAATCATCTGGGATGTCCCCAGTGAGCCAGGACTGTTGGTAGATGATAGAGAGAGGCTTGACAAGCTCTCCTGCCACCTCCCTCATCACCCTTGGGTGTATCCCATCTGGTCCCATAGATTTGTGGGGATCCAAGCAGCTCAGTAGGTCACTGACTGTTTCCTTCTGGATTACAGGGGGGCTGTTCAGATTCTTGTTTCTTTCTACAAGCTCCAGAAACCAGCTGCCTTCAGGACAACCTGTCTTACTATTGAAAACTGAGGCAAAGAAGGTGTTAAATACCTCAGCCTTTTCCTCATCTTTGATAACTATATTCCCACCCATGTCCAGTAGAGAATGGAGGTTTTCCCTGCCCCTCCTTTTGCTACTGATGTATCTGTAGAAGGACTTTTTGTTATCCTTCACAGAGGTGGCGAGATTCAGTTCAAGTTGTGCTTTTGTCTCTCTAATTTTCTTTCTACACAACCTAACTAAATTCCTGAATTCTTCTTGAGTAGTTAGCCATTTTTTCCATAATCAGTGGGCTCTCTTCTTTATCCTAATTTCTTTCAAAGTCTCCCTGTTCAGCCAGACCAGTCGTCTTCCCTGCCGGCTCACCTTTCGGCACACCAGGACAGCCTGCTCCTGTGCTTTCAAAACTTGCTTCTTGAAGCACGTCCATCACTCCTGGACCCCTTTGTTTTCAAGGGCTGTTTGCCAGGGTACATTCTGAATCAGTCTTCTGAATAGGCCAAAATCTGCCCTCCGGAACTCCAACGTAGAGGTTTTATTAACAGCCCTCCTTGCATCCCTGAGTATTAAAAACTATTATTTCATGATCACTGTGTTTCAACCCCATCCCCCTTTAGACCTAGTTTAAAGCCCTCCTTATCAGCCCCTCCAACTTACAGCTAGAGCCCTTTTGCCCTTGCTAGATAGATGAAGCCCATCTGGTTTGAAGAGACTAGGTTTGATAAAATTTGGCCCATGCTCAAAAAACCCAAAGTTCCACCCGTGGCACCAGTCACTGAGCCACCTATTGATACGATAGGTTTTCCTACTCCTCTCTTCATTCATCTCTGCTACTGCAGGAATTGAGGCGAACACCACCTGTGCTCCTGACCCATCAATTAAATGACCCAGTTCCTTGAAGTCCTTTTTAATTGTCTTAGTACTTCTTCCATTAATGTCATCACTGCCAGCCTGAACTACCAACAGTGGATAATAATCAGAGGACCGAATTAGCTGGGCGAGTCTCCTCCTAATATCCCTCACCTGGGCCCCAGGAAGGCAGCAGACCTCCCTGTGGGATGGGTCGCATTAACATATAGGGCCCTCAATTCCCCTCGGAAAGGAGTCACCAACTACAACTACCCTTCTTTTTTTCTTTGTAGCTGTAGTTGTAACCTGGCTGGTAGATGGGAGGTGAACAGGAGACCTTCCAGACAGATCTTCCTCTTGTGTGTCCTCTGCCTGATTCTCTGAGTCCAGGGCCTCATACCTGTTCTCTAAGGGCACCTGGGGAGATGGTGGGAGGGGATTCTTTTGCCTCTCTCCGATGAGGGACCTGTTTCCATTCCCTCCCATCCACCTGGTTTGCTCCAGCTACATGATGGCAGGAGGGGCAGGGCTTCACTGTCTCCTTCTGGACTTCTTTTAGGTTAGAAAGGGTGTGACTCCACCGTCAATTTCCCTTCCACTGTCCCTAATACTTAGTCTCTCCACCTCCTCCTTGAGCTCTGCCACCAGGCATAGCAAGTCATTCACCTGCTCCCATCGCACACAGACCCCACTCACACTGTCCTCTAGTGCTAACACCAGGCTCAGACACTCCACACAGCCAGAGGCCTGAACAGCTACATCCCTCTTGCTGTCCCTCTTCAGGGGTTCCATCTGTGTGGACACACTGTGCATCTTAGCACCAGATTTTGCTTTTTTAGAGACCATTGCTCCTTCAAGAGAGCTGGGAGGTGGCTGTGCCCCTCCTGATTGCCCTGCCTGAGCAAACTGCCTCACTACCTGCCATGACATGTACCTGTTTATGTTTGTCGCACTCCAGGTTGCTGGTGCTCCTCACAGCCCTTTCTATCCCTCTCGGCAGTGCTGGCTGCCACCCCATCATCAGCTGATTGGCCTCACCTGAGACCACCAGCAGAAGGTGGGGCAGCCCTTCCCAGCCCTTTATAGCCCTCTCAACAGTACTGGCTGCTGCCCCCTTATCAGCTGATTGGCCTCACCTGAGAAAAAGAAGAGAGAATTGCAGGGTTATTTGATTCCCATCACTATTAAATAGGAAAGTGCATGAGAATCCTTTTTAGAACACACATGGAAAACAGCTTAGAGATAACTGCGTCTCAGTATTAGGAAGTTTACCTCAGAGCCACAGAATTAGGTTTCCTTTTGAAAGCCGTCAGCAGTGATGAGGTTTGCACTGATGTCAGTGCAGAACTGAGCAAGAAGTGGTCTGAGATGACTAATGGATTTAGATTGAATTAGCCATTTAGATGGAATTCAGTTGCTTTGCTGCCCATTATTAAATCATGGGAGATCTAAGAGAGGACCTGTGTAACTGCTTCCCACGTCAGAATGCCTCCAGGCTTTCTCTAGCAGGCATTCTGTGGCACTGAAATCTTGTAAGCCAAGGTAGAGGAATGAAAATACTTGATTTCATTTGCTTCTACAGCTGGACAAAGCCAGGGAACAGTTAATCAAACTGTCTGAGGCTTGATCTTCTAACAGTAATATATAAGTAAGATACAAAAGGTATTTGTGCAATGTCAATCTGCCTCCAAGCCTTGAATTCAAAGGGAACAGGAGACTTTTATAAGTTTGTAAAGACCCAGCAGTCACTGGAGGCATCACAAAGTGAACATGCTATATGCAGTTTCAAATTCAAGGAAGAGGAGGGCACTATCTGAGGTTCTATGCCAATAAATAATGACCACACTGGAGTTTATGATGTAGTTTATAATGACCACTGTAGTTTAGGCTTTATATTCCCAAGTTGCAGAACATATTTTACTAGTAGTACAAAACGTTAGTGCCATAACTATTGGAAGAATCTAATGGTAAATCACAAGCTCAATCCCTAATAGAGATGTTTATCATATTGCTACAGCTAAATTTTGAAAGAGGAATATTCCAGGTTTTGGCATTTACTGTAAGATGTTTTGCAAGATACCATATGAACTGTATGTTAATGATGGGTTTATTTACCCCAAAAAGTGATATTTTTGTTACTGTTTGGGGTTTTTTTTCAGAGGAGCAATATTTATAAACTCTTCCCAAATATAGGGAGAGAATCAAGTGTATTTACTTGGATCAACATTAAAGCCATACACTACTCATTCCTGATTAAACTTTAATTATTCACAATCTTGCCATACTTTTTAGACAAAATGCTATCCATAGCAACTTCATATCATGCACCAGGTAAAAATCAGTATCAAATCCATCCACCATATACAAAATGTTAGGGTAGAGCTTAAACAACATAGGAATATTCATGCCTAAAATTTTTCATGAAGATAAAATTATGAAGATAAATTCATATGCATTACTTAAGGAAATTGTATTTTATATATGTGGAATGTTGCAACATGTTACTGTGATGATCAAATTCAGACCTAAGAACAACTCTGAAGAATAAAGGGGAACAGCTGAAGTACAGAGCTTCCCTTCAGGACAAAAAGCATCTGTCTGCACCAAGTGATCATTTTACTAAGAAGTAATTTTACCTATGTAAAAATAAGTACTGTCAAATATACGTAAAGACATGCTAACTCAACCTCATTGTGGCTATATATTAAAAAATTATATATCCACAAAACAAAACTAGGTTTACTTAATTCTGTTCTCAATAAAAAAGTGCTACAATTTCAATTGCAGTGAGATATGACTACATTTAAGGGCAAGATAGTGGCATATGCAGTTTTATTGTAAACATTCAGTTTACTGAACAGAAATTTTCCAGCTTAAACAGAACAGATTCCAAGACTTTTCCCAAGGTACAAAGCAAGAGGTTTCTTTACCTAGCTTTATAAAATTACTTTTTATCACTCTTTGACATACACAACAGAACAACTGATTCTTAAACCCTTGCTAGTGTAACATCCTGGCCTGGCTTTTTATCATAACATTATTCCTATGGGAGATCAGCAATATTCATTGTTCCATTTTGCAGCCTCATTAATGGCCTTTTAATACAACAGTTACAAGAGTTACTATTGCTCATTCCCTTACTGAACTTCTATTTAAAGGTACCAATTCAGTAGCTTTTAATCAAAGAGTGTGCTTGTTCTCAAAGAAAGAATACATTTTATCCAGCCACCTATCTGTACAAAACCAGGCCTCTGAACCAGGGCACAGCAGCTCAAAAACTGAAAGACCAATTCTGATCTGTTACAAGAAATGAAAATGCTCTCAACCTTATTTCATCACTCACTACAGCTCTTTATCTGATGGTCTAAGTACCAGTATGGGACTGGTACATTTCAAAAAGCTTTGAAAAAATAGAAGGGCATAAAGCTAAAGTTAGTTAAAGGCTACTACTAATCTCAGAGGGGACATTACTCTTTTTCAGGGAGAGAAATTTTGAGAAGTTAGTACGTCAGCTCAGCAGCAATTAACAGAATATTCATTTCCACCTGAGTTAATGATGGTGATATAGAGCTAGGTTTCTACCCTTCGGTTCTCTGCTTTATTGTTAACATATACTTGCTCTCAGAATGCATTTTAGATAACCACTTTCACTAAAATGGAAAATTATTTATTCATGTAGTAAAAAAAGAGCAATTGTCAGTAAACCAGCTTGAGGATTTCCTGAGGGATTAATCAAATTTTCATTTATTATGTTTCATATAGATGCAACTTTAATTTCTCACTCGCAAAAATACCTGTGATATTAGAATATTGTCCCATGCTGGGTAATTTGCATCTAATATAAACCAAATGGAATAGACAATGCAAAAGGAGGGAATAAAACAAAGATAGATCCTCATTTATTTCAAAATGTGCTTTCTTTACTGATTCTCAGCTGTGTCAGGAGTTGATCAAGACAACTTAGGTTTGATACTTTAGCTATCGAGTATTTTAGTCTGTGAACTGGAACATTTTCTAGAACTGTTTCACTGATTCTATATTATTACTATGTGTACACACACACAGCTCAGAAACCACAGATCCTCATATAATACATAATAGCTTTAATTTCAACCTCACTGCTAATCTTCCATCTACCCAAAATACCTTTTTCTCCTTAAAACCAAACTACCATTTTCAGTCATGCTGTCAAAAATAGAGGACACCCTCAGTTCTTTGGCAGTCTCAATTTCTTTCCATGCTACATTTTCATTCCACCCTACATTTTTCCAGTCAGCACTGAAACAACTTCAACTTCACAAAATATTGTGTGCCACCGTGGAGGGCAGTATCAGAATGACAGTTCTTTTACAGCTGTCACATATTTTTTGTTCCCTTGTCTTCTCCCTAGGGAGAACTCTATGTGCTGAGGAGCATTTTGCTTTGGTAAGGCTGGTGGTTTTTTTTTTTTAACCAAGCAGTAATGGTTACTGCAGGAACGATATGGAATTGTAACTGAAAGGTGATCCAAAAACAAATCTTAAACACTTCACAATCTGAAGAGATTAGATCAAATCAAAACTCAACAAACAAAAGCATTTGATGTCCATCTCAGTTTCAGTATAAATGGTGGCTTAGAAAAGATATTAAAGCATTTAAACTAAACCATATTTGACCTAATCTCTTCTCTTTTTGTTGTTGTTGTTGTTGTTGTTTGTTTGTTTTGTTTTTTGTTGGTTTTTGGTTGGTTGGTTGGTTTGGTTTGGTTGGGGGGTTTTTTTGTTTTGGTTTGTTGTGTGTTTTTTCGGTGGGTTTGTGGTGGGTTTTTTTTTACCACAGCATGAGAAACAAAACAAACTAAATTTTCTATAGCTTTTCATGGTCCTCATCTTTATTCTGAGGGCTGCAAGCTTCCTTTGACCATAAGATTATTTATAACAGCCTCATTTAAGATTAAACCACTGATAGGAGAAAGATTGAGCCTGAGGCTCAATCCCTGAGCCTAAATCACCTGAGTCTAAAATGACTGCTTTACAGTACTCAGCACAGGAGCTCTGTTACAGGATCTATTCTGTAAACCAAAGTGTAACAGGAGTCTCAGAGTGTGTTTCATCCTGAGGGTTAGGATGATTTTGCAGCACCTGTCTCATGTGCAAACTGAAGCTGTAAAGATGTCTTCAAAGCAGGAAGGAGCCACAAGGGGCATCTTCAAGCAGGTTCTTTTTAGTGCATGATTAGGAGTTAACAGAGCCAGCTGTGGTCAAAAACAGAACACAGTGTCATATTTTTGACAGCAACCTAAACAGTAATATCCCAGACCTATTCTGGATGCTTTGCATTTTATGCAATCCTTTGTTCATTTCTTACTTCAGCTGCTCTGGCATTTATCCTGCTTGCTGTGTGACTCTGCCACTATAAATCTGCATTAGTAAGCCCATTTCTTACATGACATTTTCATTCAAAGTAAGTCTGCACCACAAACTCTTTTATAACTGTGTACAAATACCCCTCTGGGTTCCTCCAGTACTGAAAAAAAATAAACTGTGCAACCCAGAGCTCAGTCTAGGCTGGTGATGCAGAACTATACTCATCTTCTGAGCCCATATGAAACCCTGGATTTCTGTGGTTTTCCCAGTAGTCAAGCTCAGTAGTTTGAAGACAGATCTATACTACATAACCATGCTGATATATGTCAGAGGAAAAGTCTTCTATTTATTTACATGGAAAATCTGTGATATGAGAATTTAAATCTGCAAATACTTCTCTATCAAAATGTCATTTTCCCCACTTCAAAAGAGCTTACATAATAAAATACTTTACATGACTATAACTAGGCTTATTTTGATTGCCACTATTTAAAAGCTAGTTGAATGATGCTCTCTCATAATAAATACAGCAGGCTAGATTAATAATGTCTAGGAAGGCAGTAATAGCTGAATGAATAAACTCAAACACTTATAGAAATTAAATGTTAGAACATAGAGTTCATACCATGTCACTTACAAGGCTTTATTATCATCACCTACTTCTTCTTTCCTATTTTCTATCACCAAAGCAGAATAAGTGAGAGAAAGCAACAAATAAAACTGTGGTCACTTTTTTATTACAGATATAACTACTGGTTCTAGAGATTTAAAAATGCATTTAATGAAAAGGCAGGTAGATTTATACTGTAAATTTAATTAAAAATATCAGAATGATATGCTCATATGGTTGGCAAACATTAAATTATGAAAAAATGAAAGAATAAAATCTAAGAACTGGTATATGAATACATGCTATCATACATATAAAATAATGAAGTATAATTTCATTATCAAACAATATGGAAGAAATACCTAAAATTCAAACATTTCTAGGGAATTATTTGCACAGTTTAGTAAAAAGATTATATGATGCCTTTCTGAAACGGACTGCTATCTGCAGGAAACACGGATGTATGAATACTGAGAGACTCCTTGCCACTTGTAACATCAAAGGTTTTGTGAATGGCACAAATACTCCCCTTGCATCAATCTTCTGACCCAAATAATCCTGCAAATGCACATCTGGAGGCAGCCAAATAAATGTACTTAACAAGAATAACTATGAGTGCAAATGTTAGTTTTATTTTGATACCTGTGGGTTTGGGCCTTGAGGGCACAAGTAGAAATGCCAATCAAATGCAAGCTCTAGTGTCTTGTGTCAGTATATGAGTATTTAAAGCTAAGTCTTTTAAAATCCATTTGAGCTCACTGGAAAACACTGTGCCTCAAAATCAAATCTATAGCATTGCCTATACACTAAATGACTTGGGAAATCTTTACTTCAGCATTTCAAAATCAAACTGCATTGTTGTACAAGTGAATTCAGTGAGAAAAGAGCAGAAGCACTCAAAGTCCAAACTAGATTCCAAATAAAAAATCTGCCACTTGAAACAATTTTTGATAAGTGCAAACAAAGACTGTGCTTACAAATCAGAAAAAGCTGCATGCAATGGGTCAGTCCAGATTTCCACATGACATCCTGTAAAAGAGCTGCTATGGACATACACAGTAATAGAAGTATATACCTGTAAAGAAACAGACTGAGAGCTTGTGTGTCTTTTCTGGTGATATTCAGAAATTATTTATTTAATTCCTCCATATAATATATTATTAACATTTCAAAACATTACATATCAAAAGATCTGTTCAACAAGCTTCTCACATAAAGCATGTTAAAGTTTTATTGCTGTTTAAAAACAAAAAAGCAAAATGAAAAGCAAGTGACTTTTACTTTCAAAAGGCATCCATGTCAATTTTACTTGTAGAAGGTTCCTGACATCAGGAGCATTTCTCCCAGAAACTTCTAGACCCATCACTGAAAATCACTGTCACATCTACACTGGAAGCACATAAATCTGTGGTACAGACTACACAAAATCTCATCTTGCTCCAACTTTGGTTCAGAAATTATTAAAAAGTTGGTACCATCAAAATTTTAAAACTGCTTTCCAAAGATTTGCTTGCACTTATGCAATTAATGTTTTGCATTCATTTTTGCATAAACACAGCATGGTTTCAATTACACAAATTGCTTTACATGCATCTTCCCAAGCATCTGCCAAAAAATCCCATTGAAGATTGATTTCTACTTTAAATAAATATTTTCTGCTCAAAGAGTAAATTTTATTATACTTTTATTCATATGATGCTGCTGAGTTTGTTCTGGGGGAATATTTTCTTTAAATGAAAATATAATATTTTTAAATTATTTTTCTACTATGTAATTTGTCCATGTTAAAAACATAAAGACTGGCAAAAATCTCCCGAGTAGATCCTTTTCAGATAAACTGTTTTCATTTTGTATCTTAAACTCATACTATAATATCCCTGCAGGTCAAGGAAGGAAAATAATTGTGGAGTATCAGTGAGAATTAATTACTCGTGAGGAAGTTATTGGAAAACAGAGGAATCCCACCAGGCTGCCCAGCTGCCAAATTTGCACTGTGCTCAAGTGCAAAAGCCATCTAAAACCCTTTCAGACTCAAACAACATTACTGTATGTGGCTGAACATGAAAATAAGAGTATTTTTATTACCCATCTCCCTGCTCTTTCTAACGCTCTGGCTATGGTAAGAAACAGGAAACAAAGAACAACAGCATCCCCACAAGCATCTTTTTCTACCTGGAACTGCAATATTTTTTGACTAAATTTCTAAAGTTCTAGAGAATCTTACCACATTTCACATGTGCATATGCTCTTCGAAAAAGTGCTGGTGTTTGGAGGATGGATGTGGAAACACAGCCAATCTGACATAATCTCTGAAGAAAAGAGATGGGATCATGAACTATAAAGTTATGATTTAAGCAACAACATTGCACTATATCCAATATTATTACACCAAGTAAACACTGTCATTACAAACTTAATGATATTCTTGAGACATTCACATTAGCACCATTGGTCTTTTATTTATTTCAAATTACTGCTCTTATTTACCTCGGCAGGGCTCTGTATGATTACTCCCCAGTCTGTTCCGACTCCTGGGGGGATGATTTATGTTGTCATTCCAATATAATGTTTCCCCTAATTGTACTGTATTTAAAAAACATTAGAATCCAAGGGGCTAGACAAGGAGTTATAATATTAACATCATGCTCATATAAATCAATTTACTCCGTAGGAGGGAAAAAAACATGATAAAAATAAGATTACAGAAGAACTTCAAAGCCAATGCAAACCTACAATTTTAAGTGTGCTTAATCAATAACTGTAAATGCATCACAGATAGAGTGTGGAAATGAAAACATAAGCAGGAATCCATTTGCAAGTGAGTAGTATTTTGTTATTGACATTAGTAGCCTGATCACAAGAAGTAGGAAAAAACATTATTTTCAGTCCCAGAAGGTGCCAAACCCCTCAAAATGCTGTAAAATCACAGCATCTTTAAGAGTTCTCAGGCTCTTGTAATATCAGCCAAACAATAGTGGAAGAAATAACTTTATCATTGCATCATTTTAAGGATTCCAAGTATATTGCAGGAGTCAAGAAGCTACCTATGATTTCAGAAACAGTGACCATTAAGGACAAAATCAAATGATAAGGGTTATGTCAGTAGAAACCCAGGAAACTTCAGCCTTTCCTTTCCATTACCTACTAAAATTTATCATTTTGTTTTTAAAAATCTCACAAGCCATTTTTTAGTATGCTTAATGCAATGTGCAAGCATAAGATAAATTAATGTGTTTATAAGATGGATGACTTATACTTCAGTCTGATCTGAGCCTCTAAATGCAGTATTGCTTATTATATTAACTGATCTAATTTTGGTGTACTGAAGCTATATTCTAAGATGCAGCTGTCAATCAAGCCAGAATCTATTTAGTGTAATAAAAAGCTACAAGATTGAAAGAGGACAGCAAACACTTTGAAACACTATTCTGATGCACTCTTTGATTGCAAATGTAGCAGCTCACTAAGCCCAGGGTAATTTTCTCCACAGGCAAAGCAGGCTCCTATGCAATGTACATCCCATAAATCCCACTCCAGATGTAACTTTGGAATAGGTGAAACTTCTAGAGCTTTAGTAAGTTCATCCAAAGCCTCTTTATGGCAATGCCATTTTTGTGAGGCTAAAGCCAAATTATCAGAACCACAGATTAGGTTTTTTCAGGTTTAGTCTGGTTTAACTTTACTTTAACCTGAATGACAACCAGTTTTACTCTTTTTCCTGTGCAGCCATTATATCCAAGCATCTGCCTACTTCAAACACCTCCTCTACGGTACTCTCAAGTCGTGTCTATCTCAAGACAGATTTTTAGGTTCTGTAGAGCACTCTGCTTTACAGGATTAAATGGAAATATGCTGCTTCACAGCAGCTAAAAAATTCAACCCTTCTGTCACTAACTAGAACAATAAAACTTCCCACTGCTATGAGAACTATATTTTAATTTCACATTACAAAATCTTCAGTCCTTCCAAAAAAAGAGGAGATATTTCATAAATCTGACACTTTCAATTTAAATGCTGCAAACTTATCACAACACTAAGCTGCTAGAAATATTTATTTCAGGCTTGCAATAGGAAAAAAAATCATTACTTCATATTTCAATATCAAATAACACATATGCCACGAACTGAACTCCTTAGTTAAACAGGGATATTGTGGTTAAACTTTGGCACCTGGGAAATAAGTAGGAGTGTAGCTGATCTGAAGTTCTCTTATCAAAAATAGTTTAATCAGAACACATCAGGTTTTTCAATGCAAAGTATTTAATTTTATTTATTTTAATTAAATTTAATTTAATTAATAAAAACCAGCCACTCTAGAAGTAGGGAATCTGGAAAATCCAGAGAACATACTGCAATTCAGGTTCCCTGAATTGTCCTGGAACCAAATGTGCCTGGAAGGACAGACACTGCAGCAATTCCAAAATGTGCTGGTGGGAACTGCTCCTGAGGCAGGAGCTCCAAGCATTCCATGTTTTAGACTTCCAGCAAAAGAAAAATTAACACATATAAGTAAACCCTTAGCGAACAGGATCACCAGTAGCTGGAGCTTGGCTATCGACTGCAATGCAATCGGATATTAACACCTTTTGAAAGATGGAGGAACAAGAGAGGTGAAGACTTGAGGGAAATCTAAGAAGTAACATAGAAATGAGTCTTCATGCTCTGCACATTGAGAGCCAGGTCTTTCATAAGAACTTTCTCTTGCACACATAAGGTGTGTCCTGCCCATTTATACCAATTTGTCCTTGTTTGGGCCAGGATAAAGGTGATTTTCTGTCTTGTACTTTTGCTTTCAGCTAAGTCTCTTCTAAGTAGCTGTGCTTGGCTGAAATGAACAGCAAGTTTCTCCGTCCGTGTCTGCTTCTGGGACTGATAACACTCAATGTTTATAGTTACAGCTGGAGACTGGTGTGCAGAGCCAAGGATGCTGCTCAGCTCTGAGGAACATTTTGCCCTCTGGAAGGAGAAAAGGAGTAAGGAGGTCCCACCTGCAGCCCTCCTTTGGGGAGGAATGGACAAGATAGATGGCCAAAATTGACTAATCAGAGTATTCCATCCCATACACATAATACTCAGTATAAATTTGAGGGATCAAGAGGGTAAAACCCCTTCCTGCTTCCCCTTCTTCTCCTGTCCCTGTTTGCTTCAGCATCCTGGGAGGATTCTATCCATTACTCTGCCTGTGGTCCTGATCCATGCCAGCCTGAATCTGTATGTTCCTGCCTCCAGTTGCTGCTGACTCCAGCATTCCAGCCTGGACTTTCCCAGGGCTGCCAGGCAGCCTCGGTGGTGATGTGAGAGTTATTGGGGGAGAGGGGGGAGGAACGTGGTATCAACGTTCCTGTATATTTGTATATATTTAGTATTTTTTCCTATTTATCATTACTGTTTTATGAAAGTTGTATAGTTTAGTTTCCAACCCGTAAGTCTCTCTCCCTTATTCTCTCTCCTTCCTTTATCTGGGAGGGGAATTAATAGAGAGCATCTGTCATTGGGTTTAATTGCCAGGCCAGTGTTAAACTGTGACACAACTCTAGGGACAGTAACATTGCCAGTAGTGTTGGATGTATCATCCTCAGCTGACATTCATCTGTCAGGCTGATGTTCTCCTTTCCTCTTGCTGACCCCACCATACGACCTTCCAAATATCCCAGCAGCTCTCCAGAACAGTTCATTTTACACAATATCACAGGGGTAGTTTTCATGCAAGCCCATGGTACCAGAGGCAGAAGCAAGGAGCTCTGGTCTCCCCTCTGGGAAATCCTTTGTAAGTTACAAGTCTGTGTAGCAACCATCCCATGCAGAGCTGTGAGGAAACATCTCTTGCAACCTTCCCAGGAGCTCTGCAATCCTCAGCAGCCTGAAAGCCAAATACAAGCAGACCTGCAGGGCCTCTGATGCATTCCAGTAAGTGAGAAATAGGTTAAAATATTCACCCTTAAATGCTTTGTACCTATTTGTCTCTAGTTATAAGCAGAAATAGAAATTTTTAAGCAATCTTCTTTAACTGTTACTGTTATTCCCTTTCTATGCTTTAATAATTGTGATTTTAAAAATTAATATATCATTACTACTGTAAAAGGGAAATAATTATTAAAGCTAATTCATTCTGGACATTAAATCAGCAAATGTGTCAGTGATTTCTTCATATAACTGAAAATATAATAAATATTCTAGGCTTTCAAAATTATCCACTGCCGTTTAAGGTTTCTAAAAATAGTATTTGGTGTTAAAGGACATTAGTATTTTGCAAAGGCAGTGTCAAAATATTCAAAATATTGGTTTTTTTCAACATATCCAATCTTGTGGTTGAACCACACAGGTTTTTGTGGGATCTTCAGAGAATGGCAGTAAAAATTGACACTGAGGGAGGAATCCCAGAATTTACAATTGTGGTGGAGATAAACAGGGGCAGCATAAGAAGCAGCATCAAGTAGAATGCAGGAGCAAATTAACTGGGTTTTGGTTGGCATCAGCTGGTATTGCAGGAAATCCAAGCTTTTTCCTCCTGCACAGCTGCCCTCTGAAGCTGGGTTAAAAACCTGGCTTGAATAAGGTTGTCCTGAACAGCCATAAGCATCCCTGTGATCTGTGGCTGTTTCAGACTAGACCTTGCCCTGTCTTAAGAAAAAAATGAAAATGAAAAGCACAATACCAACAACTGGCACACAAAGCACATTGTGCATCTGATGATCAGCTGGCAATGTTACCTTCCTTAGGAAGAATTCAGGTAAATCACTTGAATTAGACAGACATGGCATTTATCCCAGTCTTTTCATAACAGGATTTTAATTTCTTCCAAAATCAGTTTTAAATGTTTGAGCATTTATGAGCATGGTCCCATTCCTTGGAAAACACACTTGTCCATTGTTAGCCATGCAGGTTTGTGATCCCTGGAAAATAACCAGTGTATTTTAGAGTGTAGACACATTATAGGTAATTTAAATGTCTGGACAATTTAAAGGGCATAGGCTATAGTTTGAAAGTTTATTTTAAGCAAGTTTATTTTAAGCAAATATAATCCACTGTAACAATCTAATCATAAATACCTCAAAAATATCTTTATTTTATTCTTTAAATTTTAAAAGCTCAAAATTCTCTACAGAAAGGATGTTAAGAGATTAAGATATAAAGAAATGCCATTTTCAGTTTTTTTCTAACTTACTTTATCCTGCTTCATGTAAACCTTGTATACTTAAGCATCAGGTTGATGTGGGTTTCCTGAGCACAGATGCACAGCCTTACAACAAAAAGCTGCCACATTTAAAAAAAAAAAAAGTCATATCAGAGAAATGATTGCTATCCATTCACTGTTCACACACTCACTAGTTCTGGCAAGTCACAAATGCTTTGGGTCACTTGTCCTGGTAAGTATTTAATCTCTGTAAATGCACTACATCCTGGGCTCATCAGAGCTGCTACTACAACACATCCCAGGTCTGTCAGTGATTTTTTCACAGCTAACTGTGCTGTGTAAGCTGGGTGGATAATGCCTGAGGTTCTGCACTTTCACATTAAATACATGACTGGTGGAGCTGTCTCTAAGAACTGAATGGTTGAAATCCAAGTCTGGCACAGCAGAAGCAGAATTTAAAACCCCACATGCAGAAAAAGGCAGTCTGGGAATACATGTCAGGCACCTGATGTTCATCTCCTGCCAAAAGGGGCAGTCCCACTGCCTTTACCAGTCCCAGCAAACAAGCCTCTCACTTCCCCCAAAGCTGGCATTTATCTGACACCATGGTTAAGGCAGGTGATGGAGCCAACCTGACAGAAGATCTGAATCATTTCCCTGCAAGACCAGATAAGCAACAGTGCCAGAACAAGAGGGAAAACTGGAGCCCACAGATGAAAGAAGGGAGCAGAGTGGGAGGACAGAACTGTCCATTTTTTTCAGCATCTGATTCAGTTTAGCTGTACTGTAATCCCACCCTGGAAGCAGCAGGGCAGGTAACACTAACAGGAAAGACTAAATGCAGATTAGGAAATCCAAAATCCTATTATTGCCGAAGATTTTATGTTTCTGAACTAGCTTTCATTTGGATAGGAAGCAGTGACTAAAGCATTTTCATATGAGCTAGCACTTACAAATGCTTTAATAAGCACAATTAAGCACAACAGTTATTACTAAGAACAAAGTAGAGCTTACTATTTTTTTTTTAATCATAGTGATAGAAATTTATCAGTGAAAGGGGACCTGAAGTATGTAAAATCCCCTTTTGAGCAGACAGAAGTTCAGACCACATCTTCAATTTTCAAAACTAGTACCCTCTCCACTAGGCTCTATTCAGAACAGAAGCAGATAAACATCTACAGCTCACAATTCATAATGCCTAACCTTGCAGGTACATGAAAAATTACATTTTCTTACTCTATTAGCCCATCTGAGTTGCAAATAATACCACTGAGATGGCAAAAATACCAGCCCTTTCAAATCCATGGTGCAGAATACGTGAAGGCTAATTCATAACAAAATACCATTGTATGAAAAATAACCTTCATCTTAGCTGTAATTTTCCTGCCCATAGGTGCTAGAATTACTCACAAAAGAGGGAGTTCAAATAGAGTTAATAAAAAGTGAGCACTTGTGTACAGCAGCAACTTTAAACTATTAAAATCCTTTCAACTATACCAAAGACAGGATCTGGGAGAGAGTCACCTGTCCCAAAACTGTATGTAGATCTTGAGAGCACAGAAACAGGTTGCTATAAAACATGGAAGCAATTTGGCTTGGAGCAAAAATAGTAGCCAGAAATGACAGTGCATCCTGTGCTTTGTGTCTGAAGAGATGATTAACTTTAAAGAAACCAAAAGTTACAGCATGGTGAAGAGAGACCTTTGAGACCTGAGCTGTACTTCAGGATACTGAAAAAAAAAACCTATGGCTATGATCTTTGAATCATCCTTTTTGTACTTCATTCCTACTGTTCCCACAGAGAAAAAAGGGAAACAGCCAAGTCCAAATGTTTTATGCTTTTTGCAATATTCTGTGATCAGTATTCTCAGTACCTAAGCAAAGACATGGCTTAAATGGAATCAGTGTTCAAAACTCATTTCCAAGTAAGGGAGGGAATATTAGATATGTTTGGTTGTTGTTTCCAAGAACAGAAGTGCAGAAGAAAAAAAAATCAGTTACTTTATAAAAATGAAGAGGAAATTTTTATTTTTCCAGTTCTAAATTGCTGAGAATGGATAAATATTTTTAATGAAAATTTTCTGGTAAGACTTCAGGTAAATCCAGAAAGAGAATATGGGGACTAAAGCCTACGTACCCAGCAAGCCACAAGGGAAGTAGAAGAGGTGCTCTTATCACTGTCCATCATTCCTCTTGAACCAGTGTGAATGTGCAGCAAATTCATGAAAAGAGAATTGGAGATGATGGGATGAGGACAACTCTCTCAATGATGGCTAGCAAAGCCCCTTTGGAAGGAGACCCTTTCCTACAATTCTACTTGCTTCATCATGCAGCATGTTTTGAATTTTTCTGAGATGACAATAGTTTCATTGAATTAAATAGAAGAGAGGCACAACAGGCTGCAGGTGACTGAATTATTTTATTTATTTTTTCTTTTTGACAAGGGAAATTTAACATATGCCTTACTTTGGAGGGAGCCCTGGAATGGGTCTCAGCTGCTCAACAGCCATCACCTGTCCTTCAAAATACAGTAATTCTCACCTTCAATTGCATTAAGTGCTTTATTACAAAGTCCCTTGAAATCAGCCTGTTTTAGGGATGGAGGCAGAGAAGAACCAAATTTCTGGGTTCTGGTTCTGCTGAGGCTGGACTCAAGCACAGAGCTGTGATGGATGGGTGGTTCTGACCACCTACAGTCCCAGGTGCAGGCATCTTCTTCCAGAAACACAACCTTGCACTTTGGTGCCTAAATTGTTCCTGAGTCTCTCTTTCAGCCCCTAAGACCTCTCTCTGATCTAGCACTTTGTACTATAGAATCATAGAATCATAGAATTAGCCGGGTTGGAAGGGACCTCAGAGATCATCTAGTCCAACCCTTGACCCACCGGAGCAGTTGCTAGACCATGGCACTGAGTGCCACATCCAGTCTCTTTTTAAATGTCTCCAGGGACGGAGAATCTACCACCTCTCCGGGCAGTCCATTCCATAGCCTCATCACCCTCTCCGTGAAGAAATTCTTTCTAATATCTAACCTAAACCTCCCC